>NW_025335349.1:24254793-24748909 GCF_004798865.1 Varanus komodoensis
AACAAAACATGTATAGAAAGATATAGCTTTATAACTTCTGCTCCCATTTTTGTCCCAAATTAGCAAACTCCTACTTACCTATTCTTTGGACTTGTCATCTTTCCTGTCAGACACAAAGTTTGCCAGTCATTAACGCAGTTGAAGAATTTTCCAGTTATTCTTCCTTTCTTGCACACCCTCAGTGTTCTTGAAGCTTATGCAGTCTGGTTAGGAAGAACCTGAGAGAACAGAGGTCCTCCCCCCTCATAACTCCTCCCAAGAGAGGCTGGTGTCATTTGCAAATGCTTATGGGCTTTGAGCAGCTTCACAGACCTTATAATTAAAGTCAGCCCTCATTTTGTTCCACTAAAAATAAACTTGACACGACCATGATTCTGTAATCTTAATACAGGAAACATAGTTCTTAACCACTTGGTTTGAAAACAATAGCATTTTTTCAGCTCCTACTGAAATTTTATTTTGAAATACACTTAAATAGTATGTTTAAAGGTTTTTTTTTTAAATCTTATTTCAAATCCTTGACAAAACCACTAAGTTACCCTTCAATATAACCAAAGTATGTTACATTTCTTCAAAGGTAACTTTGAAAGGGACCTATAGAGATGTATACACTCTTCAGTCAACTCTTAATATACCACAGTATATTAAATAATTGACTATCAGACCACTTGCAAGAATGCAATGAAAGGTTATTTAGTTTTCAGGTTATGGTTCCCACTTATTTCAACTTAGCAGACTTCTTAGTCATTCACATACTGTTGTACAAAGAAAGATGGAACTGACATGCAATAGCATATCTGCAATTCATAACTCCTTTTGTTCTTGTTATGGGAGGAAGACAAGATCTTGTGACTTAACGAAGTAACTGGCTCCCCCCCATGTTTGCACATCTTTAAGGGAAGTTTATGAAGCAGTCAGAAAATGGCTAAATGTGTCATTTGTCAAATAAAGAAAACTGAAGTAAAGCAGCTGCAATAGAGATCCAATATAAGCACATGAGCCTTGTAAATACTTGGCTTCAGTCTGGTAATTTCCTTAATAGAAAAAACAGCATTTCTAGGGAGGGAAAATTTAAGGCCCTAAAGCAAGTGCCAATTGTAGCTCCAATAAAACAGTTGGAAAGATGTGTGTCACTAGAGTAGAAAAACCAAATATAAAACCAAATTGTTACACATTCACATTTTCAGCTTATCCAGTCTATTTCTGCAAACTGTGCCTCCTCCCTCCAGAGCCATCACAGAAGCATATACTCTTTGAGAGCATGACACACCACTGCAGTTACTGCAACCATGCATTTTCCCAATAGTGTTTTGATATGTACGATTAAGCAAGATACATATAAATACACAGACCAGAGTACCAGACCCTTACTTGTTAGTTTATATAATGCTACTATGGAAAGTGAAGGTAGAAGGAAAACCAACTGTGAGATGGATTGACTTCATAAATCAGTCTTGAATTTGCAAGAACTGGGTAAGGCTTGTCAAAGGACATTTTGGAAGACTTTCATTCATAGGGGTGCTGTATTTTGATGACTTGATGGCACATTCCTTGTTTCTACCGTTTTCAAAACTCAAATCTTATTTTTAGTTTTCATGGAAATTGTGCAGATTTCTTGGGAGACCAGCAGACTTTGGGTATTTCCCAGAAACTCCTGAGATTTTGGCTATATGGTATATTTTACCTCTCCCTCAACTGCCTTTCTAATGCTATGGTATTACCTGCATCTCAGCTCACCAACTTGTACCATAGGAAGAAAGGATTCCACAATTATCGTTCAGCACACTGACACTGTATCATACCTTCTGATTTGTGGCACATTAGCTCCTGTCCTCCCATGGCTTGTCCCAGTTTTAGAACAAAGGTAGGCAGTGGTAGCTACCAAAGATTCAAAGGACAAAAAAATGCAAACTTGCATATATTAATTCATATATACTCTGAAGCTTGTGTGTCTTTAAAGGACCTTTTCTCCAAAGGACACTTATTTAAAAAAAAAGGAATGTATGCAGAGTGAGATTTGATTAGCAATGAAGAAAACCACAGGGAGATTCAAGGGTAGATAGCAAGTGGTGAAGCACATATCCAAAAGCCCGCTAATCTGGGAGATCAGATGCAACAAAGATCATCAGGGCCCTGTACCTTTATTTCTGCAAGTGTCCATGCAAAGTTGGGTGGTGGTGCACAGCCTTCCAGATTCAGTGCTCCAAAGGAAAAAATTGGAGCTCTACCCATAGTTAACCTCATCTCTTGGGATGGGCAGGTGATCCGGAACTACTCAGATCTCCAGGTGGCTTGCAGTAAGATCAGCAAGGATTTTCACATCCTACTTGTTTAAAAGCATGAGCAGCTGCACCCCAATTAAAAAGCAGACATGACTAACTGGAATAGTGGATTGTTCTGTGGATGGGCTGAGAGTACAATCCTGGTAGTTAAAATAAATTCCTGGGTTCAGAATTTTTACATGAAGTCTATGTCTTTTGTAGCAGTCTCTTGCTGATGGATCTGGGGGTCCAATATAAAGCTTAGTTCAAACAAGCCTGAATTCTGGCAAAGTTGCTCTTGAGAGCTTCTGGGCACTTGTCTACATATTTAAACCAGCTTATTGAAATGAGAGAGATCTTTCATGTTTCTGAAACTCCACATTCATAGATGATTAAAGTGACTGGTGTCCCTTCATCCAAAGTTTCTACCTACAGATGTCAAAAAACACATGCTAATAAATATGGCAAAGCCCGTCTCCAAAGTATAGCACCCTTTCCATTAGTTCCACAAACAGAAAAGTTCTATGGAAACGTTCTACAACTGAGAAGGAATTTATCACAGCTGTTGAACACTTCCACATTCTAAGCAATCTCTTAAGTCACACATAGGTTTGCACTAATAGTTATGGCTGTACGACAACCATTCCAAATTTATCCTTTTCTCCTGCAGCATCTTAAAAAGACACTTCCAATAACAAAAGTTGCCCTTAACATGAAGGAAAATAGTTCACTCTGATGGAGGTTAGAATTCACTAGGGATCAAAACATTAAACTTCCATCAAATTATTAAGCAAGGGATGCAGAATTGCCAGTCTGCATAAGTTCTGCCATCAAGCTGATGGCAATTCCTTGGGTTCTTCCAAAAGGTGAGATCTGGCCTCTAGGCCCTGCCCCCTGCAGAAATCCCTGCTGTCATGTCTTATGGGGATGGTGTGTACTGTGTGAAGTTGGAAATTCAGGCTGTGCCGGGAGGAACTCTGTGCCTCTCCCAGCACAAAAAAAGGTAAAATGGGTGAGACATGCTCAGTGATGTTGGATGACAGTATCAATTCAGACCCTATCCAATTTTTTTTTGCACCCCTGCTTTAAGCAATGATGTCACTGCACCAAGTATGCATCAAGAAATTACAGGATTTGCCCCTGCTACTTTTCAGTCCAAGGAAAGATGTGGTTGCTCCCTTTTCCCTCTGCTTAAGAAATGGTCAAAGGCCATTTTAAAAAATTGGCTCTAGTTTATTTTCCCTTGAGAGACTGAGAAGGGAATCAATTAAATTTATGCATTTAGAATAGTAAGCTATAAACTTTATCCAGTGTCTTTTATTTTATGCTACAAGGGTTCTGTACAAGCTAAAGCTACAAGTGGGAATCTGTTTACAGCCTTCAGTGCTGGAGCAGAGTGGGGAAGACAAAGACAGCTGTACAGCCTTTGCAAAAGCCTTTGCACAGACAAACAGGCTAGTGTACAGTACAGCTAATTAGAAGCTCCACCTTTAGCATGGCCAAACCCATTACTTTAGACATATCCCCCACAGCACACACTATAGCAAATACTCCAAGACATTTCCCTTTATCAAAGACTGTAACTGTGACTATGAATATAACCTAAGCTCAGCCTCTCA
The DNA here is from genome assembly GCF_004798865.1 of Varanus komodoensis. NCBI lineage: Eukaryota > Metazoa > Chordata > Lepidosauria > Squamata > Varanidae > Varanus > Varanus komodoensis. The sequence goes on from NW_025335349.1 coordinate 24,258,674, forward strand.
ATCCTTTAAGCATTGAGTTATTCCTCATGCTTTCTCTGAATTTACATCAGATAGCAACTTTGTGTTTGAAATGTAAAAGGCAATCACTGAACAAGGTCTAAAGGCAGTTGCTGGGATAGCATTTGAAGCCTGCTTTCCACATGGCCTTCCAAACAGACATTTCACTAATCTGGGAAGATTTCATAGGGAGACTGAGAAACACAAAAAGTGAAGAGGAGTTCAAGGGGAGCAGTTGCTTCATGATGTGGATCTCCATCTGTTGAGAGTTCTATCAGCTGATGGAAGCTGGTTCTGAATTTCCATTAGTTGCAGGTTCTTCTTTTTTACTCTCCTCCAGCCCAGACCCACTCGACACAAGATGTTGCATATTCTAGTAGAGACAAAGAATGAGGAGTTACAATTGTACCCTACTGCTTTTCACAAGCCAAGAGTGTGGTTACGTGGAAAAAAAATCCAATTTCAGAACTCTAGTCTTAGTTTGGGTCTAGATATAAACTAGAAGGCTTTCTCCAATCTTTTTGCTGGATGTTACTTCCCAGTGAATTGGCTATTCCATTCTGAAATTCAAAACAGCCAAAAGACCATGGGAAAATTTTCCTCTGGGCACCTGCTTGAAACTTATGGCTACAGCAAGCGATGAGCCTTCATTCAGGGCCTGCGGAATGGGTTGGGAGCAGATCATTTTGAGTTTTCAGCTGTTAAGAATTTGAATCAGAATTGAAAAGTTCCCATTTCAGCAGGCAGGGAAGCAAAACACAGTCATCTTTAGAAAGCTGAAAAAGTACAGCGAGGGAAACAGATGTGCAGTAACTTTGAGATTATACATATATTCAGAATGTAGCAAGTCAGCAACAAAGGAAATAGAGGGAAAAAGGCAGAGAATATTTCCTAAGGCCTGTAGAAATTCACATTAACAGGCCTCAACCACCTGCCAGCTCCTAACCCTCCCCCACCCCACATTAATGCTGCAGGCCAGCTGTGCAGTGTTGTACGGGGGGGGGTGATCCTCATCTCATTCCCTCCCCCAACACATACAGTGAGCAGATGGCTAATCCCCTTGACGAACAAGCATTGGTTACCACTTCCCTTTGTGCCTAGTCTGTGCACATGGTAAGGCTGGCTGGATTTTAAGAAATCATTATAGAACAAGTCGCTTCACTGGGCACTCTAAATGTACTCACGGAAAGGATCCACTTCTGCTACAGAAAGGTACTCCAAGCTTGGCTCAGTACCTGCAATGGTAACTCCTGCTGCAACTCAGAGGCAGGAGACACAGTGTGTCTGGAAAAGCTCCCTCTGCCTGGCTGTGCCACCTGGTTCAGATGACCATGCTGAGTTGACTCTTCACTTGAACGCAAGCTTATGGGGATGTCAGCAACGTTTTTGTTCAGCTGGTTCTCGAGAGCCATAGAAGGATCAGAAAGCAGGGGAGAAGGAGGGCACTGCATGCCATCCCCAACAACATCCAAATCCTATGAAAAAGAAAGCCAAAAAATAAACCTGTGTGTTCCATTTTCTTCCTCCCAACCAACTTTTAACACTATTTCAGCTTCTTCTAAAGTGACAAACAAAATCAGCACGCATAAAAAGGTGTCAGATTAACATCCCTTTCCATTAAAGCAGGACACAGTCTAATGTTTTAGCCATTCAACTTTTAAAAAGGGTTTCATTTTTTCCTGAAATGTTGAAATGATACCCCATATCATCACCCCTTTGCAGGGTAAGGCAGAAATTCTATAATACAGCTGGGCAGGAAAATCTGAGACTTACTAATATTTGATCAAATGAGGATCCCATATGATTAAGCTCAGACTACCAAGATTCTTCTATGAATACCCGGGCAATTCTCTCATCTTGTGCAAACTTTATGCCATACTGATGGATGTCTGTGTGTGTCTGTGTGTTGTTGTAGCTTGAGAAAAGGAAGTATAACTGATATTTTATGGGCAAGAGATCTGCTAGCACACACAGCAAGTCTGATTTCTTTCTCAAACAAAAGATGGGGTGGGCAAAGGGGTGAGTTACTTGAAATCCAGAACAGTCACAGTTAAGAAAGAAGAAACCATGGAAGCATATGAACTCCACCTACCTAGAATGAAATAGCTTTTTAACAAAGTTTCTAAGTATATATGAATAATGGTCTATTATTTTAAAAAATGTCATTGCAAAATATCCTATCTAACTCATAAGTTCCAGTCATTCCCCAAAAGATGCATTTAGGAGTTAAAATTATTTAATGTTAGAGTCATAGTAGGGAAAGATGACATGGCTGGTAATTTAAGTCATATGCTAAAATGAGATGTGCTCCTGCTGCAAACAGGTACAAAACCCCTACAATTCATTTCCTAAGAGAAATCACTTAGAACTCAACTACACAATCAAAAGCAATACACAGATCTCACAGAAATGAATTCCTTCAAAATGCAGGTACTACTTCCTTCCACTGGATCTACTCCCTGGCTTCTTTTTTAGCATCTTTAAATGCACAATAAAATGCACTTCTTCACTCTATCATTCCAAATGATTTAATATTATTCCATTCCCCTTTGTTGTCTGTCTACTCCCCACCATTCTCCTGTGTAGACACCAAGAAGAAAAAAGCATAAAGAACAAAGTAATTTTACCCTTTCAGTGCTCCACTGCACTACAGATGCCAGGATTATTTTTAACAGAAGCACTGAAATAAGAGAGAACAGACATACTGCAGTGTGTATCAGTTAAATATGTGAAATCTTACAGAAAATTGGGTGTGGTAAAGCATTTGCTTTGCTGACTGACAGTGCAAGTAATATGAAAAGGGTATGAGACAACACAACAACTATCTACATATTCCTACAACAGGATGTTCATGTTATGGGCTAAGCTTGATTCCTAATAGGATCACACAAATAAATGAACATCCTCCAAAAGATCCACAGCAGAAGTAGTTTACTCCTATTGCAGTTGCAGACTTCAAGAAGAAAAAAATGAAAAGAGTAAGATAGTGATATTTAAGTTCAATAGTAAGACTTGATGTGTGGAGTGATCACCATTCACTAAAAAACAAATATGCTCATCAAGAAAACAGTAATAGCTGAGAATCTTAAAAGTACTCAGAAGCATAAGGAACACAGTACTTGAGGATGTTTCTTGTCACTGCATCTAAATCAGTCAGAAATTTGTTAACAAATGGCCAAGATAAAAACGACTATTTTTGAGAAGTGTATTTCCACATACAAGTACTGAAGTTCTCTTAAGAATCGGGAAGAATTTTATTGTCATCTGTTTGATCCAAGATTCAAAGACAGAAATGTACACTGTGGTAGTACTGTTGCTGCATTTTGATTACTAAATCAGCAGCACATTTGATGTTAGAAAGGTGCTTTCAAATGTTGCAGAATACAGAACATCTTTGGGGATTTGGTCCAGAATGCAGTCTGGAATCTGTCAACCATATCCATCCTACAAAGAGGCAAAACAGAGTTGCGCAACACAGCCTCTCACTTCCTGCCCACATCAGATTTCTCCATCTTCTCCATCACATGAAAAGAACTGTTCTATGTTTGGAAATTCATCAAATGAAGAAATAAACTGATGCATGAAATAGCAGACAAACTTGTATCAATCTGTTTCAAATTTTCAGTTTTTAGAACTTCCTGCTGACTATCGAGAAACAAAATTGAAGATGTTCAAGTAGAAACGTATACTGATTGCAACAGCTGAGAAAATGATTGACCAAATTTCATGTATACTGACTGAATCTTGGTTCAACATCCCTGCCCTTCACTTTTCCCTCTGTTTTTTTTATGGGAATGAGTGCTTTATGTCAGCCTAACACTGTAACACTGCACGCTTTGTTTTAATAATTTTTGATGCTTTCCTCTGTTTTTATTCCTTTTTGCCTCCTCCTTATGAGCTAGCAAAACCAAAGTGGCTCCAAGTAGTTCAGTTGTTCTTTACAGTTAACAAAAATTTAAAGTTAATTCCATTTGTATTTGTCTGAATACATAACAGTACTATCAGTATGCCAAACATGGTAATTTTATACCAAGCCAAGTTATACATTTTTATTCCTAAAGCAATGAAGTATCTTTCAATCTGCAATGGATTCTAATAGTGCATTTTTTCAATTTTCCCAAAATGTCCCTTTTTTTCCAGAATAAATGTTTTCAAAATGGCTTCAACGTGTCTGGAAATTTTACATCTGTAGCTATATTTTGCCCATGCAGCTTCAACCCACATCATTACTGACACACTCATACCCAGCTTAGAGGCTACGGTGCCTTCTGAAGCATCAAAGGAAGGCGCAGCATTCAATACACTTACATCACTGAACTCCAATGGCAAGCTCTCTGTGGGTCGGAGTTCAGCTGCACTCAAGTACAGATCCGTGGAAGCAGCTTCCAGCTCCTCAGGAACACAAAGTACCTGTTCAGGAACATACATCTGAGGTGGTAGTTGGAGATGCAGTGGACAGCAAGGATCTTCAGAGAGGCTTACAGGCACTGGCTTGCTGCAAGGTGCCTCTTCTGACCCTTGGCACAGCTTAAAGAGAAGCTGATTGGTGTCCTGGCAAATATCTGAAAATATAGTCAAAGGCAATGGGCAAGACTTGCAAAAGAGATGAGCCCTCCCAAAGCATGAGGACTAAGAGAAACTATCAAAATCAGATTTTTAACACACCATCAGGTTTGGAATTTTAAAAAATGGAAAAATTTACATGGAGGAATAGATGAGAGTTATAAATGGAGGAAGACAACTTTTCTACTTATTTTTATCTCCTTTTTACAATTCCTCTATACAGAAGAAAACCTTAAGATAGAACTCTGTAACTCCCAGGCCACTAGTATAGTCTGTTCAAAAACAGCTTTGGCTATTGGGTGGTACAGAAATAAGCAAACAAATCCAGAACAACTTAACTTTATTGCAGAAATATTATCCCATATTATGGAATTATGCTGGAAAAACAGGCTTACAAATGCCACAAAAGGCTTGAATTTCTACTAAAGACATTTAACATATTGAAATAAGTAATCTTTTGTCAGCAAACAAGTGGCTGATGTATGAAGGAAAAGACCACAATAATAATAATATGCTGATGGCTTGGTCTTATAGTTAGTCTAAATCAGAATAGGAGTTTTTAAGTGCCACCTCTTGGATACCACGGTGAAGATACAATAGACTCCACACTGGCTTGCTAAAATTAAAGCATACAACACATTCTACAAAAGCCATCTGTTTGTACATATTGATACATGGAGTTTCTGGTCATACTATTTTTTTCCTGAGGTATGGTTGTTGCTTCCAACTGAATTGACTGTTCCAGTCCAAAACTATGAAACAGCCAACAGACCACAGGAAGACCCTGTTTTGGGCTCCTGTTTGAAACCAGAGGCTACAACAAGCCACTAGCCTTGATTCAGGGCCAAAAAAGGAACAGAACCTAGTTAGGTGCTCAGATTGCCAGAACATAAACAACTGAGATGGTAAAAGGATACGAGTAAGGCAGTGTCTTGTCATTGGGAGCGACTGATTGGAACACCGAATATCATCTACAAAGGCCAAACATCTCTGGCTGGAACGAGTGGTATGTGCCTGAAGATGACAAATCACAGCAAAAGAAGATTTGCAGGTTGCTGCTGAAAGCTACTGCCCAATAGGATTTTTTCCCATTCCAGAGTCACCACATGCATACACATGCACACTAAGAGTCACTGCAACGTTTCTTCTAGATGTCTTTATAACCATTTTAGAGGCTGAGCTGATAAGCATTCAATTGCCAGGATGAAGTCAGGGTGAAAGAAGCTATGCTTAGCCATAAAGGCATTCACTGTTCCAAGGAATTCCAAGTACTTAACTATTTTTGTTTTACTTTGAATTGTGAACATAGCACAAGATATGTTTACATCTGAAAGTCTTCAACACTTCAGAGGCAGTTTATTTTAGGCCCATACCTGACCTTCATGGAGAAAATCACTAAGACTACAATTTCTACCACCAACAAGCTAAATGGGCACAGAAGAGCAGCCTGGCGCAAGTACCTGCTGGGCAGCACCCTCAGTGGCCAGCATTCTGCGTTCCTTCAGTTGCCGGTGTAGGAGCGCCTCCACACCATAGCGCTGTCGATACCGTCTCAAGTATTTCAGCCGCTTCAGGTTTTCGCGTTCTTTAGCCAGAAGTCCCTCTGGGCCTGTCAGGAGGCTGCTACCTGGAAGACACCAAGGAAGCACCCCCAAGACAGACTCAAGGTACTACCATGCCTGTTGAAAATCCCAACAGACCATAAGCAGAGCACCTGTCGTTTTATTGAACCTCTTTGAGAAAATGTTATTTTACTTCAGGCTCAAAATTTCCATCTCTTGGTCCTTGGCTCAGATAAGGTATTAAGCAAAACGCAACATGCAGGCAAAATGGCAAGTCCTTGCAGATCCACTACCTAGTGAAAAGTTTGTCTTATCTGTAAAACTGGGTAACTTCCAGTATCAGAGTGAATACAATGGTTCAACAAATTTTAAAAAGTGATCAGAAGAAAGATTCAGACTACAGTAGAGGATCCTCTGGATCTTTCCTAGCTTATATATTGCCCCAGATGAGGCTTTGAGCCATATTTTTAGAGCATGCATTCCAAAACATCTGGCTTGAATTGAATAGTATAAAAAGCCGTTGGGTTTGTTTGTGCTAGCTGACAGGAAGTTAAGCTTCCAAACAGTGCTGGAAAAGTCACTTGGCTGGTCCTACAAGGCAGTCAACTGTGATACTTTAAGCAAAGTACTCTTCCTTCTATAAAATTCAGGAAATGGGAGACCATTTGTTAGTCAAAGTAGCAGTCCACCTTTCCCTTGATATTTGCACAAGGTTTCCAAATTCATATAGTGTCCAAAGTGTGTTCCATGTTTGTGGCTCTAATGCAGCTCTCTTAGGAGACAGATGGTGCACAGTATTCCAAACTAGGATTTAGCAAATTCCTAATTAAATTGAAGATTACTTAAGCAAGTACCATTTCAGTAAAACATTAACAAGCAAGAAATGAGAACTGTTCAAGCACTAAGCATTATAGCTCTTGGTAAATTGCTTTCAGATGGCTGCCCTAATGAATTTCAGATCAGCATTAGCAAAGCCTCTGAGCTGCATCCCTGAACTAAAGCTGTAACTGCGGCCATTTACCTATGGCTTCATGTTCCACCTTGCGGCTGTGCAGGTACCGGCGTTTCTTCTCCTTCAAGAGGTGTTGAAGCCGTTTGAACTGATCAATATACAGAGATTGCAGTCGGATCAGTTTCTCTCGCATGATCAGTGCCACTTCCTCAGCAGTGTACACACCAGCATGTCTGTGCAAACAGGATCCCATCTAATAATTAAGCAATCTGATGCCCTGCTTACTCACTATTCATTAACAAAGAAGAACTAGCTAAAGCAGGGGTCCTCAAACTTTTTGAATATGGGGCCAGTTAAAAGGCTACGGTGATCGTTGTGGGCTGGTGAGGCGGCATCGGGCACGCGGGGTGGTGGCTTGCTTGGCGATCTCCCAGAAAGTCCAAAATCATCTCCGAGCGAGCGAGCCACCATCTCCCCACCTGTGCTGCGAGGCAGTGGCGAGCACACGCGTACGGGAGGCAGGTGGCGGCTTGCTTGCTCAGAGACCATCTCCAAGCAAGCAAGCCACCACCTCCTCACCTGCACAGCCATGGCAGGCCAAATCCGCCCCGAGGGCCATAGTTTGAGGACCCAAGAGCTAAAGAGTCAGGTAGCAAAAGGAAGTACTTAAGAACAAAGTAGCCAAACAGATTGACCATCAAAAGGGGACATCTGCATTTCCAGCATTTTTCTCTGCACCTTCTAATAGATGATTCTAACTTGGTAAACTTAAAAACAAAGAACACAATAGTTTTCCATAGATACTTCAACGAGTTCAGCAGATTACAACTATGTATCACAGTATTTGGAGTGCTCTTACTACAGATAGTAATATATTGTTACTACAGGTAGCAATAGCTGCTAAAAGCATTGTCATTCTGCAAAGTGCAAGACAATGGTCACATTTGCACAACATGAAAACTCACTCTGTGAATAAGCTGCACAGTCTTTTGTTTTTTGAAAATTGATTTTTGTTGATCATATTTCTGACTGGGACATATGCAATCATGAAATCTGCACCTGTCCCTATCAAAAAACGCATAATTAGTGATGCCAAAGCCCTATTTTAAAAGGAAGCCTGAATTCTGACAGGTGTCAATTCCATGCTCCATAACCAAGAATCTGTACTTTCCCAGGTAAAGTAGAAGACACTGAAAACAGCTAACCACTAAAAACAAGCAAGAAAGCAAGAAGTAATGACAGCATTTGTGCAAATCTTGGGTGCATCCCCCACCATGAAGAAGTTGCAAATCAGTGATGGCCAATCCAATATGGTACATAGGCAATTTGAAGGAAATGAGTTTTTTAAGATTGTGAAAAGCAATCTCTGGGGAAGAGAGAGAAAAAGCCATGGCAGCTGCAAAAAAGAATTGCAGTCACAATGGAGAAGAGTGATGGCCACTCCGAAGCGCTGTCTGGGCACTTGGTGAAGCAGCTGTCATTGGCTGTGGCCTGGACAAGCTTGGAAAGAGTTTTTTGCTGCCTTTGTTGAACAGCTCACTTGCCATTTCACTATAACCATAATGGGGTTGGTTCCCTAGGTTTGGTTAATGTGACAACTCATCTTGGGTACAACCCCTAGAACAAGGGGTTCTAGGATTGTCCACAAGTAAGCTGCCCTGCAGGAAGTGACTGAAATTTGCACTACTCACCCATCCATCGTAGTTAATCACCTGCACTAGGTTGTTGTGTCATGTGACCCGTCAATAAAAGACATTATCACTATTCATTAATGCACTTTATATGGCCCTTCCCTTAAAGTTCACAACTTTCATCTAATACAGAATGTGACAGATAGGGAGACTAGCTGCACATTACTCAGCTACCACAATAACTGCATTGACTCAACAGTTGTTCAATGCATAATCTGTGTGCCAAGTTCTAACAACAAAAATGCATGGAGGACTTTTACATAATTGGAATGACATCAAAGACTACATCTTTTGGAAGCATTCTGAGGCCTGAGTCAGGGGCAGGGGTTCAATAAAAATCCTGATCTACTCCAAGCTGTTGAGATAGTTCAAGACACAAATTTAAGTTTAAATGTTTATAATACAGCTTTTACAAAAGTATACTAGTGTGGGCATGAATGGTCCAGCAAATAAAGCCAACACAGAGTCTATTTTGTGACTAAACCAGAACTGCTAACCAAGATCACATTTGGGCAGCTTTGTTACATCTTTTGTAGCAGGAAGTGAACCTTCCATTATCCCACCACTAACCGACATGAGTATGTCACACAAACAGCACCACTTCTCCCTTGAAAGGAGGCTCACATTGAGATAAACATCTAAACTGAAAGCTTCAGTAATCATTTACAGAAATGGTTTGGTATTTCTTGAAACTGAATTCCTAAAATGTACCATTCTGTAGCAGAAATTCAGACAAGGATCACTGTTCAAAGGACTCACTTGAGGGGGTCCTCTTGGTCACTGTCAATGCTATCTGCTTCACTGTCAGGATCACCTCTCCATGTCTGATCTACAGTAAGAGGTTCCTGCTCGCCATCACTCCAGCTGTCCTCATCTGGAGGGAGAAATCCACTGCATTTGTTATTTGGAGAAAGGTCTGCTAAGGATCTAAAATCCAGTATCAGAAACATATGCAAAGTTTCAAGAACACAAACCAAAAAGAAAGTAATTTTCACAATTTACCAAAGAAGTTCCATGTTGCAAGAAAAAACCACCAGTTAATTCAAAGTGATTGAGAGACAAATCTCACAAGAGTTCTGACGGAATTATTCCTGTTGCTGGCCTAATATGGCAAACTGACTCAAAGAGATATTGAGTGCAAGTGTGGTGTAGTGGTTAAGAGTGTTGGACTGGGACTTGAGAGACTCAGGTTCTTGTTCTCACTCAGCCACAAAGCTCACTAGCTGACCTTAGGGTTTTTGTTAGGATAAAATCAAGAGGAGGATTATGTAATTATCTTGTGTTCCTTGCAGGAAAATGGTAGAAAATAAATAATACCGTCTATTTAGACACAAATTGTCCATTAATATCCTAATTATATGTGAGGCTGATTTGTCCATAATCTGCTACAGAAACTTAGTTTAATATCAAAAGGAAATAAACTACACATTATGGTTGGGTAGCATGCTGACAACAAGCCACATGATCATCCTTTCATTCTTCCAGTACGTTTAACTGGTCATCAGGCTCCAAGGAGCAATTATGCTTTTCGTTAATCAGAAAATAATCCCCCAAAACAAGTGCCTGCAAACATAAGACAGAACATTCTGACAGCAGAAAAGCTGTAAGGCAAGTAAACATGATTTAACTGTTCAGTAATAACACAGACTAACTAGGAAGAGTACCAATATAATGTCCCTCCCTCAACTGAATTCTTACAACCCAAAGTGTAAATACAAATACACATGTACTTCTGACTGCTTCTGTTAAACAAGATCTGAGCTTGAGGCACAGTGCACCAGTGGATATAGGGCACTTCTTGATATACACTGATGGGGAGAATTTGGGAAATTGTACTTTCAGGATTCCCTAATAAAAGCCCAAACTATCTTAACTGTGACTATTTGACCAGCCAGCTTTTGACTTTATTAAGTCAATGCTCTTTATTACTATACAAATAAGTGATTTTCAATTTTAGAGGTATCTGAATGCTGCACAAGTTGTCCCATGCTGATATTCTGCCTAACATATTAAATGCACCTATGTTTCTCAATAATACATCTAACCAAAAACAGATACAGTATCTATTAGAAAATGCTAAGAGAAAAGTCTAGCATTTTCTATTTCCAAAAGTCTATTTTCCAAAAGAGAAAAGTCTAACAATTTCTATTGTTTGGCGTCAGCACTTCAACTACAAAATGGAATTATTTTAAACTGGGATGTAATAAGCCAATACTAACTGCCTCCTTTGCCTCAACAGTTTGCCAGAGGTGCCATTATTGCCTATTCTACTTACCCAGTATCCGGCTAGCTTCACTGCGGCTACTTTCTGCAGTCTGGGAACCCAATTCTGTCTTAGCATAAGAGCTCAATTGACAGAGGAGAGACTCTCGCAAAGGGCTAGGATTAGACTTCTTCATCTGAGCCTGTAGTGCCAGGGCATTTCTGCGAGCATGTTCAGCACAGAATGATACTCTAGATGGGAAGGCAACACAGAAACCAGCAGTTTATGTAAGGCTTCAAAAATACCCAAGAATGAGCAATAGTACTCGTTGCTTTTTAAAAAATAATGGAGTAAAAAATCAATACAAAATATACAATAGATTAAATAATAAGAGTGGATAAATAATTTAGTCACATATAAAGCAAATTTAACATACACTCTTGTAATGGAAAGCCGTCAGGAATTTCCTGTTCCCCTGCTGACCTGGGCAAAATCCTGCCTAGTATTTCCCCCATCCTCCACTCCAGGACCCATCACTGGATTCTGTGCATGACAACCCAAGCTTGGGGAACAAACAAGTTTATTTAGAAAGATAAAACACAGAGGTTGAGGGTGCTTAAACATACAATCTAAAAGGGATTAAAACAGAGTGAAATGGGAAGTTGGGCAGCAGCAACAATACAGTTCACTGCCAATAATAAATCCCAACTCCCAGGGACTTGTCCCACTTGAACTAGAAAATAACAAGGCTAACACTATCCTCAGGTATACTTCAGAGTTCTGCCTCAACAGGATCAAGATGCACAAGGCTTCACAGCATTCTTTGACACAGCAAACAGACAGCAGAGTGGAACCTCTAGTCTTTTATCCTCTATTCTTTATTCCCCACCCCCATCCCAGCAACACTGGTCAGCTGACCCATGGGGCACTTCCCAATCCTTGGGGCCAACCATTTACTACAGGTGTTGGTTGTTAACCAGTCACTGCTGTTATTTCCTGCATCCTTGAAGCCCTAACTTCTGATAACTCCCAAATTACATCACAAAGGGATGAGGATGCCTCCCAAGACCTTGGGTGCCAGATTCCTGCTGTGCTGGCACCTGGATTTATAACATTTGATACAAAGTAAATGCTTTCCTTGCACCCTGGGGCCCAAGCCATTTCAAGTTACAATTCTTTAATAATGAAGCACCAAACAATAATGCAGCTATCACTAAAATGGATACTGGTGAAGTCAAAGCAATGTTGTAAAGTCTGCTTCTGCACTCCCAAGTATTCATGCAGCATATACACATCTATACCCTATCCTTTAAATGAAACGAAGAGGCACTTTTTTTCTTTTTCTCCCTGAACATTGAGATAATTTCAGCCACAATAATGCATGTTTTCCTTGTTTAAAGCATCAAATTACCCTTAATGTAAAAGCACATGGTGTTGTTATAAATCAGTCAGAAAAGACAAAAGTACTTTGAGAATTGTAACATTCTCACAAAATGCTGTGCTCATACATGCTGTGTAATTGTTCCCAGTTGATTCCTCCAGCAAGACTGAGTGGTTAAACCAAACAGGAACTTACCAGAGCAGAAAAGCATAAATTTCCATCCAGAACTTCACACCTTGTGGCTCCTCTAAGAAGCCTAGATCTTGAAACCAACTTCAACCCAACATCAAATTGTGGCTTGCAGGAGGCAGAAGCACAGTTTGAAGGACAAAAGCTTTTCTGCCCTATAACCTATTAGCACCTATTGCCATTCCCTGCTAGCAGGCACAGCTAACTGTGAAAGATCAGGCAACATACATAAGCATGCTTAATTACAGATGCAAATGAATCCACTCACCAAGGTCACATATCAAAAAAGAACAAGGCAAGGGAGAGAAGATGGTTAGGACTATAGTACAGTGGTACCTCAGCTCACGAATGCTTCAATTCATGACCGAATTGGGCCGCAAACATAAATTTTATAAAAATTTTGCTACAGGTTGCGAACTCTGCATTGGGTGATGATTGCGAGCGTGCCCGCCTTCCCTGCATAGGCACAATCGCAGTCGTGCTGGGGGGGGGGGAGATGGCCGTGATTGCGCCCATGCTCCTTGCCTGAGCACGCCCGCCTCCCCCCCGCATCTGCCCCCACTGTGCCCGCCCGCATCCACCTCCCCCCCAGTGCACCCACGATCGTGCCCATCTCACCCCCACACACAATCGCTGGGGGGAGGGGGGAGATGGCCGCAATTTTTTTTGTTTGTCACTTTGCTTCAAATTTTTGTGAGCCCAAAAAAAAAAAAAAAAAAAAAGTTGCAGAACGGATTAACCTTATTTACATTGATCCTTATGGGGAAATCTGATTTGGCTCACGACCAGTTTGGACCACGACCAGAGTCCTGGAATGGTTTAAGTTCGTAAGCCAAGGTACCACTGTAGCAGTACTTCACTAGAGGGGAACTGTATTCCAATGGTTTAACCTCATCAAGGTTTTATAAAGTTACTAGTTAACCTCTAAGTTTCAAGTGGTTTCAATTCACCACTTTGCATTCACATATAACACTAAACCAAGGGTATATCTCCTGATGTTTTGGACTCCAACTCTCAGAAACCCTGTCAGCATGGCCAAATGGTCAAGATTGTTGCAAGGTGCAGTCCAAAACAACCCTGTACTAAATGGGCCAGAGACAGAGTCCCTGCCTGTTTACTGGAGTGTGAGTGGGCAAGCAGTTGACAACTGGCATGCTTGTTCATTCCTGCTCATTCACAACCCACTGCTTGTTTAAGCAGTTAGCTGTTCTAAATAAAGTGGTAAAAAGTTCTAATTTCTGTCTTACAGTTATACAAGTGGGAAGTGCACAAGGTTTGTTGCTGTTCCAGGTATGATAAACTGTAGTTCTGAGTTACTTATGAATGCAGGTTAAGAATGATCAAACCTCAGAGTAGTTCACCTCCAATTTTTAAGTAACTGATCTAGGCATAAAACATAAAACAGTGGCCCTGTGCCACTGACAACAGCACAGTCCATGATCACCTCTTTTTGCTATAAACAACTAGCATGACTTGATCTAGATGTACCACATTACCAAGATGCATGCAATAGTCTGATTCATGCGGAAAAGCATCAGGCAGTTTCATCCCAGAGTTAATACTTTGGTACTACAGCATCCTTTAAATTTCTTAGATTTATTAGCAATTCTTTAATTTAACAGCATTTGGGAATTACTGGTCTAGTAGGGCTAATGGATCTAGGATGGATCCAATAAGTAGTTCAACAAGAGTCAACTTACTTTGAGCCAGAGTATCTGTTGGAAGCTAGTAATTTCTCAGTTGTTTCAGTATTAAATTAGAAGGGTTTTAATCCTACACTTAAAATGAGACTTCATCATCAATTTGCACTGGATAGTGCACAGAACTCAAAATTCACTTAAAAGCACTGACAAGTACATTCTGATACGTCTATTTTACTGTCCCCATGCATTCAATCAGAATGTTAGCAGAGCAACTCCACAATGAAAAAACTATTAAGGGGGGAAAAAAGGGAAGAGAGGAACTTTCTGGAGGTGCCAATTCTAGCAGTGCAATGTGTTTAAGAATCTACCACTACATGAAGCAGCTGCATAAGGCCAGTGTGGTGTGTGTCATCTGCCTAGTTAAGTCTCAAGTTATCACACCACTATGCCTCACATTCTTCTGTTTGCATTAGACTTATTTTATATGTTAGCATTCACAACCTCCACATGTAAGACCAGATGTTAGCCAATTTCCAGAGATAACACAAACGTACAGAACACATACCCATCCTTCTTCTCAGGCTTAGGAGCTGCATTTGGACATCTCTTGCCATTCTTAGTGGAAATGTAGCTACACTGCTTGAAGGGTGCATTCCTGTCTTCAAGAATGTGCTTAATGCAGAACTCATGTCCCTCCAAACGAGGCTGAGAGCATGGACGATGAGCAAAGGCACACAGCAAGGCCTCCTGTGGCCTTGGCAAGGGGGTGAGTCTCCCCCTACTTGAAGGCAAAACATGGATCCGAATTCTGTTCATGCCAGTATCTACGAAGAATATTGCATTAATACATATAAGTCATTAGTAAAAAAGCATACTCAAGCTCTTGTCCCCAAGGCCTTAAACACATGTCTAAGTAAGTGGGCGCATTTTTACACCATATACAAAACTTTCTCTCCCATCCTATCCCCTAAAAGCTTTCTACATACCCTGGG
Source organism: Varanus komodoensis (assembly GCF_004798865.1). NCBI lineage: Eukaryota > Metazoa > Chordata > Lepidosauria > Squamata > Varanidae > Varanus > Varanus komodoensis. The sequence goes on from NW_025335349.1 coordinate 24,273,847, forward strand.
CTCCTCTAACTTAAAAGTAGAAATAACCTAGTACAAGTTTCCACCCGAAACCTTCAGAGTGCTTCATTCAAGCTGCAGATTTAAACGGACCCACCCAAACTCAACCACCCTGGGGACACGCGGCGAGGGGGGGGGAACCAGTAGTGAGCGCCAAGCTCCAGTTTCGGTCGGAGTTCCAGAAACAGCACGAAACGTTTCCTCGCCTCCCTTCTCGCTCCCGCCCCGGCCATGTTCCTCCACATTCTGCTCCCCTGTTAGGCCACGCTCGTTTACCCTTGCAGTTGCCGGCAGCGAAACGGTCTGGGGGTGCTTGGGCGGAGTGCGCCCTTGTAGCAGGACACAGGAAACACCAAGGGGGAGAGGGAGAAGTTTCCGTACGGCGACACGCGGGCACACGCATATCTTTGCACTTTAAAAAGATAAACCCCTTTGAAAAGAAACTCCCTCTCCACCTTCTCCCAGTACCCTTGAGGGGTTTCACATAACCCAGGCACCCTCAGACCTTGAAAATTCCGACCAAGCCGCAGCCACCCAAGTTCTGCCCTCGATAAAGGGCAATTCGCCGACGGCCCTTTTCCTATCGTTTGCCCGTGAGAGACAGCGCAGAAAAACCCCGCACCCAACTGCCGACACCGCGACCTCACAACAGGACGATGAGAGGAATAACGCCCCTCACCTTGGCCCTTCCCGCGTCCGCCATCTTACCTTCTTCCTCTCGCTCGAGTTCCCTCACTAAGGCCTCGAGCTAGCTATCGCCAGCCAATACGGGGGCGCCAAAAGCGAGGACAGGATTGGCTAAAGACGGTGTCATTCGAGCGGGTGGACGCGGGAAGGCGGTGTCTCATCATTCTTTCCAAAAATTGCTCACGAGCCGTGCGGGACGAGAGGAACGAGCCTTGGCTGATTATTCTGGCTGTGCGCGAGGTCCGGGGTTAAGTAGGCGCAGGTAGACGCGAGTGTTGCGCTTCAGCAAACGCCGTTCGAGCCCAGGAACAACTGCTCTCCACGAACTACGGCGCGGTAGTGGGCTGAGCGTAGTTCCTGTTCAGGGCAAAGAGTTTCCTCTGAAGGAAGGGGAAGTTTAACCCTTTCCCCCATTAAAAAAAAAAAATCGTGGTCCAGTTGACACTTTACCTTTTCATACTTGTGAGAGAAGGGCTGCCCTTGTGATTCCTGCACTTCGTAAGTACGGTCTGCACACAAACCGTTTTGTAACACGTTAAAGGTTTCTTACGGTATAAGCTGTCATGGGTTAAAGCCCAGCAAATGCATGAAGTTGCAGATTCGGCGCGCGTGCACACGGTTTAAAAATTATAAATAGTAACATCAAGTTGCAATGAAATACAAATAGCCCAATAATTATAAGAAAACGTTAGTGCAACTGTAGTGGAACAGGAAGCCATTACCTACAAATATTGAAAGTGTAGTGCTGCTTGAAGATTATTATTAATAGAATAATAAATGCAAAGGCATCACTGCAGCTTGACATGGCAGAGGCACCAGCCGTTTTGAACCGATATAGCAAAATTGACAGTGGAATGTGGTGCACTTGGGTAGGCAGAGCAAAGTTCTGCACTGTGAAGTTAATATAGTAGTTATGAAGAAGAGTAGTGCCTCAAAATCTGCATAGTGTGACTTTACAAAGGACAGTCCTCTGTTTGAAGGGCTATCCAGTCCAAGTCACTATCATCACGTGGCACTGAAACAGCATATTGAGTGGATGCGCAAGCCACCTGGACACAGATGACATACTGTGTTATTTAAAATATATATTTAAATTACAGTACTTATTTCAATTTTAGGCAAAGTAGCATGTTTTGGTGATGTCCAAGTGGCCATCCTAAGATTAAAGCCCTCCTTGGTGCAGTTACTCAAAAGCAAGTAGAACTAAATTATTTGCTAGCACTGTTACAAAATCATTGGGTAGGGTTCAAATTTCATTAAAACAGTTACAATATAAAGCTACAAAAATTCGAAGAGATTACTAAATTAGGCCTTAAAATCAGCACATGCCAGAGTAAACAGATTAATATGGGAGAATGTAGTTTGTCAGTTTACCTGGTCCCAGGTTGTTAGAGCCTATTTTTAGCCAATATCACCACTCTGAACCTGACTCAACAACATATTGCTTGCCAGTGTGGTTCTCTGAGCAAAGGTACAGTATGCTAATAGCACACTTACTACCCAACAATCAACCTGCCAAATTCTGCTCTATGTGCAGTCTCCATTTGCAAGGGAAGCCTCAAGTGGAGCATATTTCAGAATTATTTGCCAGGGTGCTTGCAAGGGGACCCTGCAAGAGGATGGTCAAGATATCATCTTGCTGGTGCGAGTGTAGGATATGGAATAATCAATTCAAGTTGTGACAACCCAGGTTCAGGCTGGGCATCAGGAAAAGCCACCTCACTGTCATAGCAATAGGACAGTGGAATGAGCTGCCTAGAGAGGTGGTGGGCTTTCCCACATGAGACACATTCAAAAAGAAACTGGACGGCCATCTGAATGGGATGGTGTAACTTGGGTGTCCTGCAACAGCAGGGGTTTGGACCTGATGACCTTCATGGCCCCTTCCAACTCTATTCTATGATTTTATGATCTGCATGAAACAGAGTATGGGACAGAGTTTGGTCTCTGTGAAGACAAACCAGGAACAAGAAATTGGCACCAGCTGGAGCACTTCATGCTATGATTGGGAAGATGTAGGGTAGAACGCAGATTAGTTTGCACCAATAGTTGCACGGCAGAAAAGTGTATATAATACACAGCTTATATACAAACCTTTTGCAATATGCTTTCTCCAGTTCTGTATTACCAGACCTTCATGTATATATTTATTTTTATTAGGGGTATTTCTAACCCGTCCATTACTGCATGTCTCTGGACGGCTTACAATAAATCACCCAATAAATAAAAGTATGAGGCTGAAGAGTTATAGCCACATATTCTATTATTCTACTCCTTGTTGTAGGGGGTTAATATGCTAGTGAAATTATGTTGTGACTGGGTGTTAAGTCAATCATACGCATTGTTCTGACATGCCAGTGCAGGTAGCACGATTTCTTACCCACCACCATTCCTGAAATCAACCAAGTGAGACTGGTAGTAAATTGTTCTTAACATTAGTGAAGGAGCAAAGGATTTGGTGTGCGCTCTTCCCCCATGCCTCTACCCATTTTGACAGCTATCTTTGTGGGTGGAATTTAAGGAGTTTTAAGATCTGCAAGCATCAGCCAGTTCCTCAGGCTATGAATCTTGAGTATAGGATTCTGCTCCAAATCATGTTACAGAATTTGTAGTCCTTACTAAAATGACCTTCCATAGATCTTTTACATTAGCCAGGTAAAACATATGATGCTCCGGATATTGTTGGGTTGCAACTCCTATCAGTCCTTTCCAGTGTAGTCAAGCATTGAGGAATGATGGGAGTTGTGTGGCTTGCCAGATGTTGGTGGCCTATATTCCTCACCCTTGTTTTAACAGGGTACCATCAAGATGCCTAGATGCCAAACCAACCTCCCGATTTTAGAAAAATGAACTAGACTTGTGTACTGAAAAGGAAGAATAAATGTGTGGTACTGCAGAGAATTCAGCTGCGTGGAAATCTAAGCTTTCATTAATAAAATGTTCTAGTCCTTACGTTTGCCAAGATATTCTGTGTTTGAAAAGGCAGCAGAGAACAAAAGCAGCCAGATTTCACATGGTTATGGTGGCAGTTGTTCAGTGCATTCTGTAATTAATTTCCCAACCTCATTTCTCCCAAACCAGCACTTTGCAATAAGAAGTTATGCAAATTTATTCAGCTCTGCTTAATGTTTACAGGTACTTCTTTGGTGTACAATCTGGATTGCCTGGACACAGAATTCAGTTTAATTTTTGTCAATAGCCCTATCATAATACATCTCAAAATATAAAAAGAAGCAGGTTCTGACTATTTAATAGAGCTTGCTAACCTTTATATACTTTCTGCTAATGGGGTAGATAGAAATCGAATGAATAAAATAGGTGACTAAGAAAAAACTCAGCACTTCTTTCTCCATTTACATGACTTATTTGCAAATCAGTGAAAGATTGAATATATAAAATCCAAGGGTGTAAGCAACCAATTATCCATAAAATATGTAAATGTCAGGCTACTTAACTTAAGTTCCTAACAGTTCAAAAGCCTAGGGGTACCAGCACATGTGGGCTAACCCAACTGCATGAAATTAGAATTATTAGAATTCCCAACTCAAAACATTAACAGGCACAATTCAGGAGAGTCAGTGCACTGCAGTGGTTTGTGTCGGACTAGGACTCCAAAGATCCAGACTCTAGTCCCCAACTTGGCCATGAAACTCATTTGGTGGCTTTGGGCAAGTCACTGACACTTAGCCTAACCACAGGGCTGTTGTAAGGATAAAACAGAGGAAGATGACCATGTAAGCCACCATGGGATTCTTGAAAGAAAGATGATATAAGTTTATCCCCATATTCCTAGTAATTGCTATTCATTTCAATGTGACTTGCACTAAATTCTAGCAAGCACCATTGAAATGAAACATACTGTTCTGCACTGGGCCTGAAGACTTGTAAAACAGCTTACAATACTGCAATTTTGGTTGAAATAGGTATTGTTACTGCTGACATTCTGAAAAATCTATTGGACTAACCTAATGAAAGTACTTGTTTTCCCTTGGTCTGGCATGAAATGAAAACTGGTGCATCAGAAAAGCAGAAGAGTAAATTCTTCATGTCAAAGAGTAAAGAGCTATAAGCGGGGAGCGAAAGGCAAGAGTTCTGGATACAGAACTGGAGATGCTACAAGTCACCTTATCCAATATTTTTGACCAGGAATGTTCTCTGGTGCATTCAAATGTTAGCATGTGTATTCTTAGGAGCTCTTGCAGTGATTAAAAAGTACTAAAACATACCAAATGTGGAGACAGTACATTTATTGAAACTTAGAATAGTAATAATATGAGCTGGGAATTAGAAACAGTTTCTGAAAGATAATGTGAAACCAGGCCCAAAGTTTGCAACCCTCAAAGCTAAGGCATCATTGCCTTATAAATCCAGAGGTGGTGGGAAAGAATTACTTTCAGAGAAAACACATCAATGAAATCCAAACAGATACTCACAGCTGAGTGTGTTTTGCTGTTTTAAAATTGATGCACCCTCTGAAACCACCAGCAATTAACCTCCCTTAAACAAGATTGCAGACATAACCATTTCTAGCCTTGTTTGTTCACAACTTTTAGCTGCTACTGAACACACTGGAGCAGAGCTTTAATGATATGCATCAGAGAAAATATTCCATTCTGGCCAAGAAAACCACATTTTATAATATACTAGTCTTCCCCAACCTGGAAACTTCCAGGTGTTCTAGATTTCAACTCCCATCAGCCCCAGTCAGTATGGGTAATGGTCAGGTATGCTGTTTTAGACTGCTGCTAGTAGTCTAAAATATCTAGAGGCCCCAGGTTAAGGAAGAACACACTACATGACTCCTTAAATTAATTTCAGGAGTGTTTTCAGAGCCATGAAAATACCCTGAAACTCTTTGCTGAACTCAAGAAACAGCAAAGCCTGGATTTAAGAATACCAACTCCAAGTGTTCCATTCAACTGCTATGATGCAGCAAACCAAGGCTAAATCTTATTGAATGAAAAGCACTCTGATGCGATCTACAGAAACACAATACTGCCACTTTAAAAGACTAGCCCCATGTAATTTTAAACTCAGAATCAGAGACTCAGGTCAGAATGTTATGCCTTCTGCTGTACAACACTGAATTGGAATACCTCTCTGAAGTCAACTTTAGTAGGGTCTATTCCCACACATTAGGCATCAAACCAATTCAGGACACGCTTAAGCTGGCCAGTTTTATACTGTTGACAGACATCTTTAAAATGTTCAGACAAGGTTTCCATAAATCTATGTAGATCTTATCAGCTCTTTTCATTTATCTATTCTCTAATCCAAATTTGCCTGATTCCATTTCCTGTCGTCTTTACATATGCTTTGAAAAGCTTTTTTTTAATTCTAGCAACATATGAAAATCTCATATCCCATAATGCAGTTTAAATACAATTTAAAGCATCCCAGAATCACGATTACTGTTCTAACATTCACATAGGCTTTTCCTTTCCAGCTCCTCATCTTCCCCAAATACCCAACTTTCCCCAAGACAGGTTGCTGCAGTGACCCTTCTTTTTGAAGGCACTCTCAAGAGTTCCCATGGGAGCACCTAGTCCCACCAGACTTCATAACACAGTCCCCTTGAACTTTTTCATGCCTAAGTAGCCATTATATTCTAATGACTGCATTTAGGTGCCAAGCACAGTAACAGAGCACCCCAATGGAAGTAGCGTGATCAAAGGCAGGCAGGCAGAGGTTAAGAAAGCTATGTTCCTACATCCTCCCTGCTCAGCAGAAAGGGCTGAACAAAGCTAGCAACTCTCCAAAGCCTTTTTTCTTCTTTTTGGAAATAATGGGTCTGCATTTGTCTTGACTCACCTGCTGGTAAGCAACCAAAAACCAAGATGGGGAGAAACTAGGAAAACTCCTTCGCTTATCTGACCATTATTGCTCATGGTCAGTGTTTATGCCTTCCTCATATAATTTCTGTGCCTTTTCCCTCCTTTCAAACCTTCTCTGCCTCCATTTAGAGGGAAGCAATTTCCACCAGAGCCAGACACTTAAAAGAATAAGCTGACAGAACCCAGCCTCCATTACAACTTCTGCTATAATCCTTTCTTTTGTCCACCTTAGAAAAATAAAATCAACACTAAGAACATATAACTTATTTTAAATTATTTTAAAATGTCTTTAAGAGAAAGACTGTGACAATTTAAATAGCCCTGTGCTGTCTCCAGATGGTTTGTGACCTTCAACAGCTCACAAGTTAAGGTCAGTCTGATAGGAAACATATCCCCATCTTTTTTCAGTAGGACCAGAAGGGAGTAGGGGAAGCACATGGAGAAAGATGGGCATACCTTTTCACAGCTTCAAGGGCTCCACATTCTCATACCAATAATAAAAAACATTTTAAAAAGGGGAAAGGGCATTCACACAAGGCAGTGGAGAACACTATGAGCAACCTGCCCTTGGCAGAGAACAGCCCAAACTCAGTAGTTAAAAATGGTGATCACTTGGGGAGTGGAGGCAAGGGAGGGGGAGGTTCCGAGGGCAGTGGGGGTGGCCGTGGCTTATCCACACTTGCAGTAGCCCTGGGGTTCAAGTATTCACCATATGAGTGTACAAAGTCAAAGGAGGCTGGCTGAGTGGGTTGCATGCCCTGTGCACTGAGGAGGGAGTGCAGCATGTTCACTGTATCCTGGTAGTCAATTGCCTGGTTCATGTTATGCCCATTGGCCCCTGTAGTGCTCTTGTCCAGTTTTCCGTGAGCCCCCCTGGCTTTACTGCCCTGGGTGAAAGATAAACCAGCTCCATCTAAGCTGTGTCCCGGATGCTGAGGGAAGGGAAATGGCCCCTTTGAACTTTTACTTATTTTTGACTGGTGTTCATGTGCTACAGTTGAAGCCTCCTCAGAAAGTGGTCTCTTGCGGGAAGAACAAGTTGGGATATAGCCAACTTTATGGGATGCAATGCCACTCTGGTTACCATGCTTGGAGTCCCCTGGTCGTTTGGTGCTGGCAACAGGTTGTGCATGTGAATGTTTGTGAGAGTGGTGGTTGTGATGGTGGTGATGGTTAGAAGTGTGGACCTTGTGTTTTTCTTTGTGCTCCCCCCGGTTCTTGGTGCTACTTTCATCAGTCAGACTGTGACGCTCCAAGGGTGTAGGCACCTTGATGCGCATTTTTATTTCCTCTTGCTTGATAGAAGAAACAGCAGGTTTTTCTGCAGGTGCAGGCAGCCGCACTTTGAGGGCAGACGATGGTTTATCAGCCTTTTCAACGGGAGGCCGTTCAGAACCATCAGGGTTGCCACCCAAAGGTATTTTCAGGATAATAGGAGATGGGTTATTCTCTTGTTGCACATCCCTTTCTCGCTGCTGCTGCACAAGCAAGTTCTGAGCAGCATAGGCATACTGAGAGCGAACGTTAGCCTCCATGTTCTCCAGCTGGCGTTTCTGTGCAGCCAGTTCCTCAGCATGTTTCGCTCGGTACTCTTTTAATGACACTTTTGCCAACGGTACATTTTTAATGCTCTGTTTAGAGAAGGAGCCACTGCTGCTGTCATGATGTGGATGATCCGCACTGGCAGAAATGTCATTAGCTCTGTGGCTGACTTCTGGTTTATGTGCCGGGTGCTGAGCCATCCAGTTGTCTGACATATCGGTATTGTCTAGGTCTCCTGGAGAGTTTCCTGCTGTAGCTGGAAGTGAAGCCATGGCTCCTGCAGTTGAGGACGTAGACATACTCATCAACCCTGCAATGGTTGTGTCAGATGCGCTTCTGGAGATCATGCTGAGAATTGTCTGTTCTGAGAGGCAGTCATCATCACCTTGCTCATCAGTCTTTGACTTCTTGGCTGCTTGGCAAGCCTAAAACAAAACAAAATATAATGTAGTGTGCTAGATTCTTCTCCTGCTCAGCCTGGGCAGGGCTCAGTCACCTGTAGCACTTTAACTTCCATCATCCTTCTGCACTGGCCTTGCTACAAAACAGTGGTTACAAGTTGCCCACGCCACCTTAAGCTATACAGACATGCAGCTGTCCTGTTGCAAGTGTTACTTCATTCTCAATATTGTTTTTAATTCAAAAATTTAAGCCTACAGCAAAGTACAATATATTCAAGTACAATATATTGAAGTATATTGCACTTCAATAACATACAACTGGTGGCCACTAGATTAGGGCAGTTCTCACAATAATTGATGCTGCCATTGCAGAAACTTCCCTTAATGAGAATAAAAGGTCCTCTGTCACCTTACCTGGCTTCCATTTAGATTATGGATCCAAATCAGTGTACCATTTTTTACCTAAAACACTGTATGGCTTAGGATCTTAATAACTAAAGCAGGGATGGGGAACCTGCGGTCCTCTAGATGTGTGCTGCACAACTTGCATAATCCCTGGGCTGGAGCTGATTAGAGTCCAAAATCTGGAAAACTACAAAGCCTCTAGCCCTAACAGGACACTTTTTCCTTCTGTATCTATCTGTTCCTTAAGCTCATCAGCAGAGGCCCTCCTCTTTTGGCAGTGGCCTCCCATGCTCTACAAGGAGAGGCTGCCCTGTACTGGTTTATTGCCCACTTTAATGCCCTTTGTTGTATTCTTAGTCTCACGGAACTTGTTATCATTTTATTCTTAGTCTTTTGTCTTTTCATGATTGTTATTGACTGCTTCCTTCAGTTTTAGCTCATTTATCAAGTTGACTTTTACCGAAGTTGGTATTTGTTTTCTTCAATGTTGGGATGTGATATCATTTTAATGGTTATCTTGTGTTTAATTTTGTTTTATTTGGTTTTGCGTGTTGCTTAATGGAATGTATTTCATAATATATAAATGAGAGTTTCTTGGCTTTTTCAATATTCCAAGTAGATTGTTTTCAAAAACAATCTTTAAAGGCATGGTTTTCAATAGCACTAACAGCAGTTTAAAGAAATGAACACTAGGTTCAAGCAACAATTCAAACAGGTCAGCTTTCTGTCTGACAAGACAGCCTATCCCAAACAATTCCCATGAACATAGAAATATATTCATCTAAAGATCAATCCACCACTTCAATTCTTTATCACAGAAGTTAAGAGATTTCTACTTAAAAAGCAGTTCACTTGATTATGATTATTGTTCTGTGTCAGTTAACAAAGTTAAGTGCACAGTTTTGCCAGTTCACACTGAAAGTGTACAGTCCAGCTTACCCGCCAATTCCTGATTCGTTTCAGCCGGTTTGGAGTTTTCTCAAGGATCTGCAGGAATTCGTGGGTTAGTTCTGTAAAAGAAGCACAAGAACACCAGGTAGTAAGAGGCACAGCGTTACGGAACAAGGTCGGGAGGATGTTTTAATTTCCGCACTTGCCAGCAAGAGACGGAGCAGTCTCAGGAATAAAAGCACTGGCTCAAGTTATAAAATGTATCCCACTTAAATTCTTTCTATTCTTTATTTCCATGCTGAATACCTTGGTGAGAAAGGCCCTTAGAAGAAAGATACTCAGTTAATGAAGTACCTCTTTACTGCACATGGGAACATATTTGACCTTGCTCCAAACTTACCATCCAAGAGTTCCAGAGTTACAGTGCCATCAACGTACTCCCACCAGTGCTTCCCGTCCGTGGAGACTGGGATCTCCCAGTTGGACCACTTACAGGCCAAGTGGATGCAGACGCAGGCCACAACGGGAGGGGTGTACTGCAGGCTGAAGGTGGTTAGGTGAAGGCTGACATCACCAGCAGGGAGAGAGAAACAGAAAGCTGTAAGCTCCCAAGCCTGAACGGCAGCAGCACACACAACCGCCCGCTGGACAGACACTGCAAGAAGTGAGCATCCCTCAGCTTTAAAATCTGTTATAATCCTGCATGTTCAAGTCTGCCATGCTTGAACTATTGTTTCAGCTTTTTCAAACGAGGTTTTCCAGGAGCTCCTGTCAGCCTGGAGCTCCAGGACCCCCATATGACCTACACAACAAGCAAGGGAAACATTTTGCATGCTGTACTAACACCAAACATAGGAAGAGTGAGCTGGATTATGCAATAGCATCTGGGCATAATCTCAGTAAGTTTGGGAAATTTGGTTCCTTCAAAGGAATTTATTTTACCTGGTCAGAGACCTCCTGTTATGTCAATGTGATCACTGACAGCTATAAAATCTACATTAGACACAAAAGCTTGCACTCCACCAAACCTTAAGACAAATTATAGCTCCCTTTAAATTTTGGCTCATCCTCTAATGCCAGTTGTCCAACACAGCAAAGAAGCTTGTATGACAAGAGCCTATTAAGGAACTGGGTCAAGAAACTTTGCATGACAAAGATGCTAGTGCGAAGACATGGCTTTACTCTACTTGTGGTAAGCTTATATTCCAATCAACTATTCCCTGGAGATGCATGCAGTGCTATGTAGGGCTTTGTAAATGGTGGCTGCTGGGCAAAAAGCTGTCCTCGTGAGGCTGTGCTTGCAGCTCTCTCCCTCCCACCAGTCAACAGAGGTGAAAGAGGGTTATGGAGGGAGCAGCAGGGGATGTGGCAATGAGACTTACAAAAGACCTATTTTGGAGGATGAAGCCTCAAGCCTGTTCTACTTCCATCCACTCTTCTAAAAGAAATTAGCCTCCAGCAGAACCAGTTGATGAACAGGATGCATAACCTGCATCATAAATAGCAGCCACAGCTATATGCTGCTCTAAGGAAATTCAAATAAGCAAGTTTGTCTTTTATTTCTGCATTTTTAATTTTTTCCATAATTCAGTGAGTAAAGGGCAAGGAATTTGAGAATTCAAGCCCTATCAATTGGTCAGTGGAAGGCCTAACTTAAGGTTACATCAGACAGAACCTTTATTATTAAACATCTGTAAATTATTTTTAACAATTATTCATCATGATGCCGAATGCTGCAGATGTAAAATTCCCTTCAGTTCTATATAAAGTACAAAGTAAAAATAGTTAAAGATTTGCTTCACCAGACACTAAGACAAAGCTAGGTTGCACTAATGTATTTAAGTAAAAGATATGGAACTCAGCAGTGGTTGCTAGAACCAATCTAGGCACAAAAAAATTATAAAAGTGAATGCTGCAACAAGGTTCGAAGTCATAAAGAGAATACTATTTCTGGAGAATTCAAGATAAGAAAAAAGCCACTCAAAGCAACAATTCTGATTAAAATTCTAGTTTATTCTTCCAAAAGCACCCTTAATTCCTTTCAACTCAAAAGTGTCTGTTAACTTCTAGATAGAACCATGCCATCTAGTTCTTAGCACAGTTGCTTTACCTGTGCTTATATAGCAGGCTTATATAGAAAGTGAGAATTGCTTTTCAGTGACCAAAAAGGGAAACTTTACAAAATATATTTTTTTCTTTGCTACAAGCAACTAGTACTATTGTGAACTTATTTACAAGGGTATTTTAGCTCCTGTTTCGAAACCCAAACATACTTTGTTCTATTGAGAACAAAGCCTCATTTTATTCCAGGGTAAGAAATCTACTTCTCTGTTATCCAAGTACACATTTTGAATATGATCTATTTTCTGTGTTAAGATTCTTTAGGGGTGATTTTTTTTTAAAAGATGTCCAATGCATGGAATCTTTCTCCTTGGGGAAATGTCTGCTACAATGGTCAAGAATCTCATTCCCAGATAAAAATAAGAGATAAGACTGAGTCTTCAACATCTACCTGTTGGTAGCCATGAAGTAAGAAGTCTGTGCCAGATCCTTGCTGGCTGAAAAAGAAAGAGACATTCAGAGGTTAGACTTGCCAAACATCCCTTTTTGCATTCAAGTGTTTCTGCTGGGAGTAACAACAGTTAAGCAATGTAGTATCATACAGATTATGAGTTTACTTTGATTTTGTGTATACTCATCTGTAAAAAATGCCTTCTTTAGTATTTTCTTTTTGAGACTATTTATCCATCTCTTTACCACTATATTAGGCCAAGAAAAGTGGAGACATCATAATGCAATAACACCCCTTCCCACCTTATTTACTTCCTTTAACATGAATTTCCAAAGCACACTTGAAGCAGCATATCCTTGGGGACAACTGGTCAGCTAGAAAACAAAGCCATCTGGAAACAAACAGAATCATAGCCATGCTAGATATCACTTACCTCGAACCAGCTGTGTGCATTTCACCACATGAGTGTGAGGATGATCTATGGTGATTTCAAACCCTGGAAAAAACACAGAACAGTTAAGACTGTGGATAGAAGATGCTTGCATTTCTACATACCACACATGCCTCTGGTTCCTGGGAGGCAAGGCAGATAGCTCATCCTTCCCCTTCCCATTAAAGAGCACGCTCTTTACTCAGGTGAAAGCAGGACATCTTCCTAGGCTCAAATGTATGAGTTATCCAGCATTAAAAAATGACATGTTGTTTCTGAAGCAACTATATTCCATGCTGAAAAGATCACACTGAAATATAGTCAAACATTCTAAGTAAAGAAATATCCTACATTAAGATAACAGGAAGAGAAAATTCTAGTATCTGCTTGGAGTTTATCCTGTCACTTTAAAAATGTTTTTCTCTTAAAGCAACAGATGTTAACTTAGTTTAAACTTTATATTCTTCAGCTCAGGTTGTGTATCTCCAGGAAAAACAACCCAAATGCTTAAGCAAGCTTCATTGTCGGGTTAAACAGTAACTGTTACAGACACAAAGTTAGTTATGCAGGTTATATCTTTATAGTATTTTGTTAAAAGTTTGGATTAATCTGTTTGTCCTGTGTTATAATTCAAATTAATTTCCTTAATGGCTGAAATCCATGTGAATAGTTTGCATGTAACTGGGAGGATTAGAAATATATATTATTTATAGTGGTATGTATATGTAAGACAAGTGACTAAAGATGTAAGAAAGTTGAAATCTAAGATGTTAAAAGTCTGTAACAGTTAAGAGGTAGCAAAAGCTCAGTGCCACCAGCAATTCATATTAATTAGCCTGGATACCCATTTCCAGTCCTGTGTTAGCAAGCTGATTATACAATTAAAACACTGGGTTGTCAAGTTGCTAGGTTTCAATCCAGAGTACAATGCTTGGAACCTGATCAATATAAATCCTGTTAAGGAGAAAAACCCAAACAATTTTGCACATTCATATCTGTTCATAAACACAAGCATATCAATATAATCACCCTGAACAAAACATATAAAACAAATTATAAAATAGCTATTGTGACAAGGTTTGTCGCCTGGACTGATGCTCTCCCACATTGGCGAGCTGTGCCTCTGCCCTCCAGCTGTGAAGAAGACTGGGATTAGACTCTCCACTCTGCGGAACTTTGCTGGGTCTGAGATTCATGAAGCAGCCCGTCCGCTTGGAAAAACTTACCCAGGGTCTGCAGTATTATGCTCTCTAGAATGACCAGGTCTTGGGCTTGTTGCAGGTAAGCCTGGGGTTGAGAGGACAGGCAGGTTACTTGTGATGAGGCACTCTGTATCAAGCCTGCATATTTTTAACACTCTCTTGGGGAGGCAAAAAAATTAAGGGGGAACCTTTATCCTATTCCGTGCTGGAGAGAACTGGCAAAAGCATCCCATTCTCTGAAAAAAATTTTTTGCTGTTTTTGCTCTAGAGAAGCTGCTGTTGACTCCAAATTGGCTTCAACTGCCAGGAAGTGCACACTAAAAATGGTCCTTTCCTCCAATTTTTTAGCTTCAGGATAAAACTTCCCCCTTGTTGGCAAGGTTAGATGTGCTGGTCCTGTCAGGAAGGGCTGTGGTGAAACAGTGTGCTTAACAATCCTCCTGTTTGAATGGCAGGGACAGGATTATATTTCAAACATCATTTTATGTGTCACCATAAGAGGGTGATCCTGGCAGGCAATGTCCACTCCTTAATGCAAACAGTGCTACACACCTGACTTTCATTTGTAATGCTCTAGCAGGAACATATAGCACAGATAAGCATTTTGGACTGCAAAAACTGATAGCTTTCTGTACTATGCACCAGCAAAATTCAAAAGCTAATTACTACTGTTCTAGAATTGAGTCACATAGTTGAACAAAGCAGTAGCACTCCAGATCCAAAGGAGCATGAGGAAATTGCACTGCCAGGATTTGTTTTTTCCCTCCCTCACTTGATGAGCACTCCACATGGTCTGCAGATTTTTAGCTACTTACCTCATTCCGTGTATCAGGAGGTGCCTCTTGAGGATGCAGACATGCATGAGCAACCTTGATGACATGTTCCAGCTTTCGAGGTTGCTCCTCCACCTTGGCTGCCAGGAAAAGAGCAGCTGGTGCTACAGACTTAAGAAAGAAAAGATATATGGCTATTCCATCCTCCAAACAACAGCAAGTATTATTGGTCTCACATGTCCAACAAAGTTACCCTGATGACACACATTCTTAGAACTGAACAAATACACTATTTGACTCAATATTCACAAGGTGCATTTCACACATGAACAGGTTGATTTGACAAGGCCTCCTCAACCTGCTTAAACCTCTACTCATAGTGTACAACCTCAACCCCAACCCCATTTTACAATTTGAAAACTAAACAACATTGGATTGTCAATGCTAAGCTGACAATATATTTTCAAGTCCTTCATTTTAAATGTCATGTACAAAAAAAGGACAACTCTATGCAGAATGTAGGTTTCTGGGAAATTTAGACTTTCTCAAAGATACACAGCTCTGGTATTTGTGGGCATAGGAAAAAATGGAAATAATATCCACAGAAGGGTGAAGATATGTGCAAACTCCCATTACTCTCCACAGATTCTATGAAAACCTCATTAATACAATCAGAGTAAATTAACAAAAATACACAGTCTCTACAAGGAATTAAGAGCACAAGTTTTCCTGGAGCATAATACTGCTGATCCTTAAAGGATAAGCACAGATTTGCAATCAATCTAAGGTCTAACTTGATTCACACCTAATCAAGGAACAGAAATTAGGACTCTGTAAATTGGGAATAAGCAATAAACAGTTTCTAGGGAAAGGGCCTTCTCAGCTGTGGTGCCCATGAGTTAAAATGTGTTCCTTTGGGAAGCTTGCCTAGCCCTGTCCTCCTCTTTAGGGACCAGATCAAAATGGAATCCTTTCAGCAACCATTTGACCTAAGTGAGAATTAAAACATTCCTCTTCCATGTATTTTCACCAATAACAGTGAAAAGTAGGATGAATTCTTTTAATTAAAAATTATCAACTTCACAACAACAATGCACTCTTTAACCAGATGTCCGTAAAAATTATTGCATACTACATTTTCAACAGACTTCCACTATAGTACCTTGCACACACCCTCTTTCCCTTGACCTGCTCACAGAAAGAACATGTATCTATTCTCAATTCCAACAGAGAAGCTAAAATAGGTAAAGTGATACTTACATTTCGATGAAACTGGGTAAAAGACTGAACCATGTAAAACCGATGCATATAGACAATAGCAGTGTTGATAGTGAGTTGAGAACTAGTGGCTCATAGTTAAGGAAAAAGCAGTTTTGAAGTTTCTAATTTAAAAATACTAATCTATCTGCAAAAGTATAGGTTTTAACACATTGCCATGCATGTTCTAATCTTCTAAACCAGTATTTGTTTTTGAATGTGCATACATCATTGTATGCAGAATGTTGCCTTATTGAAAATTGTCCAAGAAATTCAATTTCTATAAAATCTAATTCAGACTTGGGCTGCAATCCAGTTCACCCTTATCTGGGAATACACCCCACTGAGCATAGATTATAGTATTAAAGACTTTGGTTTAAAGCCACATACAAATATTTAGGTCAGTCTCCCTATGCAAAGTACATCCAGTAGGCAAAGATTCACTGACATTTGTTTAGCGATAACCACAATCAATATCAAAGCTTAAAGGAACTTGGTGGTGTATTACCTAAAAATATGGGGCACAAGAAATACCAATATTAATGTGCTCAAATAGAAGAAATGCACAAAAGTCAGTGATGGTTCACCTCTCCAAGGTTTGTCTTTTTGCCCAGCTTATCTACATTTACAGCAGCCCTAGGGTTCAAGTATTTTACTAAAAATGATCCCCCTAAAATTTTGGTGCTCTTTCCAATTTCACCAGGATATAGAATCATGAACCTAATCATAAAAGTCTACCAACAAACAGATTTGTATTCTTATTATTATTCAAAAACTGGCTTCTCTACGTTGTAAACACTGGGCCTTGCCATCCGTTAAAGTTCTAACTTGAGTTCCCCAGATTTCAAGCGTAATCTTCTTTCCCACGAACACAGCAGTTTCGCCTCAATCACCTCCACAGCATGAGAGCAGCGCCCCATAACCCACACGTGCTTCGGACTCCAGCACTGCCTTCCGAAGTCGAGTCGCAGTCTTCACAGGAAGCGGCCTAACAAGGCGCCCCAGCCTTACACCAATTACTAAACATTTCAGGGCCCTGGTCTTAGTACCACTTCTCACCTCACCTCCAGCAGGTTATTTTGCTGGTTAGCCTAAAAGCTGTTTACTTA
Organism: Varanus komodoensis; assembly: GCF_004798865.1. NCBI lineage: Eukaryota > Metazoa > Chordata > Lepidosauria > Squamata > Varanidae > Varanus > Varanus komodoensis. Next base: position 24,290,887 of record NW_025335349.1, read on the forward strand.
ACCCTCAGCTGGGCCTAATTTGTCTAACCAAAGCCTACTCCCTCCGCCCTGTTCAACTCAACACCGGCTTGAGCCGCGGCCTACTCTTCGCACGGATACACATTAAGGCGTTGGCCCATATCCTGGAGCAGGTTAGCTGCCTGCTGCCGGTACGACAATTCCTTGTCCGGGTCGAGCCCGGCGCGGCGGGAAGGGCTCCGCGCCAGCTGTTCCCGGCTGAAGTACCAGCGCCTTCCTCCTGCCGCCGCAGCCGCCGCGCCACACACCGCCATGATGGCCGCCGTCGCCGTCGACAACGACGCATGCGCGTGTGAAAGCACGCAGCACGCACCGGCCTGAGATCACGTGATCTTGGCCTCTGGCGCGTACTTCCTTTTCCTTTCCCGCTGGAAGCGCTTATGGGAAAGTCAATCTAGATTGAGAACTTCCGGTGTTCGCTTGAAGGCTACTACCTTCCGGGTGCGTCGCTCTAGCATAGCTATCTTTATGGTGAGAGTCTCTTAGGTCCCAAAAGGCGGTAACGGTAAAGACATTAAGAAGGCACATCGCAGATGTTGCGGTACAACAGCAAGCCATTTTTTTCTCTGTTTTCTAGTCCTTGCTTTGCTAAACATCAGTCCTGACGTGCAAGCTTGCTTGCTTGCTATTTTGGGACGTCTTGCTGGGTCTCACTACGGTATTGCCAGACTGTGGATTTTGACGTTTAGCTTTCGATTAGATCGAGACATCTCCAGGTTAGGGCTCAGTCCTCTGTACGTTTGGACAGGAAAAAAGAGTAAGCCAGTACAGGACGTCGCCCTAACGCATATAAAGAGTAATAAAGCCGGCAGGTGATTGTAATAGATTGAACGCTACCTTAGGGTGGGTTTGCAGGAGAGATAGTAACAAACTACCAGGCACTAGATAAGCCCGTTAATACATCGTACTATATGTATTAATTGGGTTGCTCGATACCAGGAGGTCAGTTATCAACAGCAACTGCATTCTGCTTGGCTATTTTTAATGCGACTGTCACCATTCGTACTTTCTGAACTAATTTTCCTTTGTGCTGTAATGTATTTCCTCGTAAACTCTCCATAATGCTCTAATGGAATGAACAATAGTTCAGAAAAACTTACTAGAATACATGGCTTTTTTCTCCAGGTTTCTGGATTATTTTTGTATCATTATTAAGTGACTTATATCATGGGAACTGAGCCACATGAGTTCATTTGAAATATCTATATTATATATCATTATTGCTCTTTCTGTCTCTATCACAACATGTGCTTCAATAAAGATGTAACACATGGAAGCCTTAGGCTGCAATCATATACCCACTTAGCCAGGAGTAAGCCCTATTGAGCTCAGTGGGACTTACTTCTGCGTAGATACATATATTCTCAGAGAGCACCATTGTCAACCTTGGCTCCTGTCCGACATGCAGTGCTCATCATACAGAATACTTGTAAACCCCAGTGCAATTTGAGGGTATTGACAGTGGATGACTACCAGTTCTGACCACTTGGTGACTTCTTAGATCTCACCCAAACTAGTTTTCAATTCCTCATTGATTTTGACTGTATAACTCTTGACTTTCTCACAAAAGCAATGAATTTATTGTAAATACATGCATTTTCAAATGCAAAATTAGATCTCCTTCTGAAGATGGGGCAAATTTTGGAAAAACTGAAAGGAACAACATAGACAGAGGAAAATAATTACTGAAGAATCAAAACAACAGCAAAAATAACAATGCATTGTGATTCCAGAGTGCTTATTTTGGTCAAGACAACAAGTTCTGCTCCCGTTCCTCTTTCATCATGCTCCAGTTTATCTGAGCTGGGTAAACTAAATTCATCCTCCACGCACCCCCCACCCCCGCCATTGTATCCCTTGGGAAAACTTTGGAGATCCCTTCTCTAGCACATATTTTTGAATGCAACAATATTTATGAATCTTTTTTTAAAGTTGCATTACAGTGAAATTTGGAGAGGAAGGACTCATTGAAGTTTTGTATAAAAATAATGTCTAAAGGCAGCATAAGCTAAGAAAAGAAACAAGAAAGATGCAACAGGGAGATGTAGTTATCTGAGCTGTGATATTTCAAGATGACCAAACATGTCACATCTTCTATAAAGCTAGAAGCCATTATGGGTGCCAGCTCTCACTAGTTCATGGAATTGTAGAATTGTAGAGTTGGGAGGGGCCAGAAGGCCATCAGGTTCAATCCCCTGCTCAGTACAGGACTCCAAGTTAACCCATCCCTCTCAGATGGCTGTCCAGCAGCATCTTGAATGCCTCAAGTGTGGGAGAGCTCACAACCTCTTTAGGTCATTGGTTCCATTGTTATCTTGCTTATATTAATTTCCTAAGCCGGCAATTCTAAGTTGTCCATCATTTAGTGCAACTGGCAAACAAAACGAATATTAACAGAAAATCTGAGCATTTGATGGAACACTTTTTCCATTATTAACAATCCCATGCAAAGAATAAAATTAATTGAAGTTGTAACACTGGGGACAACTGGAGGATGGGGCTCTGATTTTTTAAAATCTTTCTGTAAACTAGACCTCAGTCATATCACGATATATTGTATTACCCTTATGTAACCATCTCACACACTCAAGTTTTGATCGCATATGACATCCCCAGTACACACAAGCTGGGTGTGCCTCACCATGGCAACACAGCAAACAGATGGTTTAGGATTAGAATGCTACAACTGAGAGGCTGGGCAGCAGTTGAACCTAAAGGGAAGGCAAGCCCAGGTGATGGCTTTCTTTGGATTAACTTTCATGGGACATCAGGATCCCTTTCGGGACAGGCGATTAGCATTAGCTAAGCATGAAGTGCCAGGTAAGGACGTTTTCCAAGAATTCTTTATTTCAAAAGGGCTGGTTCACATGATATGACTACCCACCATGGTTTATTTAACCTATGCAGAAGTAGAAGTACATGCAGTTGTCATTTTGTATATCCAGCCCTCATGTAGTCCATGTAAACTGGGTCTCCATGATGAGAAAACTACCAAGAGTGGGTTCGATATGCTGAATGGCACCCACTAGATGATGATGATGATGATGATTATAACATTTCTATGCCGCCCCTTGCTGAAGCCTCGGGGCGGCTTACAACACAATAAGATACATTGAAATACAATAGAACATAATAAATTACCAATAAATACAAAAATACAAAAAATACACTGAGATACAATAATATAAAATTAAAATTAACAGTATAAAATAAGTAAATAAAGAATATAGGAGGAGGAAAGAGAAGGAAGAAGAAGTTGCCCTGGCCAGATCATATATTTTAACAATTAAAATGATGTTTAAATAAAAAGGTCTTTACCTGGCGCTGAAAAACCAGTAACGACGGTGCCAGGCGGACCTCTTTGGGGAGTGAATTCCATAGGTTGGGTGCCACCGCAGAGAAAGCCCTCCTCCGAGTACTTACTCGGATGCACCATTTCAAGTAAAATATGTCTTTAACGTCCTTCTAGGGTTTACCAGTAGTAAGTGCTGAGTACGTGTCTGCACATGTAGAAGACTCACACCAGTTTTGCGGTCCTTCAGAGAACCCTGAGAACTACTGTTCTCTTAAGAGGCTATAGCTTTTATTGAGATTCTCAGCACTGTCACTAAAGTACCACAATCAAAGTTCCTTGAGGGGAAGCCATGACAATGATCAAGTTTTGGGCTACAACTTCCAGCATTCCTGACCATTGGCTGGGGATCAAGGGAGTTGCAGACTAACACATCTGAAAGATAACTAGTGGAAGAAGGTTTCTATATAATACAAACACAAGAAGAGCTATGCTGGATCCAACCAACAGTCCATCTGGTCTGCATTCTGTTTACACATTGGCCGATGAGCTGGCCATGGGAAATCACAAGCAGAATGCAGGAGCACCCTCCCACCTATGATCCCCAGCAACTGGTGTACATGGGCATACTGCATCTAATACTGCAGATAGCATACAGCCATTGGGACTAGTGGCTAGTGATGACCACCTCCTCCTCTGTGAATTTGTCAGATTTCCTTTTAAAGCCATCCAGACTGGTAGCCATCACCATGGCAGTCAATTCTGCACCATGTGTGTCTCAAATATGTTCTTTCTCAACTTCATTCTGAAGTGGAACATCTAGGGATGTGGAGTGAGCTGTTTATCTAGACTGGGCTTCATTTCAAACAGAGATCTGAACAGTAGGATATAGTACAGTGTCTAACAGGACCATTTTACTCTTAAGACGTGTATCCCTAAACCCACTACAGCCTGAATCACTGCTCCCTGCTTAACAAACAAGGTGTCCTTTAAAAGAGGCTTGGATCCCACTCGTCATTAAATGCAGTCAATCTGGTGTACATAGGATTCCTAGGAAGTCAGGTTCAGCCCTGCTTAGGTTCCACAATGGAACAAGCAGGCAACTTCAGGCTTTTCTGCTTCCATGGAGGCATACTTCTTCCATTCTTTGCACCTCGCCCAACAACCTGCTATCAGCCAGAGTGACGTTCATTTTGTTTTTCTCCTGTCCATCTTCAGTGGGAACACCAACGCCCAAACTGGAACTTTTCTACCCAAAGCTGCCACCCATAGGACCATCTGGCTATGATGACAGCATACACCAGGGCAGCTACAGCAAGTATCAAGAGATGATCAGACAGAAGCAGCTCAAAAAATGTAGGTGAAGAAGCTTGAGGCAGACCAAAGCACAGGGACTACCTGGGATCCTTATATTAATTAATTCAATTTATATCCCACTTTTTTCATTCAATGAACTCAGGCCTGTGGCCCTCCAAACATTTTACTTCAGTTCTTATTGTTCACAACCACTGGCTGTGCACACTGGGGCTGATGGGAGTGGGAGGCCCCAGGTTCCTTCACCCTTTTCATATCTGGAAGTCCAAACTCTTGAGTCAGAGGATATGGACCAGGAATGACGGCCTATGGGTTAAAAGCAAGTATGGGTGTGGAAGTTGCACAACCCAAGAGAGCAGAAGGGTTGAAGGACCTGGATTCTCCAAAGAGGGTGCTGATGCCCTGCACCATAGATCTCCCCTCTGTAATGGAGAACAGGTAGCCAAGAGGAGTGAAGACATAGCGGGAATCATCCTCACTCCAGTGGTGAAGCTCAAGCACACTCTGGGACACAAGCAAAGGTCAATGGGCACCACTGCAGCTGGAGTCCACAACTGTCAGCCCATATTCAAGCAATGGATTCTGGCAAGCCGGCTGAACGCTGGCCTTCTATTTACAGTGGTACCTCGGCTCACGAACGCCTCAGTTCACAATCAAATCGGGTCATGAACAAAAAATTCATTAAAAATTTGACTGGGGGTGGTGCAGGGGATGGTCGAGATTGCGCCTGTCTTCCCTGAACGAGTGCAACCGTGATCTTGGCCATCTCCCCCCACCTAGCATGATCGTGCCTGTCTCCACCCCCCCCCCCGTGTGCCCTCCCAGCATGCCTGCATTCGTGCCCGTCTCTTCCCCCCCAGTGGCCTGCGTTTGTGCCCGTCTCTTCCCTGCCCCCAGTGTGCCCGCAATCGTGCCCATCTCCCCCCCCCCCCGCCCCAGCACGCCTGGATGACCGGCACATGCAGGGATGCAGGGAGGGATGGATGCGATCGTGCTGGGGGGTGGGGAGATGGCTGCGCTCGTGCTCGGGGTGTGAGGGGGGAGATGGCCACGATCTTTGTTGTTTTTTGTCACTTTGCTTCACATCTTTCTGCTTAAAAAAATGGTTACAGAATGGATGAACCTTATTTACATTGAACCTTATGGGGAAATTTAACTTGGCGCACGACCAGAGTCCTGGAATGGATTAAGTTCATGAACCAAGGTATCACTGTATTTATTATGTTTCTATACTGACCAATGGCTGAAGCTTTCTGAGTGGCTCACAGGAATTAAAATCAAAGATACAGGGTGATAAAGTATAGTGTTAATGTTTGAAATTACAGCCTAAAAAATAAATAAGAACCTAGCTGCAGTGAGTGATTTAAAATGGGCACAATAGCAGATCTAAAAACACAATACCAGTTTTAAAACAAACTGAAAAATTAAAATGCCTGGGAAGTTTAAGTCGTAACTGGGCATCCAAAAGAGTACCATGGAGGTGTCTGATAAGTCTTTCTGGGAAGTTCATTTGGAAGCAAGGGTGCTACAGCCATGAAGTCCCTCTTAGTTGCTGCTACTTACCTCACCTCATTTGGCAGGGGCTCCCCAAGATGCAGTGCTGAAGACCATTTTTGTCTGGGCTCATTTATATGGGGAGTTTTTCAGGAAACCTGGCCACAAGCCATTTGAAATGGGTGTGGAAAAGGACTGGCAGCCAGTGCAGACACAAAAGTACCGACATTGCATGATCCTGTTGCCAAGGAGATCCTTCTTTCTCGTGGCTCCAGAGCACTGTTGCAAGGGCTGGGCCTCAGGGCCCCAAGTAACCGCCCTGAGCCATGCCGGTGATGGAGGCAAACTTGCCCTGCATCCTCAGCCGGGCCGGCCTGGGTGTGCGGGGCTCAGCCAAGACTGAAGCTACTCCCCACAGCATCCTTTCTCTTTTTGTTCAACAGACTTATGAGGCAGCCTGCTGGATGGGTAAATAGTTGCAGGTTTTCCTATTTGTTATTTATTATATCACATCGGTTTTCCCTTCCAAGGAATGCAGAGCAGCTTACATCATTCTCCTCCTCCTGCTCTCAGTCTTATCCTCACAACAACAACCCTGTGAGCTGAGAGTCTGTGACTGGTCCAAAGTCACCCAGTGAGCACCATGGCTGAGCAGGGACTAGTACTCCACTTGCCTGGCTCCCAGTCCTGTGCTCTTAACCACTGCACCACACTGGCTTTCATATTATTATTTCCACTTTAAAATATTATCCTTACGTATAACAAAATGGTGTGTGTTCCCAGGTGAATGTGTTCAGCATCACAGCAGTAAAATCACATTCGATTTCCCCTGTAGTCCTAATTGTGCTATGATTTAAGTGAGTTTGAAATGCAGTATTGTACTTGCTCAGAGTAATTTTTTCCCTTAAAAAAATCAGAGATTGAAAATTGTCTTGTTTTGTTTTGGTGTTTTTGCTGTAACTGATCCATGATGTAGAATGAGCCATGAAGCACGGAATGGCAGCAATGGGAGAAGAGAGATGCTAGCTGTGTGCTTCACTACTGAAGTAATGCACAAGACTATCTAAAGAGGTGGAGGGTGGTAGGATCATTCAGTCCAGCATCTAAAATTGCCTGGTTACACTGCTGCTTCAGAGAGCCTTTGCTTCTTTCCACCTAATATCCAAAGCTCTCTGTTGGCTTTTCTAGACCCCAAGCAAGAGTACAGGGTGCCACTGACTTGTGCGCAGGAAATTGGCTGGTGGCTACCAATGGATCCGTCAGTCAAGCCAGAAGATGCCATACCGTGGATGAGGACACAAAGGCACCCCCAGCTGCGGAGCCCCATGACCAAGTGAGCACACCGTGGGAGGCAGAGAATCGGTCCCCCTGCCAGCACAGGGAAAAGGCTCTAATCCCAGCCTGCATGCAAATCAATTACAAGGGACAAATGGCTGCCACCAAAAGCAGCAGTCCCACATCTCCCCAGTGAAACCGAGCACAAAGCAACATTACTGCATCCAAGTGTCCCCTATAACCTCTGCATAGGTAACTCTGGGTGCAGTAACAGCATTTCATGTGTCTTCTCTTACTAGGCTTCAATGAGGAGATGCAGAGAAGAGAGTCAGAGCAGCTCTTTTCAATGAATTCATGTACCCTTTTGCAATATTTGGCTTGGCCCTTGGGTATATATCAGCACAAAGAAAACAATGGACAAATATGGGGCAGGGCAACAATACGTTTCAAAACAGTCACATCTCTTGTAAACTTTATGCCAAACAAAACCCAAATCATTAGGATGTCCTTATGTGAGGCAGGTCCAGCCTGATTCAAGCTACTGTTTGAAAGACATTTTATTTGACTAAGACATACCTCTGAAGCCCCGGTAACCCTCTGCTTGGGTTGTACCACTCTGGACTGCAGGAAGGCTACTGCCACGAGACAGAATTTTCTCCTTCCACTCACAGACTGACACATAGAAAGTAAGTGTGTCAGGAAGAAAGTTATTAGTTGATTACCATGAAGACGCCCTATATTTGTGGCATCTGTGCACAAATATGTATTCCCAGCATTGAGTTTCTCATGTATAGGAAAGTTTTTTATATGAAGGACCATTCAAGTTATTAAGTGATTGAAAAATGGGGTGAACTGGGACCCAGACAGTTTACCACCTCAGTTACTGTTTTTGGGTAGATCTTTTGGGCCCTTTCAGATGTTAGAAAATTCTTCCATGGAAAGTATCAGACTGTAGAGCAAGGCCCTCCAGATGTTTTAGCTGATTCCTCCTATCAGCCCCAACCAGAATAGCCAATGGTAAAGGACACTTCCCACCTTTGGATGTAAAAAAAAGAAACTTGCTCCCAATTGAGTTGAGTCTGGTAAAATTCCCTTGGCTATCAGCCATGGTTAAAATTGCACTTGTGCCAAAATCTAACATGCTAGCTCCAGATTAAGATGTTAGGTCTCATGTGGCATCTTGAAGACTAGCACATTTATTCTGGCATAAACCCCTCTGGAAGGAATGTGAGAGTTAAGTTTGCTGCAGCAATCACTGTTCACACATAACAACAACCCAGAGTATATGCTATGCTGTCTTACCTAGTGTTTACTCATGATTTGTCTGCCAGACAATTGCCACAAACACTTTTTTAATTTAATTTTTAATTTTAATTTTTTTAACACTTTTCTCTCCTCCTTGTATTTGCATTGCTATAGCACTGGCATAAGCAGCAGCTGGGTTTTTAGCACTCTCTAGTCTGGCAGAACAACCAATGAACAAGAACAAGGACCAATTGTTCAAACACCTCAGATTTCACAACCCACCAAAAACTCATGGGTTATCTTAGGCTGTTCATGGTTAACCCAGTTAATCTATACTTCTGGGTTCACAACTAACAACGGCAAGCCATATTCAACTCATATTCTGGATTGTTGCTATGTGCAAACTAGTTCAAATAGCTCTGTGGCAGGACTAACACATTTATTGAGGAATAAGGTTAACAACATGTTAACCTCTATAGATAGGTGTGGGAATGGAGAAAACAAGACCATTCTTCTGGGTGTGAGGCCAAAACAAAACAAACAAAAAACCCCCAAACTATGCAACAACAACAAACAAAATGGAATCTTTTGGATTCAGAAGACAACGATCCAGTCAAAAAAGTAACAGTGACCCACTCCCAACCTGTAATGAAATAACAGAGCAAGCTGAATAGCATTATCAAACACCTTAAAGTGGGGCAATTACTTTTGGTAGTAAGCCAGCCACTCTCAGTGCTTCTTCAGGCTGATAGCAACAAACCCATGCTATTATTCTGGTTCTGAGATTTTCAGACTAAATGATATGTAAGAGATTGCTAAGCACCTTGTTCTCCACACTCAGGGTGGTTTTCTGCCCTGCCCTATAAAGCAATTTGCGAGGCATAGTGATAACTTTTACTTTATCCCATTAGGGGTTAAAGGGATTGGCCATTGGTCATTTCACTCTGTTATATTTTGGATGGTATAAGCCCTCCTGAGGAGGCCACAGTTGGAATGCACCCCTTTTCTATTGGCCAGTGATAGGGCCACTCTCCTAGTTGGAGAGCCAGTGTAGCAGTTTCAGTGTTGAACTACGGACCTGGGAGATCCAGGTTCTTGGCCATAAAGTTGACTGGGTGACTTTGGGCCAGTCACATACTCTGCACCTAACCTACCCCACAGGGTGGTTGTGAGGATAATATGGAAGTCACCTCTGGTTCCTCAAAAGATGAAAAATGTAATGATAATTGAATAGTTGCTTAACTATTCAGACAAAACCAGGGGCCCTACACTCCAGTGGTTAAGTTATGGGTTATCTGTAATGGATTCTGCTAGCAAGGGAACAGAAGGTGAATCAATACTTTTGTTTTGTTGCAGGTTTGTAGACAGCATGGCTATCAGCAACCCTTTCTTCAGCCTGTTTTGAGCACCTCATTGGGGAGCCCTAGCAAGAACTATGACAGCACCATGGTATAAACACCTGATCCCACACTGGGGCCCACGGCACCCTCTGTACACAGAAATAAACTGAGGCTGGATGCAGTCATGGATGGGTTTGGCTGGCATAGTGTTCTTCCACCTGCCTTGGAATCGCAAGTGAAGGTGGTCATTCATCACATCATGCTTGTGATCACCTGGTATGCTTATGATCCCCTCCTGTCTAGCAGTGAGGAAAATTCACACATACACACTTCTGGAATGGTGAATAAACTGCCAAGGAAGAGTTTGAGTTTCCATCTCAGCAAATGTTAAAACTCCACTGCAAAAAGATGCAAATAGTCAAGTTTTTAAAACTGAACATAGGCATTTAAAAAAAGAAATTAATGAACATCCTCTCATGTGTTCTATAAACTTACCTTGGGCTATATTTATATACTCCCTGGTTTTTTTTAACTAGTGGTGGAATGATAATGCTTGCTACCATTCCAACAGCAAGGCCATTTGTGATGTAGACAGACGTTGAGTGAATGTACACCTAAGCATGTAATAAGTATGTTTGTTTTTGACTGACACGTGTAACTGTACCTAGATTTAATCGAGTAGTGGTGGTAAGTATTTAGGTAATATATAGATGAAATATGTTCTAAGCTAGGTTATGTTTGTGGGCATCAAAGTTAAACCTGAGAATGGATTATCTTCATACCATTTCCCTGTTTGGATAGCCTGTTGTGTTTTCCGAAACAATAAAACTGGAGTGTCACTACAGTGTGCCTTGTGCTTTTCTGAGAAAGGGAGAGGAAGATCAAAGTGAGGGGAATGAAAACAGAGTCTGGAAGCATACTGATGCCGCACACTCCTTCAGTTGCTCCAGCACCCAACCTGACAAGGAAACAGAACGTCTCTACATTAAAAAGCTTTTTGTTCATCAACTCTATCCCTCTAGGAAATGTAAAGTATGTTTTACAGACCTGGATGCTTTCTTGAAAACAACCAGTGAATAACTTAAGTGAGCTCTCTTTAAGACCTGGCATGCTCTAAGGAGGCTGAAGTGCCTGATCCTGCCTCATCTTGGAAGATAAGCAGGGTCAGGCCAGGTTGAAATCTGGATGGCCGACTGAATGTTGTGAACTACCCAGAGAGCTTTGGCTATGGGCAGTACAGAAATGTAATTAATATAATAATTAGAACCTGGGTAGTAAATGTTGCAGGATATCAATGTACACACACCCGCAAAATAATGGAGTGTCTAATTTAACTGAATGACTGAGTATGTCAAAGTCTTTTAAGCACCTAAGGATATGAACCTGGTCAATCAGGTAATATTTTTTTTGGTAAAGGCTAAACTATTTTAAAATTCAGACATGTTAAACAGCTTTCTTCAACCTGTGGCCTCCAGGTGCACTGGACTAAACTTCCCATCACATAAAGTGATTAGAAATCATATCCGGTACACAAGGTTTGGGGAAGGCTACATCAATTGTGGGTGACCTGCACTATCTTAGAAAAGGCCTCTCTTTCTCATGCCGTTTCACACATCCCTCACTCTAAAGGAAGGAATGGCCACTGTGTCCTGTGTATGGAGAATCTAAAATCCAAATTTTTTGCTTTAAAACATTATTTCAGTCATACAAACAGGCACATAGATGTAACCTCAATTAAAAAGCTCATGGTTACTCAAACAATGGCACACCATGCATGCTTACTGGGTAGGAAGTCCCATTGTGTTCAGTGGGGCTTACCGCCAGATAAATGTGCAGAGGAAGGTAGCCCAGGATTTCTTAACCATGTGGCAACCCTAAAAAATCTTCATGGTCCACACAGCCTAAAACTTCCCTATTCCCCATGTGCGCACACATACATACATACATACACACGTGTCTAGGCAGGGCAAAAATAGCTTTTATGGTTTTTATAGCACAGAAGCATGAAACAATATAATAGAAAGTGATCTTTAATATATAATTTATATATGTACACACAAAAAAGAAAAAGTACCAAATAAGTGCCATATCGCCCACTCCAATCACACACTTCCCCCAAGGAATTCATCTGAGCTGTTTTAGTATTAGCCCGAGAGGGAGCGGGGAGATCTGGGTTGGATGGTTTGCTTTTCAAAACATTCAACTTTTCTCCTTTCACATAGCCTGCCCCCAAGGTGGGCACCAATAATGCATAGGCTATGCACAAGGGCAGCTGCTGCCCGTTAAAAAAACCTCCAAGCTTTTCTTTTATTAAAAATGAAAGCATTAAAAGAGCTTTTTTTAACCAATAAAATAAAAAAAACCACTTCCCAGCTTGCTTTCTTTAAAAAACAAAAAGTAACTTCATATTTATTTGTTTGTTGTCTGCATTAAAACACTTGGTTTTCCCTTCAGTCATCTGCTTTAAAGGAACTTTACAAAGCTTACTTGCCTCCCCATGGCTTGGACATTCCCCATTAGATGTCGCTTTTGACAAAGAGTTAAGCAAACTAAATCCCATTCTCAAAGAATCTGTTTTAGTACTGAAATTCCATCTGACAAGAAGGGGGCAGGTGGGAAGGGGGCTGTAACTTGCCAACAACAGATTCAGTAAGGACAAGACCAAAACAAGGGTAGTGGGACCACATCCATACAATTGTTTGCCACCAATACAGTCCACAGCTGCTATGAATATAACAATTCCTTGGAACAGGATCGGATGAAAAATGGGCCAATGGTAGTCTGTTTGGAGAAACGGGGATTGCAGCTATCATGGGAATTACAATCTCATCTCTCATCCCTTCCATAAAAGGGAAAATAAAGACATGGTCAGAACCTATGAGGAACGCATGTCTCACTCTCCGCAGTGTCTTCCCACCCCTGCAGGAGCCAAGCAGATGACCTATTTTAAAAGGATAGCTGCACTTCCCCACGTATCAAATCTTCTGGTGAAATTTCTTTTCATACACACACGCTTGCTACTGAAGGGTAAGTAAAGACAAAGCCTCAAACGTTCCTATGATCAAACAGTACTTGTGCTGGCAGGAGCTCAACCCCCATTCACATCTGCTAGGATTTTATTTTAATTTTTTTAAGGGAGTGCAATTAGCACAGTGTCCTTGCTCTGCTGATTTGTGACTTACCATTTCTCCCCCCTCCCCACCCCACCCCAAGTCTGGAAGGTCTGAGCAAGCATTCCCCAGGGCACCGAGGTACCAGAACGCTCAAAGCACAGGTGACAAAAATCCATTTAACATCCGCAGTCCAGTTGACCGATAAGAGGAGAGGGGGGAAAGAGAGAGTGCAGAAGGGAGGAATGTGACCCTTTCGGGAGCTATGACAACTAGGGATATATTAAATATATATTTCTAAAAGATATGGTCAACTCCCCCTGCACGCTCACTCTCTTTCACACACACTCACAAAACGAGGCCCTGAAAGTCTGACTGCTTCACAAGGAAAAGTGGGTGTAGGGAAGGGGAGAGACTTGGCATTTAGCAGCAGAAGTCTCATGAAGCTGCACTGGCAGGAAGGTGCTTGCTCAGCCAATTCCAGGAACGCGAGCTCCTATCAAAGAATGACTACTTCTTTTCTCCTAGGGTCCCAAAGTATAGGAAGAAGCTCCCTCCTGAAGGAAGATGGAAGAGGGGGGCACACCCAGAACCATCCCCCCACTCAGCATCAGGCACCTAAGGCAGGTTGCATCTCCATAGGGTGGGACACCACTTTCCCTGGCTATCATTTATGGGACATGGGATGGCAGGGGAGGTGGAGGGAACCAAGTCCATTCCCTGCCTTCTCTTTGGCATCAAAACCACAACCCTAAGCCCTTTTCTTGGAGCATCCAAGTGTTCAGCACAACTCCCCTTAATCCCTGCCAGACAAAAGCAATTTGGCAAATGAGAACTATATCCCAAACAATAATCCCTTGCCACAAAAGAGACACTTTTCCAAACTTCACAGTGAATGTGTGTGCATGAAAGAGAGAGAGAGAGAGAGACAGACAGACAGAGTGGGCATTGCTGAAGGATGTAACAATCAAAATGCACTAGGGGGCAAGCCGCCTCCTCACCAAAACGGTGCTGCTGCTGCTGCTGCAGTTCTTGAGAGTCTCGGCAAAGGGCACCACAAGAGACAAAGGGCCCCTCTCAAAAATGTCCAGGCAATGCTGGGGGGGAAAGGAACAGCTGCCCCTTCCACGATAAAACCGAATGCCAGCTTTCTGGATCCACAAATAGCAATGGGTGGGGCCTGTAAGCCCTGTGGCACCTTCCCCTCATCAGATTCTTTGGTTGGCCCAGGAGAGGCAGAAGGTTTTCGACAATGGATTTGTGTTCACTACCCCAAAACAGCACCCATGCGGGCCCAAAAGGGGGCACCCCAAGTTAGGCTTTGCTCCCAATAAATAAAAAAAAAAGTCTCTTATGGGGTAGGGTGACTGCCAACTTCTCCTCTTGTTCACAACTACTGAGGATCTGATTTTGGAGTTTGTGGGGTTTCCCTTTTAGGATGGTGTGTCAGAAATCCCAAGCAAACAGGAAGGAAGGAAGGAAGGAAGGAAGGAAGGAAGGAAGGAAGGAAGGAAGGGGAGAGAGAGAGAGAGAGAGAGAGAGGGAGGGAGGGAGAGGGAGAGGGCCAATCAACCCCATGCTGCCTAAACCCATCTTAAGAGGTCCCTTTGCAGTAAAGGCTCTTGCTAACTGGTGGGGCCCCCATTCAGGAAATAGGTGGTCATCTCGCCTTTGCCTTTGACCTTGATGACACCGCGGCATTCCAGCTGGTAACCTTTGGCTGCCAATACCTGATAGAGATCAGTTGTCACCTAGAAAAAAAGAGGGACACAGAAAGAGTTGTTAAAGTAAAAGGAGTGCGCAGTGTCAAGCAGGTGACTTAAGGCTGGCTGGGGGTGATGGGAGTTGTAGTGCATCATACCTGGATGGGCACCAGACTGGGAGAAGTCTGCTGCAGTTCTTCCCAGAACACATACTTATGAATTCACTATCACAAAATATAGTGGGCAGTAGTCCCTGCTCAGCCACAAGGCTCACTGGGTGCCTCCAGGCCACCCATCTGCCTCACAGGGTTGTTGTGAGCATCACATGCAGAAGATGAGGACCATGTATGCTCCTTTGTGTTCCTTGCATGGCAAAAGGCATGGGATATGAATGTAATAATAAGTAAATGACATGATTGCCCCTAACTTGGAACACTTTTGCATTTATTTGTTAAAGAAGAACAAGAGTGGGCAGATTCAGGAAGGAAGGATCTATGACATGAAAAAAGAAACTCCACGTTCAGAAATGTACCTCCAGAGAATGGGGACAGACAAGCCTTTGTGTGTGATGCGTGGATTCCCTAGAAGCACCTTGCGGGCTACACTGGGAACACGGGTGGACTACCGGATGCGGGCGGTCTGGCAAGACTGTGCTTAATTCATAGTGTACCTTAGCAATTCAGAATTGGCCACCAGAGGGAGTCCTATGGATGCAACCTTCAAAAGTGTTTTATTTGAAATGTATGAATCACACCTTTCCAAACAGTGTTATCTCCAAGGCAGCTCTCAACAAATAATGAAGAACAACATAAATTAGCTCTCCCTCTTACATAAAGCTGCTCCAAACATGAATACCAGGTTTCATCTGGAATCTTCCTTTACCCTCAAAAGTGCTCTTCTGTCCCCAAAATCATCTGCCCAAAAATCTGGCAGCAGACAACCATTACAAGGAATGGCAGGGCTTCAATTGCTCTGGACTGTGCATTTAAGCACCTACTAACAAAACAAGATTGCCAAATGGGATTGCAAGATTCCTCAGTCGCTCCAGTTGATTCTGGTTGTTCATTAAAAATCTCATAAGGAACTGTTGACCCACCTTAATTAGTTACTATGCGTTCCTCAGCTGCCACAAACACTTTTTACCTTTAAATAGCTATACCACAGCTATTCAACTTGCTTGTATGGTGCTCTTAAGACCCAAAAGGGATAGGATCTGAGTCCCTGGGGTGCCTCTTCCCTTATTTTCGATCATTTGCCTTAATAGCTTCTAAAATAGTCTCAGCAAGGAATCCCCTGCATTTACTACTTATCAGAAGGCTTCTGGATTTTGGGCCTTCTCTCTTCAGAATCTTCCACTAAGGAAAGCTTGTTTGGTCAACTCTGTTCAAGCATTCAGGAGAGTTGTGTGAAAAAGGAACACAATTGTACTACTGGTCGGAGTACTGTCTGGGCCAGATGATGTATGCGGATATTTGTCGTTTTGATTAATGTTGGCAGTTTTACTGCTGTACCTGTTTTTCACTACAATGTATTTTATGGCTGTAAGCTGCCTTGGAGGGTACCTGCACTGAAAGGAGGCCTACAAATATTTTAAATTAACAAATATTCTCCTGTTAGGAGGCGTTTGGGCTATGCTTCTTTACAGAAAAACACAGACTGCTACACTCTCAACCAACAACCCTGAGGCCAGGCAGCCATATATAAATTAAGATTATGCCACACATATCTAGGCAGAACTAAAAACCTCACCTGGGTGTACAACTATTCATGGATGCAAACTTTGGGGCCAGGTGCTGGCAACCTCCACCATGTTTAAAAGGAGTCACACTCCCACGGCTCTCACCTGAATGCGATCAGGAACACCAGTGCTGTCCATGCGACTGGAGA
Organism: Varanus komodoensis; assembly: GCF_004798865.1. Lineage (NCBI taxonomy): Eukaryota > Metazoa > Chordata > Lepidosauria > Squamata > Varanidae > Varanus > Varanus komodoensis. Next base: position 24,307,565 of record NW_025335349.1, read on the forward strand.
CATTCACCGTGTTGCCCCAGATGTCATACTGCGGCTTCCGGGCTCCAATCACCCCAGCCACCACTGGCCCAATGTTTAGTCCTACGGAAGAAAAAAGCAGCAAAAATGGGGTGGCGGGAGCAGTGGGAGAGAAGGAGCCAAATCCATCAAAATGGAGCAGGCAACCTTTCCCAAGACCACCGCCATCTCCCAAACACGGTTGCAGCCCCTCCCTGCCTCCAGACTCCACTGACCAATTTTCATTTGGAAGTTGTTGAAAGAGTGTTCGTTGATGTATTTCATCTGCTCCATGAGCCGCATAGCATAGTCGGCCAGTGCGGTGATATGGGAGCGCCCCTCACGGTCATAGGTGCTGTCATTCAGCCCAGAAGCTGCCATATAAGTACTGCCAATTGTCTTTATCTTCTCCAGCTGCTTAAACGGTTCATCGCTGATAATCTACAGGTAGAAGGAAGGATCCCTTTCACTTAATGCCTGAGGACACCTCTTTGCATGACTCTTTCCAAGAAATACCCCACCCAGACTCTCTGAGCCAGACAGACATAGCAGAGGCACAGTTCAGATGCAGACAACCAAGTCCCCCCCGCCACACCCCACAATACACATCATAGAATAGCAGAGTTGGAAGGGGCCATGAAGGCCAAGGTCCAACCCCCTGTTGTTGCAGGGCACCAAGTTACAGCATCGTCTGTAGTCACTTGCGGCACCAATCAAGAGTGCCTGAATGCACCTAACAAGTGAAGGACTAGTCATTCAACACATTAAATTTACATATTTTCTAGCATATAACAGCCAAGGGTAGGAGGTGCTGGCTGTGTGGAACTTGAGCAAGGCAGACAGTATCCCATGCCTTCCTCTGCATGGTGGCCCTTCTAAGGGCCTGAAAATGCAATACAGAGGTTTGGGGGGATCTTGGTGACTGGAATGAGTTGTGGGGAAAAGCATCCCTGAAAATCAGGTAGAAGCAGCTTCAGTGAGCACAGCACTTCCATCCTGGATCCAACCCACTGAGTGCGCTGACTCCAAACCTTTTAAGGCAGCTTGGACTAAATTTAAAAAAAAAATCAACAAATGGAGAAATGCACTGACCAGATCTGTGTGATCACATGTACATTGCGCATGCTGGCTACATGTCAGTGGAATTTGCATAATTACCCTCATCAGTGTGGTTTGCTGTGCTGTGTGAACCTGTGCAGCATGGTTTCTTGGGACGGACAGCAACCCTCCAAGAAGCCGTGAGCACCTGCCGTCCGCTCCCAAAGAGCTGTGCCACCCAGATCTGCATGAGATGATATGCTGCAGGAAGCTGTGCAGACACCCTGCATAACACGACACTTCCCGTGCCTAAATTAAGCTGTCATGCTGTGCGAACTAGCTCTCTGGTGCTGCTGATGCAGGAGGTGGTATCAGCAAATACCACCAACACCATTAAGTGCAATCCTTCTCGTCTCTCAACCAGCACAACCTAAGCCAACTTGGAGTCTTTTGGCCCCTGCCAGTCGACGGAGAGCTCCAGCTCCAGGGGCACGCTTTTACCTCGTCAAAGTCAGCAATGATCTCGTTGAGGAGCCGCAGGCATTCGACCCCCTCGTTGTTGGCTTCCAGCTCCACATAGAACTCCGAGAAGTTGCTGATGGAGGCAAACATGACAGCAACGCACTCGCAGGACTGGTGGTACAGTTCATCATTGAGGCGCTCCCTGGCCAGGAAGTGAGCAGCCACATCTCTGGGCAAGATGTTGTGCAACAGCCGACGGTTGTAGGCCTGCAGCTCTTCCATCTCCTCTTTCTCGCTTGTAGCCTGGGAGGAAATAAGGCTATTAGTTATACTCAGGGGTGAGGGGTATGATTTCTTCTGACCAGCAGGGACTCCAGACTCCCAACTGTTTAACAGCAGTGACAAAAGGGCTATCCCATTCCTGCTGAATTTTACTGCTGAACTGAATAAAGTCTGGAGTAACCTGGGACAGATTTTGGGCAGAAAAACTGCATGCTCCACTCAGTCCTGGGCTCAGAATTCTTTCACTGCAATCTTACGTCTTTGGCACCAAGCATCTCCAGTTAATGGATCCTGAGGTTCTATACAAAACAAAGTAGCTCCTGAAAAGTCTTTGCACCGATGAGTTATGTAAATCTTATTTCCACTTAGCTTTCACCATTGAATACGCTGTTACATGTTTGCAGGGCTGAGGAACCTGTGGCTCTCCAGTGTTATTCGATGCCAACTCACATTAGCTCAAGCCAAGATTGCCAATAATATTGGGAGTACTCCAGGATTCATGACCCTGAGCTAAACAAACAAAACATTCCGCTCTGTGTGAAGCTGGAGAAATCTAGTGCATATATCTGCATAACTTACTATTCCTTGCTAGTCATGGAAAAAGGCAGAGAGCAATGCAAAACTCTTCTGCTGCTTCCAGAAACCAGAGCTCCTGCTCAAGCCTCTCTTCAGTCTGGAATTTCATCCTACATTATCCACTCATTTTTAAGCTAGTGAGCACAATCTTACAGGATAATGTGTGTGTGTGTTTTAAAGTGAAGGTCTCTGGATAAGAAATTCCACACACAGTATCAATACATTTGACTTGCCCATTATGATTACAGACTCAAACTGAACCCTGCCATCTCTGGAATGAATCTGTGGAAAGAACATCTCCCCCATTCAGAAATGTCAGAAGAGCAGACAGAGATGAGCCACTATGTATGTTGCAAAGATGAGGAACATCAAATAAAGGGAATTGCAAACCCACACTTTCCTGATGACTCACAATGTATGTGTATAAAGTCTCTAAAACAAAGGTTCAAGCAGAGATGTTCTGGGAGGCTAATCCTCAGTTACAAAATTGCTCCCCATGGGAGACCTGCCCAGTGCAGGGACATCTGGCTTGAGAAGCTTGTGTGTGGGACTAATATGTCAATATTATTTGTGGTCTAAGTGAGATGAGGTATGCATTTAAATACTAAGTGCACTTTAGCAAAGTCCCGTGAACCTTGCTGAATTTTCAAGCTGGTACGAGAAGCTTCAAAGGGATTTTTAGATCAAACTTTTCAGCTTAAACACTGCAATTCTCGTTACTAATATGTTCACTAGCCTAAGACAGCCATTCCTTCTAAACCTGTCAAACTTAGGACAATTCTGCAATAACAGAAACAGCTGAAGTTTTGCTGGGAATTTCTCTTCTCCCTCATCTGGTTTTGGTCTAGGTGAAATCAGGGTCCCTGTTTCTAAGACAGCCCAAACCCACCAGCCTCAACCTGCACATTGCTGTGTCGTCAGGTGCCTGCATAGCAGGGAGGGGTCTGACAGGCAACAGCATCTCAGAGAAGCTGCACGAATGAGTCTTCTCCCTGCACCAACATCCTCCTCAGTTCAGCACTTGGAAAAGAAGAGGAGACATGGCCAAGCGCTACGCAACAAGGAAGCACCAACGCGGGGGCAGGGAACTTGGCACCTTCCAGGTGCGTGGGGTAACAGCTCCTGCAGCTATGCGGACTAGAACTGATGGGAATCGTAGCACGAGACATCTGGAAGGTTCCAGCTTGCCTGCCCCTGCACTGAAAACCATTCTTGGCCTGCAGTGACACCATGAAACCCCAAGCCCATCTCAGCCTGGCCTGCAGCCCCATTGCAATGTGTACTCCTCCACCCCCTGCATACTACCTGTTGTTTCCAGAGGAAGTCGAGGCGGGCAGTGGACTCCACCTGCTGGGCGTGCAGATAGAGTGCCAGGGCAAACAGCAGCAGGATGACGGGGGTCATGTACTGCAGGGCTACCTTCTGGTGTGCAGAACTATGAAAACAAGTGGGGCGGAGGGGGAGACGAGGGAAGTAAAGGCTAGGCACTGTCATTCGGCCTCCTTTCCTTCATATACACCTGCCCTCTGGCCTTTGCTTGTCTGGCTCTACCAGACTGAGCTGCACAAAAACCTTCTGCTCTCCAAAAACAACCTCAGCCCATTCTCCCTTGCTTTCCCGTATGCCTGGAAGACCCTTCCAGAGAACCTGGCCTGGAAACAATGTCTTGCTATTGCTGCTGTTAGCCATTTTGGGTGCTCGGAAGAGAGAAATAGGATATACAAGGAAAGAATAAATAAAGTAGAATTCACCCCCGTTTTCCCTTTTCTAGACCTTCCTCAAAACTCACCATAGAGCCTTTTGCATAACGCTTCAGGCAACATCACTAAGTGAACAGAAGCCCAAAAGGTGGCAAACTTCCACCTGACCAAAAGATGGCAGCCAGACTCTGCATGGGTTGTGGGCAACACAATCCTATATTCCCTGCACAGGCTGCTGTGGCACTTCTGGGCTTGAGTCACAAAGCCAGTGTTAATGTCCAAATCCTTCAGGCAAGATACCTGAAGGATGGTCTCCTCCCTTTTATACCTGCCCAGACCCTAAGCTCATCTTCAGGGGTCCTTTTTCAGGAGCCTCCACCAAAGGAAATGAGGGGGGTGGCTACTAAGAAGAGAGCCTTTTCCGCTGTGAAATGAGCCCAGTGACTACATCGCATTCTTTTTGACAGCAGGCAAGACCTGTTCATGCTCATCGGCCTTTTTTTGTTTTTCATTTTTGATTTAAATGTGGCATTGCTTTGCACTGCTGCTAGCCTCAATTTATTATTAATTTTTATTTTTAAACTAGAGCTTACAAAAAAACAAAACAAAACCATATATAACAAACACTTTTATTTTATTTTATTATTTTATATATTGTATTTTATTGCCTTATGGTTTTACTTGTTGTGTACCACCCAGAGAGCCTTGGTTATTGGGCAGCATAGAATTGCAATATGTAAATAAATGAATGCATTTAACTGCATTTGCTTGCATTGATTGCTTACTTATTTCCCCCCTTTTCCATCTTTTTGATCTCTTTTCCATGTATCCCCCTTTTCCCATCTTCTTTGTTCCCTTGCCTCCTCACAGAAATTTCAGCTAGTCCCATACTGGACTTTAAGCTCTTCAAGGCAGGTACCCATCTTGTATTCCTCGGATGCTGTTTCTTACTTATATGATATCACCAGGGCTACAGCGTAATAAATAAACCAACAAAGGCACCATGATATGCTGCCTGAAAATCCAAGGCTTCTGAGAAACAGAATCCACCACTCTCTCAAAGCGAGGGAGCAAGAGACACCAGACCTTAGAGGAACAAACAAAATGCCCGTCCTCCCCAGTTCAATTTATATCCAGAGACATGATTCAGAAGCACCTCCAGTAATCCTAATGGATGAGGGGAAATAAGCTATGAATTTCATAGACGGAGTTAACAACAGTGCTACCTTTTCTGCGTCAGGGTTGGGGAACATGTGCCCCAGATGTTGCTGGACTGCAACCCCATCAGCCAACACTGCTAATGGTAAGAGCTGACGGGAGCTGGAGCTCACCAGGATCTGGAGGATGACACATTTGTCCTCCCTGCTCTATAGAATCCTCTACCCACCCTTTCCCCTGGCGTATTTTTCCTTATTTATGTCTGGTTCTACTCACCAGTCTTCACTACTCTGGTTCTCGCTGATGACTGGCCTGTTGTGGGGAAGAGAAGAGGTGTTTTCATACAGATAGGCCCAGGCAATGGCACCCCCACCTCACCTCGAGATGCAAGACATGCCAACACAACTGAGATTCAAGGTAGGGATGGAAGTAGGGCAATGGACCGGGAGGCAATTGTGATTCTGGTGCAGGAGCAGAAATTTAAATTCTACCCTTCAGTATTTCACTGGAGGAATGAGAGTGAACAGTCCTTCCCTTTGCTTAACAGCAACATCAAGATAAAGAGTTTGGTTTGGTACTGCTAAATTCTGAAGACCCAGGGGGCCTGATCTCCTCAAATAATGGGACGGGCCATGCGGGGCTGTTTGAGGGCTGTTTCCCCCTCCAGCAAGCCCCACTGCCCAGGTTCAGAAGCCATATGCAGATGGATAATTAGGCCCAGAACATGTGTGACTTGTTCAAGTCACACTGACTGGGCAAACTGCGCAATGCCTAACTCCAACCCGTCCCTGTCCTCTAATCTGTGTCCAAAGCTCTGCAGCCAAGATGATTTGCCTCTCATTGCTCAGGGCCTATAATGGCTTTCCTCAGATCTCTACCCCCGGTGCCCACTATTTTCCACATCCAGCCCAAGCGCCGCCTCCTTGGCTTTAGAGCTCTCCATGGCTTTGTGCAGAACCACGTCTGTACCTTCATATTCCTATCAATCACTCTCTGTGATGCGCTTCCTGCCAGTTTTATTAGCTCAGACTGTGACTCCCACCCCCATGACGTTTTCTGTTTTCAGTCTAAAGAAAAGCTGCCTGAAGCATCTTAACCCTTTTCCCCACCAATCTTTTCTGCTAAAAATGACCCCTTCCCTAGGAAACACTTTTTTCCTCCACGGGGAAAATGGTATGGAGGGAGGAGAAATAATTTGGGGTTTGTGGGGGGCGTATTTTTAGTGAGAAAGTCTTCAAAGGAATAAAAAGTCCCCACTCCCACACAAATGCGCATATGGGTCATCCACTCCAGACCATTTTCTCTGTGGCTGCATTTTCTGTCACAAGTTCCTTGAGGTGCACACACAAGCGTGCATTTTGGTCTTCAGCCATCCAAAGGCCTCCCGTTCTCTTAAATGACTTTGCGCATTCTCTTCTTCATGTCTCTAAGGCTTAGAGTGCCCTCTCGAAATATCTGTGGGGTACCCTTTCAAAAGCTTTTTCCTGCATTTGTGTGGCAACATGTCCCTTGTATGTATCATACTGCAAAATGCCACACCTTCTGTCCATTCTGTGGTGCCCTGCAACTTCTGTTGCACATGCAGTGCGACCCATGGATTTCAGTGCACAAGTGAGACCCGCCATGTGCACAATAAAGGTTTAATGCTTCCCCAAGGATGCCTTGAAATCCAGGCTTCCTTGTGGGACATCCACTAGCCCCCCCAAGTTCTGGAAAGGAGCATTTTCACTCATTTCTGGGTGCTCTCAGAACTGATAAATCTCCATTCCGTGAAGTGTAAGTGTCCTGTTGGATAACTGTCCCTATTAACACAGATCTGGAAACTCTGAGAGGTGCTGCTCACCCTGCCCCACGCTCAGACAGAGGAATCAACCCTTTCAGCACTCTGTAATTAAACCCACAATTCTTTTTGAGAGGGGAGATTTCTTGGCGGTAGCTGCTGAACACAGTGGCATCTCAGAGGATGCACGCAGCCTTCAGAACGCGTGTGCTTATGTGTGACATTCAGGGATGGTGCTATGTTTATTATTTCTATGCAATATGGTATTCTTGCTACTAGTAATATTTCTATTACTATTATAGACTATAATGGTGTGCCTGGGCAGGGCACCTCTCTTTTCTCTTCCGGGGAAGTCTGAAGAGCAGCCAGGTGTGAGCTTGGAGGAGTCTACCATCTTTGGTCACCCTGGCAGCCTTTGGGATGCAGAGCTAAAAACTGAGATTCTTCCCACCCCAGAGGGATGGGGGCTCTTACAAGGCATTGGCGACCACCAGTAAGTCATAGTTGTCGAAGAGCACCCCCTGGGGGCCTTCCGCGAGGGCCAGGTACACAGCCTCCATCACCACCAGCAGTGCCAGCTTCCCAAGGCTACTGATGTGCAGGAAGACAGAAGAGGCCAGCAGACTCAGCAGCACTGAGTAAGTGAAGTACTGCAGGGAGGAAAGGAGAGGGCGAGGGTGAGGGCCTCCTTCACGGAGACTAGGCACTTTCCCAGAAGCCCACAGCCATTCCTTCGTGACACGCATCCCCCCCACCCCACACCCATTCCTTCACATTCATTTTTATGGAACTGGCTGCCATGAGTTGCAGCGAACGCTTTTAGAAACAAATTCCTGGAGGCTTGTTCTGTCAAAAGCTGTTCTTTCCCACAGAGAAATGGCACTTCTATGCTCAGTGGCAGTAAGTTATTGAATGTTAAGTTGCTGGGAGGCAACACAGAGAAGGACCCTGCTTGAGGACAACAAGAATTCTCTGCTAGATCATAGAATCACAGAATCATAGAGTTGGAAGGGGCCAGAAGGGTCCAAACCCTTCCTGTTGTTGCAGGACACTAAGTTACGCTATCCCATTCAGCCCTGGGTTTGATCCAGCAGGCTTTTTTAAATATTCACTCTTCCTGCTTCCTTAGATACAGCTCCCCACCCCACCCCACCAATTCAGGCAACGACCAAGGTCCAAACACTCCAGCTACCAAGATACTCCTGGGAAGAGACATGGGGTGGAGGAGAATGTAGAGGAGTGGAGACCAAAGAGTAGCGCACACAGACTCATCCTGGCCCCAGGACAGAGCCCTGAGTGCCACCCCTGGGCTTCTATGGCTCTCCCCTTGTGCCTCAGCCAGGCTCCATCGCCCCTCTCAGAATCTTTCTGGGAGGTACATACCTCAGGGAAGCTGCAGCTAGAAGCACCGTTCCCCTGGCAGGGCAGAGCATCCGACACCAGTGAGAAGTTGAGGGCACGGAGCTGGCAGGGCCCCACAGCAGCTGGAGTAATGTTGAGAAACGCGGCAGCGCAGTCTTGGAGCCGGAGCCGGCTGCAAGCAAACTGGGTTGAGGGGGGGAAAACGGCCAGCTGTGTAGGACTTACAGGGAATGTGAGGCTGCTCTGCTGTTCTGAAGCCCACCCAGGCCCAGCCTCTCATACTAATGGCAATGAGTGGACAGCTGCAGCTCAGAGACAGGCAGCCAAGCTTGCAGAGCAGTGGAGTGGCTCGAACAAGGAGCTCCTCCTCACAGGCCGCGCGCTCTTCCCACTTTTGCTCCTGGCAAACGGGACTTCGTATTGCTCAACCAGGGAAGGCAGCAGGACAACAGGAGCCAGGGTAGAGGTGCGGGGAAAGGGGACCCTCCCAAAGCCCCTTCTTGCTTTTCCTCCAGCCAGCTTTGTGCTCTTTCCCATCAGCCCTGGGTCCGGACTGTCCCCACCACTCAAGGCCTGAGCGCAAGGCCTTTGCACAAACGCCACCCCTCCAGCCTCACAGCCAACCTCACTGCTCCTACCATGTTGATGAAGGCAGAGACAAAGACAAGCAGGATGGCTGCGACCCCGGTGACCGTGCTGTTGATTCGGGACTGGGTGATCTTGCGGGAGATGTGCTGCAAGGTGGCAGGAAAAGGCTGCAGGGAATCACAGAACGTGGTATGAGATAAAGGGGTCCTTGAGTTGCCACCATCTCCCACCTGTGGTGGTCAAGAGGAACCAGAACGGGATGGCTCCAGAGGACTAGCACAGGAGTGAGTTCCGGCTACCTCTACCTGCCTGGTGGCATCAGAACAGATGTCAGGACTCAAGCCAACTGCAAGGGCCTGAATTAAGGAGATACCAAGTGTGGATTCAGTGGCAGAGCACGAGCTTTGCAAGGAGAAGAGGGTCCCAGGTTCAGTCCCTGCTGTAGCTCCCTTTAATGGGATCAGGGTGCAAACAATGGAGAGAAGCCCCTCCCTGACCACAACTCCGGGAAGCCACTGCCAAGCAGAGTCGGTGATGCTGAGCTAGATGGGTGATCACCCGACCTTGTTCAAGGCAACTTCCTGTGTCGTGCCACCCAAGTCTGGCCCAAGGAAGAAACTCTGGGCCAGGAAGAGTCAAGAGACCCCTTCCAGGTCAGGCCTGATGGTTGGTCTGAAGAACCAAGAGGCCCAACTCCTTCAGCAGGCTGCTGACCTTGGCCTTTCCTCACCCCACACCCTGTTTGATAGGAGCCAGCACCACAGGACCGTCATTCAACCTAAGGAACCACGGTCTCAGGAGGCTGGGGAAACACAGTAATAACCCCCCCCATAGGACCCCCACAGAAGCAACATGCATCCACACACACTCAGGGTGAAGGGCCAGGCTCGGGTGGTGGAAGTAGGCCTCGCAGGGACAAATCAGGCGTCACGCATACATGGGGGCTCAGTGAAGAGTCACTCACGCCAAGGCAGGAATAGATGGCGCAGACAAAAAGGATGGTGGCCAGGATGACGAAGACGCTGATGTAGGCGCCAAGCATCAGTGGGGAGCTGTGGGGAGATGTGGCAAGTCAGCCCTGGCGGTCAGGACACCACGGCCAGCAAGCGCATTTGTTCACTGGTCATCCACTTTCACCATAGTGTGTTCTCGGACCGTAGCGTCATCATCATCATTTTCAATGGGCTTGGGCTGCTGGCAGCATCTCTCTCTCGAGACCAGGGGCCCTGGTCACACACAATCCCTCTGGACAATTTTAGGGAATCTCCCCACACCACAGTTCACCCCATTTGGCAGGATCTCCGTGCACTTTCTGGAGCTGGAGGGGTTGTTGTGCAATGGGGAGCAGAGTCTGGTTCTGCCTATGCAGTTGATTCAGTTTAAATTTGGATATAACCCCCCCCTTTTAAAATGTTGTATTTTTGTTTGAATGCAAAATACTGCGTTTAAATTTTAAAACAGTGTTTGGCTATACCATGTAGCACAACCATTCCCAAACTGGTGTCTTCCAGATGTTTTGGGCTACAGCTGACCATATGCCTGACTGGGGCTTATAGGATTTGTAGTTCCCAGACATCAGAAGGGCATGAGACTAGTGCACACATCTGGTTTTTGACAAATAATGATCCCTTGCTACTAACCCTAGTTGGGCTTTGTTAGGAAACCACATTTCTTCCTCCTTTTCCTTAAGTGAAACAGAAACTTATCAGCCTCAAAGTGGAAACGATCACCAAACCAGACTAGCCTAGCTTGTTCCTGAGCCCTTTACTTTGGGGAACTGCCAAATCGTGGATGTCATCAGCCTAGTGCAGCCTTCTCTAACTCACCCTTGCAAACTGTTAGACTACAGCACCCATGGTCCCAGGTAATCATGGGGATGATAGGAGTTGTAGTCCATACATTCTGCAGGGCTCTGCTTTGCAGAAAGCTGGCCTAGCATGGCGATGCCTCATCCCATTCTGCATTATGCGGGTTAGATCTTTGATGAACTCATCACAGAGGTCATGATCCATTCACAGGCAGGCAGCACGAATGTGCTCTCTACTTAGCACAACTGGAATCCCACGGTGGTGAACAAATAATTCCACTGGAGTCAAGACAGCATTGGCAAAGCATTGAAGGATTGATTTCCATTTCTGTTTGGATAATCCTGTGGTTCAAGCAGTGTTCCCCCCCGCAACAGAAATATGACCTCAAGGCATCCCTCTGCTTCCTTCGGGGCGTGGGGGCCTTAATTGGGAAGCAGTGGCTTGGTGGCACTTCATGCCATGCAGTGCGTGGGTTCTTTAGGAAGACTTAGTTGTGTTTGGGACTATAGATCCGTGCATACTGCTGCCTAGGTCTACTCTAAAGTGCCTGCTGGAGAGGCATAGTGCAGATACCACCCATGTACTGGGATCCTGTGGAATTTATCTTCACTGTGTGTGTGCACACACATATACAAACGTGCTCGCAGAAAGAGTACACGGTGAACGTACTCTTGCACATGTGTCACTCACTGCGGGAAGATGACAATCTGGATACAACAAATGAAGCAGAAGACAAGGACGGTGCAAGCCACATAGCCCCCGAAACGGGCATCTACTTTTTTGGAATACTGCAGAGGGGAGAAGAGAAGAGAAATTACCAAAGGATGGCAGTTCCCACTGCGGAGGGGCAGAGTGGAGCAAGCCTTCAAGACTGGCCTGAGGCCTAGTCTAGAAGCAAGGGAAGATACCTTTCTCTCCAACTCAGGCTTCTGGAAAGTGAGCAGGAATCGTTTGACGTGATCCTTACGTAGCTGGTCGATGCTCCGCGCATCAATGGCACGGCCCAGAAATTCATCTACCTCATCTTCAGGATTCAGGGCTTCCTGGGTGCTCCGGCTGCAGGAGAGAGAAGTCTCTGTTGGATGACCAGGAAGAAGGCAGGCCAATACAGGCCTTGCAATGCGAACCTGATGAATTTCTCCCGTTGCTGCCACCACACAGTGAAGGGGGCCCCCAATGGGCACCACTTCCCCCCACCCCACTGTTAGGATTCAAGGGGGAGCTAAAGTGAAGGCACTCACTTGTCTTTGCTGGAATCATCAATACCCTGAGAAGAGAAGGGGTGGGAAGAGAGAAGGAAAATCATTTTAAGGCCCACAGTCAATTAAAAAAATACTATTTGAATACACATACAGACACTGAATATCTAAGACCCAGGGACAAAATCCTGCCCTCCTAGAGCCCCAGTCCAGCCCTCCGGGGATCCCTAGACAGCACCAGCCCCTTTCCCCAGCCCTACTTCCTTTCCCTCAACCATCCAGTTGTTTGGGGGTTTCCTGGCTTTGCGCAGTCGTTTCCCCATTCAAAAAGGCTGAAACGTCTCTCCTCAGATTTACATACTTGCAAAAGAGCTTTAAGCTTAAGCATGCTGGTGGTTCTGGCTCCACGCTTTTTGTGTCCATCCCCAGAACTATTTATTGTTATTTATTACAACTGCATATCACCCAAAAGCCAAGGCTCTCTGGGTAGTTTACAACAATTCAAAACATAAAATGCAGCATACCCATTTAAATAGTTAAGAAAACTGCATAAAATCAAAGTGAAAACTACAGTAAAAATGAGCATCAGCACAAAGATTTAAAGTATGACACAGATTTTAAAACAGTCTGGAACTAAAATTCAAGGAAATAACTAGAAATATTGGTACACTAGAAAGCATACAATGAGGGTGCCAGGCAGGCCTCCCTGGGAAGTGTATTCCATAGTCATGGTGCCACAATGGAAAAGGCCCTGCTTCTAGTCCTCCCTCACCAGACTTCCCTCAAAAGGAGCACTGAGGATGATCTTAGGCCCAAGCAGGTATACAGGGGAGGAGGCCATCCTTCAGGAAACCTGGCCCCAAGCCATTCAGGGCTTTGAATGCTCCAACCAGCACTCTGAATTGGGCTGGGACATGGACTGGCAGCCAGTGCAGATGGTAAAGTACTGGCCTAATGTGATCTTGCTGGCTAGTCCCAGTTAACAATCTCACTGCCCCATTTTGGAATAGCTGAAATTTCCAGACTGTTTTTAAAGGCAACCCCACATATAATGCATTGCAGAAATCCAACCAAAACATTACCAGAGCACGGCTAACTATGGCTAGGCCATCACTGTCCAGATAAAGGCATAGTCTAAGCTGATAAAATGTGCTCCATGACAGCAAGTCCACTTGTGTCTCTTGCAACGGTACTCGATCCAGCCCCAAATGACAAGCCCAGTCTTTTAGCGGAAACGTGACCCCTTCCAGAACAGGTTGCGTATCACTCGCCTGCTTAGTGAGCCATCCACAAACTGCACCTCTGTCTTTTCTGGAGTCTCAGTTTATTGGCCCTCATCCAGTTTACTACTTTGCTCAGACACTGATTCAGAGCAGCCACTGCCTCACTTAGATTTGATGAAAGGAAGGACAGAGCTGGGTGTCGTCTGCATATTGATGATACCTCTACCCAGCCCTCCAGATTAACTCTCCAAATGGTTTCATGTACATGCTGAACAACATGGGGGAGAAAACTGAACTGTGTGGAACCCCACAGCATAACTGCCAAGTCACAGAGCAATAATCTCCCAGCGGTACCTTCAGGAATTGACTATCCAAGTAGGAGCAGAGGCACTGCAATGCAGTCCCTTCAGCTCCCAACCCAGATTGCTTCTCTGGAAGGTCAATGACATTGAAAGCTCCAGAGAAGTTCAAGAGAATTAACTAGGTCACACTCACCCTGTCCCTCTCCCTTCCCCTGCAAAGGTCATCCCAAAGGGTGACCAAGGCAGATTCTGTTTCAAATCCAGGCCTGAAGCCTGATTGAATAGGATCCAGATACCCCATTTCATTTTAGAGTGCTTGGAATTGACCAGCAGCCATCTGCTCAAGCACCTTGCCCAGGAAGATGCCTAGCTTTGAGTTATTATCATTTGCTGGGACCAAGTTAGACTCTTTTTAGAAGTAGTGTAATTATCTTCGCCTTTGGCGAGGCTGACCTCATTTCCTCTCTCATGGAGGCATTTATGAACTCCTGGGCCTAGCCAGATATTCCTTCCTTGTTAGAAGTAATGAGCCACAAAGAGCAAAGGTTAAGCATGCAGGTAGTCAACAACCCCCAGGAGCTTGTCTGAAACTGAATTTGGCCTTCAGAATGAAAGAGCTGTGAGCTACACCATGCTTGTCTTTTTTGTATTTTTGGGTCTGCCCCTTCTGCTTTTGGTCCCACCCCCCACTGATATTTGGCTCCCAACACATTTTCCAGAAATAAAAATGTTCCGCAGCTCTGCTTTACACAAACACACACACACACACACACACACACACTGGTGAAGGGCTAAGAATCTGTAGTTATACTAGTGAATGTGCAACATTCCTCATATTTTTAGACATTTGCTAGGTACATATGGGATTTCCATAGATGAACATTAGCCATCACTGCATATCACACTTTCATGGCAGCATACTCTCAAGCTGAAGACCAGAAATATCTGTAGCCAAGTTCTACATCTTTTTAAAATCCCCATTATTAATTTTGGCAATGTCATGCATTCAGTAAAAAAGCAAACAAAACAAAACACAAACAACCCATCAACCAACATCACAACATAGTTATCTGCAGGTATCAGTTCCATGCCAAAGTATTTTTCCCAATCATGAAAAGAAACTAGTCCTCTTAATTGTGTTTTCATCTACTCGTATATTTCCTTATTTGGACTTGCCAACATGGTGCAAGGTTTCAGCGTAGCCTAGAAAATCTCCTTCTGTGCTTACATTCTGTTCCATCCCATAATGGTTCTACAGTGCTCCAAATCCCTCAAACCCATTCCTCCTCAGGGCTGGGTGGACGAATGGAGTTCTTCTACCCCCGCCCCAGGGCTGTTGCACACTTTGCTAGGATTGTCAGGAGCAGCAGGGGCCCTTCCCTGGGCTCACAGTCCCATCTCTGAACACACTGGGAGGTGCCATAAATCTGCCGGGCTTACACTGGCCTTTGGCCAAACAAGCAGTACTGCTCATGGCCCTCAGCATGCCAGTATGGCTAAGATTTACAGCTGGAAAGCAGAAAGCCTGCTGGCTGGTTAATGCTCAACTCAGTAGGTGTGGGAAAGGGGCCTGGGAATGGAGCCTGGGAATATGACCAGAGATGACAACAGTGACGCTGCCAACCTCCTCTGCTTTATGCAGCCATCTCGTTGCCTCCATTGCTGCCACTCCTCCCACCACCAGTTCAGGCACAGGTCAATCTTTGCCCCAGGAGTCTTTATTTCATGTATTTAGATAGACTCTTAAGCCACTTGTCAATTCCAAAGGGTTCCTCGAGGAACTAACAGCAGCAAGAACAAAAATAATATAGAAACTGCAAGCAACCACTTACAAAATATTAAAACGGAGTGAACAGTGTGTAATTCTTAAATGAAATCAGGCCAAATCCAGTAAGATAAATCATGGAACAGTCACTTTAAAAGTCTTCAGCTGCTGCAGGAAAGGGACCAAAGTCAGTGCTGGCCAAGCCTCTCCAGGGAAGGCATTCCAAAGCATGGCAGATCACCCTCTGCCAAGGAAGTGCTATCTTAGTTCACTCTTTGTCTCACCTCAGATGGAGGGAGGACCCAAAGCAGACCTCGGGGTACACTGGTCCCAAGACATTTAACAGTCAAAAACAGGACTTGGAGTGGTGCCTGGAACCATTATAGGAAGCCAGTGCAGTTTTTTCCAAAGCTAGCAAGATGCAATCAAAACACTCTGTCCCAGTCAACATCCTAGTGTCAGTATTTTGTACTAGCTGAAGCTTCAAAGTCAACTTCAAAAGCAGATACACATACAATGTATTACACTTACTACAATGCAGTGTATTACACTTACTAATAATTACAGTAATCAACACGGGATGCTATCAGAATGTGCAAAGTGGTAGCCGGGCCATCTCTGTTCAGGAGAAGCCAACAGCTGCCGAATCATCTAATCTGGTGAAGGCAGTTTTCTAACCTGGGAGACATACGGGATTCCATATAAGGCCATCACTGATAGCACCCCCAACCTGCAAACCTGATCCTTAATAAGGAATAATGGGGAAAGCAACTTCATTCAGAACAGGATGAACTTCACCTCCTTGGGCAGGCATGCCACCCATGCTACCTCTTGTGTGTCTGGACTGAGTTTCAATTTATTGGAACTGATCTAGGTCCATTAGCAATCTCAGACACATCAAATGTTTCCCCTAAATTAAATGAAAACAAATTACAGAGTTCGGTGCCTTCAGAATACTGATGCGCTGACCCCTATACTCTGGCAGTGACCTCACTTGATCTTTTCATGGAGATGTTAAATGGGTGGAGGAGGAGAGGCTGGAGGCACACTGCAGTCTAGCTACCATGGAGCAGAGCTGAGCTAAGCAGTTCCCCAGAATCACCTTCTGGAAATTGCCATCCAAGTAGGAACAGAATCACTCAAGTGCCACCAATCTCCATTCTAACCAGCCATTCCAGGAGGACACTTGGGCTAATGATATCAAAAACCACTGAAAAGCCATTCAGAATTAGCATTCTTTTTCTGACATATGTTAGGGCAATCAAAGTAGTCAAAATTGGTGCCAAAACTGGGCCAGAAAATCTGTTTCATGCAAAACCAACTGGATTTGCCTAGCAACCACTTGCTAAAGAACCTCACCCCAAGAAGGAACATCTGTGGCTTGCTAATAATAGGTCTAAGGAATCCCCTTTTATGACACAACGGCATCCTTTAAAAGATGGCAAGAACTGTAATGATATGTGTCCACACAGCAGCCAAAGCATCAACAGTGGCATAAACCACACTAGCAAGAAATTTCCCCATGATTCTCAGGACTATATCTGGATCCACCAGTTTGTGGAAGCAAACCATCTTAACAGGTCTCTCACCAACAAGATCACAGGAAGCCTGAAGTCCTCTATGCATTCCAAATAACACATGAGGGCTAGAAAGAAGGGACAGGGGAAGGGTCCCTACTCCACCCTCCCAAAGTCCTCATGTACACCAGGACCTATCCCCCATCCCCTCACCTTATCATGTGGAGGAGTGGGTCTGAAGGACGGTTCCACTCGTAATGTGTGTGTTTGTTTATTATATCCCAACTTTTTCTTGCAAGGAACCCAAGGGGGCTCACATAATTTGGAAGTGAGAAGAACATTCTATGGTCAGCACCCCCCCCCCCATTATCAGGGCCTCCAAATGTACAAACCATTCTCCCCCAGGGGAGGGGAGGGCCTGTTGTGTGCAGGATATTGGGCTCAGGGCCAGCATGCGCTTTCCCACACTGTCCCAAAGGTCAGTTCTTAAATGTTCTTCGGAATGTCTAAAGGGGACTCAGGTCTCACTAGGAGGTGACCTGATGGACAAGAGCATCATGGGGGAAGGAAATAGTTTTTAAAAATCCCGCAGGACTGGGTGCTGAAGTGGCCCCCAAGACACTTAGCTGAAATGGGCTTCTGCAGCTTCACAGCAGCCAACATACTCTTTATTGCAATGCGTTAGGCCACATCAACGGATGCTGTGAGTGAAGCGCACTGCCAGGTAGTGCTACTGGCACCGGTCCCATGGCAACAAACTTGCTACCACAAAACCAGTGCTGGCAATGCACTGCCGTAACTGGCAGCGTAGCTACTAACAATCTGTCAATGAAACTCATCATCAAATGCAAACAATACCCAGGCAACTGACGCAATGCTACCAAAATCCATGAAGCAATCAGTGCCATGGCAACAACCTGCAACCCAGCAATCAAGAAATTAAGTGCAACCCATAGCAATGGAT
The DNA here is from genome assembly GCF_004798865.1 of Varanus komodoensis. Taxonomy (NCBI): domain Eukaryota; kingdom Metazoa; phylum Chordata; class Lepidosauria; order Squamata; family Varanidae; genus Varanus; species Varanus komodoensis. The sequence continues at coordinate 24,325,286 of NW_025335349.1, forward strand.
CACATGTAGCCAGGGGCTGTCACTTAGCAACTGGCAAACTGTGCCATTATACTGAAGAGCACACTGAACTCAGGGAGGGCTGTGTGTGATTTTTTTTAAACACTGAAATTATGCAAATGACTTAATCTTAGATTTGCATAGCAGGCTTCACTGGCATTTTACTCCATTGAAACTGGTCAGAGATGGAGGGTTTCAAGCACAAGTTTTCTTTAGCCAGAGACCAGAAGAGGGCAGCTAGCCTTTGCCGACCTGGTGCCTTCCAGGTATCTTGGACTATAATTCCCATCATTCTCATCCAGCATGGCTAGGAATGAAAGGAATTACAGCTCCAGAGAGGACATCAGCTTGGGGAAGGTAAGGATAAGGTAATGTGTGCCATGGGCTCAGGAAGCTGGGCAGATACTTCAAGGAACCGGTCTCCATGAAGAACAAAGTATCCTTTCAATTCCCCGGTGACAATGCTTTTGTGTGCGTAAAGAGGAACTTGGCAGCTAGATTTTTCTCCCGCCCTGGAAGGAGATCTGCAGAAGCAGAGGAACAAGAGCCGGGAGTGAGACTAGACACCTGTCGCCATTCTTAAAGCTCTGTGAGGAACGTCTTTGGTTTTAAAATCAGGGATAACCAGCTTCAATGTCTTCAGGACTCTTCAAATTTCTAAATCAGGGATGAGCATCCTGTTGATGGGTAACTCCTATCAGCCCTACTTAGCACAGCCAGTGGTGAGGGCTTAGGGAAGTTGAAGGCCAAAACACGCTGCCTACCCCTGTAAAGGACTGACCAAGTTTGGATTTTAAAATGGTCTATAATTCCCCCTATCAAAAGTCAGAGTGGAAAAATGCCTACAGCGGCTGCAGGCCAGACCATGCTCTGAGAGTCTATTCTGTGGCACAAACGGACCCCTGTATATATGGTCAGGCTCTGTTATAAAGTTAGCAACATCTAGCAATAAAGGCCCTTGTAGTGCACATGCCCTCTAAACTTGCCTATAAGCCCGAGATTAAAGATTTCAGACGACTTGACCTTTGGAAGGACCTCCGCTGATTGAATTAAAAGAATGTCATGGATCATAACTAGTGTGCAGCTATTAAGATAGCCCTCCTCTCTGGCTGGCTGGTGCTCGCGCTCTCGCTCGCTCGCTCGCTCGCTCTCTCTCACACACACGCGCGCGCACACACACACACACACACACACACTTGCTCTTTCATCTCAAATAAGAGTAATAACATTTTAGAGACTACAGAAGCTGGTGGACTTCATGCTAGTGACTGAATTCCATTGGTCATGGGGGCATCACAGCCACGGGCAATTTCTAAATTCCCAGACACAAGCTGGGAACAGTGGCTGTTCCATAGCATAGCAATTGCACTTGCAAGTAAGTGATTGTCTCATGCAAAAGAGAAAGAACTTTTAAAAGTAGTGCTTTGAGGGGAGGTAGCAGAAAGGAAGTAGGAAACACTCAGGGGAAACAAGATTCCATTTTTCCTAGAAAGGCCGTGCAGGGTGTGTCTATGGGGAAAAGGGCAAGAGAAATACTGGTTGTGGCAGCTGATAGCAGGAAGGGGAAATGCAACATAGAAAGTTTCTTGCCACAAAATTCTCTTCAGGCCTTGTTAATACTTTCCGCAGCATGGGGCAGTAGAACAGATCTTGACTATACCACATGGGGGAATAATGTAGAATGGTTCCCCACCACCACAATAGTACAGACTTCTGTACTGCCTTGGCAAAATTATATACACTGGTAGCAAACCGAGTTGTCTGAGTGCCAGTCCCTACATAGCTGAAATGGTGCCATCCACACACAAGAAAGACAGCAAATCAAGGGGCAGGAAGAAGAACCAGAAAAGGAATATCCTGGAAGAGGGCACACCTGAGGCCCTGAAAAGGTGCATTCCACACCATGACATTTTGTTGTAGGTCCCACTTGCACTATCGAACTCTGCCTCACGCAGTTCCATCTATAGACCCACAGTAGGCTTCACACACTGTCAGGTGCGGGAGTGTGTGAGTGACAGTGACAGAGAGAGAGGTGGGGGGGATGACTCTTATTCTAATAATAAAGCAGCCATTCCTAAACTGCATGCCATGAAATAAATGAAATAATGAGAGGCTCCTGTGAACCACAGAGGAGGTGGGCCTACGCATCTCTGCATGATTTCACCATTTTAGCCTTGCCCGATCCAATCAGTCTCCATTAGAAGTAATTAATTCAGCTACACTGATATTCCTGTGTGCAACTGGGGCATGTAATCATCCAGAGGTGCAGTAAAATTATTCACACTCAGCAGTTGTATCTCTGCATGAGTCACAAAATGGGGCTTGCCTCCTCCCGTCACAAGGCAGAACTACCTCATTGTCTCATGAGGACATGCAGGGAGCAAGCTCCTCTGAAGGATAGATGTTTTTACACTTGCATCATTTTTACAAAGTGAATTTGTTCAGATGTAAGATTTGTGCCTCCGATTCTAAATCAGAGAAGCAAAGCTGGAAAGGAGTGCCTAAACTATGTGGAGGTAATTCGGAAAGCACCACATTAAGGTGCACTGCATGCCAAAGAAGCCTCACGGTGCATGCACACAAGCAACCCTAAATCTCTGGTATATGCACACAAAAACCCCTAAATCTCCACACCCAAGCCAAATTGTTCTAAATAATTCAAGCATGAGCACCATGGACTTCTCTCATGCTAACAAGCTCACCACACCGGCAGGTGTGTACCTGATCAAAACCGAACTTCACCAAGACTGCCCCGGCCAGATTCTCCCGTTTGAATATCTGCTAGGAACATGCCCAGACTAACAGCATAGGGGACGCCTAATCTGAACACTCTGCAACACACGCAGCCACATTCCCAAAGCAGAAGGAAGAGCAGCATGCCAAAAAGGATTCTAGACAAGAACACTTCTCCTCCTCTGACATGCTACCTTCCTACAGAATGGAATTGTGCATTCGAATGCAAAATATCTATCTACCTACCTACCTACCTACCTACCTACCTGAGAGAACCACCCTCCTGCCTTCTGAAGTCTGTCCCACATTTTATTAATTAATTAATAGCTTTTGCATGCCGTCCTATCCCAGGATGGCTTACAATATTTAAAAAGACAACTAAAACAACAATTTCAATCAATAATAAAACAGAACAAAACAATAAACAGAGTGACTAAAAACAGAGTGACAAAACAAACAGAGTGACTAAACTGAAAAGCTATTAAATTTTAAAATACTGTTTAAATAAAAAGGTGTTGGCCTGGTGCCGAAAAGAGTATAAACTTGGCACCAGGCGTACCTCTCTGGGGAGTACATTCCAGAGTCTGGGTGCCACAGCAGAGAAGGCCCTACTCCAAGTTGATGACCTTTTAACCTCTCTTAGAGAGGGTTCCCGGAGCAGGGCCTCTCCCGCAAGATCTTAAGGGGCACGAGGACATATAAGGAAGGAGACATTCCTTCAGGTATTCTGGTCTCAAGCCGCTTAGGGCTTTATAGGTCAAAACCAGCACCTTGAATTGGGCCCAGACTTCAACTGGAAGCCAGTGGAGCTGGCAGAGGACTCGTATTATGTGAGAGTAATGGCCGGTTCCCATCAGCAGCCTGGCAGCTCTATTCTGTACCAGTTGCAGTATCTGGACTGTTTTCAAGGGCAGCCCCACATAGAGTGCGTTACAGTAATCCAAGCGGGAAGTTATCAGAGCATGTATCACTGTTGCTATGAAGTGCTCATCCAGGTAAGGATGCAGCTGATGGATCAGTTGAAGTTGTAGGAAAGCACTCCTTGCCACCACCGCCACCTGGAAATTCAGTGACAGCTCTGGATCAAGGAGTACTCCCAAGCTGTGGACCTTGTCCTTCAGAGGGAGTGCTACCCCATCCAGAACTGGGTCAAAATCACCTACCTGGAGACCCGCACCATCCACCAACAGGACTTCCGTCTTATCTGGATTGAGGCTCAGTTTATTGGCCCTCATCCAGCCCATTACCTCGGCCAGGCACCAGTTCAGTACAGCCACCACCTCACCTGGAGCAGATGTAAATGAGAGGTAGAGCTGTGTGTCATCAGCATACTGATGACTCCGCAGTCCAAACCTCCTGATGACCTCTCCCAGTGGTTTCATGTAGATGTTAAATAGCACGGGGGACAAAATAGAGTCCTGCAGAACTCCATGGCAAAGCTGCCATGGCGCAGAGCTATAGTCCCCCAGCACCACGATCTGGAATCGGGCAGCCAGATAGGAGTGGAACCACTGCCATGCAGTGCCTCCTTCTCCCAATCCCACCAGCCTATCCAGAAGGATACCATGGTCAATGGTATCGAAAGCCACTGAAAGGTCCAGGAGAGCCAACAGGGATGTACTCCCCGTGTCCCTCTCCCTGCACAGGTCATCATACAGGGCGACCAAGGCAGATTCAGTACCATAACCAGGTCTGAAGCCAGACTGAAATGGGTCCAGATAATCAGTTTCGTCCAAGAGTGCCTGGAATTTCATCCAAGAGTGCCACCTGCTCTAACACCTTGCCCAAAAATGGAATATTGGCCACCAGTCTAAAGTTGGCGGCCACCTCTGGGTCCAGGGATGCCTTCTTCAGAACAGGCTGGATCACCACCTCCTTCAAGAGGGCTGGGACCTAGCCCTCCCTCAGTGAGCCATTAATAACCTCCTGGACGCAGGGACCAATCCCATAACTGGCCTCCTTAAGTAGCCAGGAAGGGCAAGGGTCAAGAAGACAGGTCGTAGGATGTACCATCCCAAGCACCTTGTCCACATCATCAGGCCGCAATAACTGAATCTCATCCATTAAAGATGGACCAGACGGAGTTCTGGACACTTCCCATACCGGAACAGAATCAACTGTGGAGTCCAGATCACGGTGAATCTGAGCGATTTTTTCCTTAAAGCGCTGGGCAAAGTTGTCACAGCGGGCTGCTGAAGGTGTGACCAGGTCATTTTCCTGGCCAGCGTGTGTTAGGCCTCGCACTATTTGGAAAAGCTCCGCTGGACGGCACTGTGAGGAAGCAATGGAAGCGGAGAAGAATTGCCTCTTCGCCGCCCTCACTGCCACAGTGTAGGCTCGATAATGAGCACGTAAGTGTGCTCAGTCAGATTCGTCCCGAGATTTCCCCGACCTGTGCTCTAGGTGCCTCCCAGCCTGCTTCATCGCCCCCACGACTCAGGCATATACCATGGTGCCGGACCGGGCTCTCTAAAACAATGTTGCTTAGCGCTAGAGCTCCCACACTTCAAATGATTCCATAATGAGTTCCTTCTAACCCAAGGGGAGGCAACTTTTTTGGGCCATGGGTGCATCTAGAAATTTTAAAAAATCGTCCTGGACACTGTCACAAAATAGCTGCCATGGGAGGCATGGCAAAAGAGAAATTACGTGTTTGTCACTGTAGTGAAGACCCTAACCCAAGCAACTCTGGTTCCACTGTATTTTAAACTAGCTGGGGTAAAGCTTATCTTAAAGTACAGGTAGGGCATGTAGGGTTGGAGCAATGCAGACACTGCACATTACATATCTTTATGCCACCTATTTGATATTGGAAGAATTCCTTGCGCAGATGCAACCCAAAGCCTCCAATTGGCTCAAAATGCAAAAGGAGAAAGAGACCCGCTGTTGACTGGCCAAGTTTTGTGGGTTACAAAGAGGGTGGTGGCGTTATTTGCTTTCCCAGCTGCTATGATCAAGAGCAGTCTGGCTCTCACAGATGTGATTTGCTGCAAATTAGATAAACTGTAACTCTGGTGAGTTATATGCACTGCTTTATTGGAGGTAATCCTAAACTATATTGTAATTTTACAGTTATGGCCTACAGCCTTAAAACAATTGCCAGCGCCCCATCCCCATTTCCCCCTTGTCCCTCATTCAGGGCCAACTCTTTTAGCACAGGGTTCAGCTGCAGTCTTCTGGGTGCAATTCAAGGTGCTGCTATGACCTATAGACAGCCTTAATGGCCTGCAGTCTGCAGATCTTGTGAGACATTCTCTCCTTTCTGCAAACCTTTCGTTTGCTCTGTCACAAGCTTCAAGATCAATCCCAAAGCACCTTCTCCACTATTCCAACCTCAGAGAAGTCAGAGGGGCATTCTTGGTGACTGCCCCACAGCTGTTGAACGCTGTTCTCCTTGTGCTCCAAAAGCCTAAATAGCTTTTGAGACTGTTGGTAGATTTCCCTGTTTGGGCTGGGGTTCAAGAGCCATACTTTGAATGAATGGGGCACTGTATTCAATCTCCACCCTGGACAGTCCCTGTCTGAGACCCTTTGCCGGTCAATCTGAGTGAGGCAGATCAAGGATTTGATTCAGTTCAAGGCAGCAGCAATTTTCCCAGCCCTGAGCAGCCAGGAACCAGATCTTTCATACGCCACACATGGACTGATGCACAGAAAAGATTCTGGCACAGGTCACCAGCCATGAGAACAGGCCTTTGCAGAGCTTCCTCTGTCCCTCCTGTGAACAAATACTGGAAAATGTATCCTCAGCTTCCTTAACCTTCTGCCCTCTAGATCTGTAGGACTACAACTCCCAGATTTACCAGCTGGGAGATGAACACTGGGGATTGGAGTCCAACCCATCTGGGGGGGTATCAGGTTGGGGGAGAGTGAGGAATGCTATACAACACGGGTGCACAACTTGTGGCCCTCCCGAGGCCTCTAAGGCAGCCCTCCTAACACTTCTTGCACCATGGCTTGGCGAAGCTTATCTCCGCCCCTCCCTCAGCCGTCGTAATAAAGCTTTGCTCTTTACTTGCTGATGGAAGCACTGAGGAAACAGCAATCTGTCTTAACATCTCTGGACTCACCAGGGGAGAAGTAGAAAGAAGGCTCTGCACTTCCTCCTCCAGCTGTCCTCATATAAAACACTCTTTTCCCACTGTGTCATGATTGCTGGGATGTGTACCAGTTGTGTGCATTTGTGTGTGCATACTTATATGTGCATGCACCCACAAGTCCTAAGTCAGCACTACATATGGCCCGCAGACCTGAAAAGGTTGTGCACCCCTGTGCTGTAGTGATTCAAGTATTGGACTGGGACTCAGGAACCCGAGTGCCCACTCAACTCAGACATGAAGCTCACTGGGTGACTTTGGGCCAGAAAAAAGGAGGGTTATGTATGCCCTTTGGAAGAAAGACGGGATATGCTGGTGCGCCTGCAACTGGAGTATTGTGCTCAGTTCTGGGCCCCTCATTACAGGAAGGCTATAGCCCGGTTAGAGTCAGTGCAGCATAGGGCCACAAGGTTGGTGGCCGGTTTGCAGGGGATGCCATATGAGACAAGACTGAGGGAAATGGGTCTCTTCAGCCTGGAGAAGACTTAGAGGGGATATGTTGGCGACATACAGGTACGTGAGGGGGTGTCACACAGAGGTGGGTAGAGACCTGTTCTCCCCTGCAGAGGAAGGCAGGATGCATTCCAATGGAGCAAAGCTCAGGGAACCAAGGTTCCATTTGGATGCCAGGAAGTCATTCCTCATAGTTAGGACCCTGAGGGTATGGAATGGGCTTCCACGGGAAGTGACTGAAGGCCCATCCGTGAGGGTGTTCAAAGATAGGCTAGACATGCACATGGTGGGCATGTCGTGAGTGCAGCTGGCTAGAGCCAGGGGTCAGACTAGATGGCCCGGGAGACCCCTTCTGACTTGCTCTGTTCCTATGTTTCTATGTAATCTGTCAAGTGACACCAACAACCTGCAAGCAGCTGTGTGGCATGAACCCCCCAAAGACAGAACCCAATGATCACTTGCTCCCCCCTTCTTCTTGCCTGATGTAGCCTCAGGAAAGCCCCCTCTGCTCCCGCTGGCACTCACCATCTGTCGGAAGGCCTTGGAGTCCTTGGCCCGGGGGAAGGAGCGTTCAGGCACCCAGCGGGGCACCAGCCCCTCATTGGAGCTGGCCTGGGCCCGCTGCAGCTTGGCTAAGATGGCCTTCTCCTCTTTCTGTCAAAGAGAAGCAGAGGACACAGAGGAGCACATGCAGAAAGAAGAGCCATGGGGAAAAGCTCCTGCTAAATATCTCCCGCAAAAGGAGGCATCGCTTGCTGGAGTCGCAGCCTCTGCCGCTCTGGCTTCAGACAGTGGCTGCTCACCCTTCCTGTGGAGCGTGTCCCCAGGAGACAACCAGTGCTTTGCAGTTGGACATCTCAGCTCCCTAACCCAGGAATGGGCAGAACCTCCACCTTGGACGTTTTAGTCAGCAGCTGCTAGTGCTCTGAACAGCAGATCATGTTGATAGGGACTGAGTGGAAGTCCCCAACACCTGGAGATGAGCCTCCTGCACTGCCCAGTGCTAACTCGCCCACCCACTGTATCAGACAGAGCAAGCCATCGCCACACCCCCCTAGCCTGGCTGGGACTTACCCGTTTCTGGCTGCAGCCCACAATGAAGAAGGTCTCGATGTTGTGCTCCTTAAGGTAGGCATTGCGCTCGCCCCCATGGCCTGGCTCCACTTCGTAGTCTTCGTTCAGGTACTGCAGCGTCGCCCGCGTAATGTGGATCCGCCTGCCACAGAGCTTTATCGATCAGCTATATCGCGAGGCGGAGCCCCCTGGTCACCCCACCCCATGCCCACTGGGCATTTGTTACCCAGCATTAGCAAGGAAGAGACGGTTCAATGTGGACGCAACCTGGGCTCTGACTTGAGGGGCTTGAAGCAAGAGGCCAGGATGGACAGATGCATGGCCAGGATGTGTTGGGCAGGGGAGGGTGGCAGGGGAGGGTACAAGTACAGGGAAGCCAGGGGGTTCCGGAAAGACTCTGCTGAAGAACGAGACTGGGGAACAGAAGCAAAAGTTGTGGCTGGATGGACTCAGATGGAGAAGCTTTCCAAGCACAGGGAAGCAGGTGCAGTGCCATAAAAGCCACTGAGCCGGGAGAGGGGGCCAGATGATACTGCACGGATCAGGAAGTGGAGAGGAAATACTGTTGGGGCTGAGAGGTCAAATCTGAGGAGCAGAAGAGGACTGGGAAACTTCAGACTGAAGGGCCCAATCGGGCATTCCGGGGTCCCCAGGTGGTCATGTCTCCTCCCCTGCCCCACTCTATTGTTTGTTGGTTTCCCAGCTTTTGTGCAGTTTTTCCCCATTCCAAAAGATAGATATGGCTCTCCTAGGGCTTAGTTGCTGATTTTAGAATTTGTGTCCCTGTGTGTCTGTGTGTGTGTGTGTGTGTGTAGAGGGGGGAGACACAAAAGTCAAGAAACCACTAAACGGATCAGTGATTAGAGGAAGGGGGTGTGGCCTTTAGGAGAATCTGAAGGGCTGGATTTGGCACTAGGCCTGAGTTGCTCATCTCTGTTCCATTCCTTACTTGCACAAACACAACCCAATAGCTCCATACACATGTCTGAGCAGCTATCAAGTACCTTGCCCCTACATTCGCTTGTATCAGTGGTTAGGAACCTGCAAAGACCTCTGCAGCTTTCCCTCCCTGTTCCCCACGTAGTAATTTGACTTTTAAATAAGCTTCCAATGGTGCCAAAGGAAATTTTTCCCCTTTAAGAGCTGAGGACACTGTTAAAGAAGGGGAGAGAGGAGGGAAGAGTAATAAGAATGGGATGGATGAAGGCACATAAGCAGGACTTAGTTGGGCACAGGTGGAGCTCCAGAGCAGCCCATTGTCAGCAAATCTTCCGCAAGGGAAGGTGGAACTAGGTGAGGAAAAAGGTTTCCCCCTGCTCTATAGGAACCCACCTCCCGCCAAAGCTGCCACCTCCCCCCCCCCGCAAAACCCCTTCCCTTTGCTTTGCTCAGACCTGTGGGGACACGACTCACCCTGCTTTGCCACCCGCCTCCATGTGGTTGGCCAGGGTGACATCATTGGACCAGACGTCGAACTGCCACTTGCGCAGCCCCAGCACGCCACAATGCACACGCCCACTGTGGATCCCGACGCGCATGTTCACATTCACACCTGTCACCTCACGCACCAACCTAGAAGCAGGAAGAAACAAGGAGTGTCAGAAAACCTCTCTCTTTTTACACACTCCCTTCCTTCATTCCAGCAAAGGGCACAAAGGCAGTTCATGCAGAAGTTAAGCTGACAAAGGAAGGGAGGTGTCTGCTTGCTTGTGCAGCTCCAGCAGTGTGAGTGGCACATCACAGAGTACAATAAGATAGGCCCCTGCCCTGAGCAGCTGAAATGGGGCAGTGGGCTGGATGACACACAATGGCTTAGGGCAGCCTTCCCCAACCTGGTGGCCTTCAGAGGCATTTGGACTGCAATCCCCAGAATCCCCATCCAGCAGGGCCATTGACTGGGAATTCTGGGTGTTACAGTCCAAACACATCTGGAAGGCACAAGGTTGGGGAAGGCTGACTTAGGACTTTCAAGCTAGAATGGCCAGCTGTGGGCAAGTATAGTGAATACTGAGCTTTAGGGCTGATCTAAGAAGACCAATTTATAACTCCATCAAAAACACATTCTTTTATTTTGTTGACTACTCTCCCTGGCTCTGCATATCTACAGCATCCACAAAAGGGGAAGCAGGAATGATAACAACACAGAATGCCATGTATGGCTTCTAGTGGGTACAGCAAACCACAGAACTGGAACTATGGTTTTCTCAAGTCACCATAGACCCCTATTTTTAGATATATGCACATAAGAGGCATGCTTCTGGAAGAGACATTATTTTGCTCACCCTATTAATGACAACACAAATGCTATTATTATAACAACATCAACAAATGACATTATAATTTATATTAACAAGTGATATTAATATTAATAACAAATAGCCTTATGATTAATAGGAATAACAAATAATATTATTACAGATAATATTTATAATGCTAATCCTCCACCATCCCAGAGGTATCCAGCAGGTTCCTCAGAAGCTAATATCCCAAACAAAGTTTCAAAGGAAACCCTGGGAAATTTGCAAGGCCTCTGGATGAAGTCCGTCATGGAGCATGAAAAAAACCCTAGTTTTCTACTCTTCCTCCTTTATGACCTCAGTGGTTATTGAGAGGCATTTAATATCCAATAATTATGGCTTCTAGAAGTGGGAAAAAGATGAGAAAGAAGCCGGAAGGGAGCAAGCAGCTTGGCTAGAAAAGTGGCTAAGCCCCAGGAGACAAGACCTAGCTGCAGCTGAAAGTCTGGGAACCGATGCAGCCAACAGAGAACCAAAATACACCCCCTGGGACTTGGACCTCTGCTGAGAAGTTTTCTTGGCCTGATAACAAAGGAAGGGTGAACTTGTGTAACAGAGTCAGGGGCAGAAAGTCACTCCTCACAGAAAGGACACCCATAAGGATTGCTTTGCAGCGATAGGTACAGATTCAAACGAGGTTGTACTCTGCCGGATTGGACCAACAGCTTGTCTAGTCTAAGATTTTGCTTCCACAGTGGCCAACCGGATGTCCCAGGCACAAGCTCACAAAGTGAACATGAGTGCAATCGTGCCCTCCCACTCCTGTGGCCCAGCAACTAGTACTGAGGGGCACACTGCTTCCAATACAAGGGGAAGCCCACAGCCTCATGACTGGTTCCACTGATAGCCTTATCTGCCATGAATCTCTCTAATTACCTTCTAAAGTCATTCCAAGTTGGTGGGCACTACTAGAATATTTACTAGCTTTTGCCTAGTGCACATTCTTTTTTCCAGGACCCAGATGTCCCCAGACTGTGGAATACATCTGGGGAAGGAGACACCTGGGTTGCAGGTGAGAAGGAACAGAGGCAAAGTATGTGAGACAACTAAACCAAGAAGAAACCGAGAAACTGTGCAAAAGCTTCTTCTGGGAGACCTGCCAGATAAAGGCAGTCCTCAGGTTGCTAAGGAGTTCCATTTCTGAGAAAATAGAAATTAGTCTTTAAGTTGAATTTATGTGTAAGTCTGATCACCTATAGTCAGCTCTCCACATTCATGGAGGTTAGGGTCTCAGGATTCCTGGGAAAGTAGAAAAATCACAAATATATCTAGGCTGACCCCTCTGTCTGAACACACCAGCACCTCTTTGCAGCAAGGAAATGCCAGGGAGATTCCCTCTCACAATGCTTTGGAGGCCTCCCCCTCTACCCTTTCAGTTCCTCTCTCTCTATGGTGATTATTTGGAGTCCTTCCCTCTCTCTTCTCCTGTTTCTTCTCTCTCTCTATGGTAATGACAATTTTTCACAATAATTTTTAAAAAAAATTAATAGGCTTTATGGCTTTTTGTTCATAAGTATGGGGTATTCATAACTCGGATGTTCGTAACCTGCGCTTTTGTTAATTTCTGATTCTTCAGCAAAAATGTCAAGAGTGCTAACTATCTTTCTCCAAAATCAGAGGAATCCTAATATGGCTGTTCTAAAGCCAGCTCCAAAATTAGGTATTAGGAAGCACAGAATACATGCAGCGATGCATTCAGAGGCTAGCAACCGTGCCGACACTGATGCTGGCATTTTTACCATGTATCTCTTTCCCTCCAAGTAGCTTCTGGCTCATAACTGACAAGCCTTAGTTAAAGCATCTGGATCCAATCTTGATCTCTGGAGGGAGTTCCAACTTCATGTCTGCCCACCAATATCCCATTGGTTTCATTTGCCTTTCCACACTGCTACTGCATAAAAAGAACACTGCAGCGCCCTTTACATAAACAACAGGGTTGTTCTGCCTCCTGCAATTACACTGTGCAAGCTCAGGACACGACAGCAAGGACAGACCTAGCGCCGAAAAGGGACTTTGGTTTTCAGGTTTTGGGAAAGAGGAAGTTGCTACACCATATAGCTATAAAGATACTCTTGGCAATGTCTAGTAAACTGCAGGAGCTGGAGGAGGAGGAGGAGTGGCATTTAGCAGGACTTCCAGTGGTCGGAAGGTCAAAGCAAGACATCTCCCACCCTTGAGCTAGCTGAAGCAACAATTAAAGGCATGAGAGCAGAGGGAATACAGGTGTGCTTCTTCATGCAAAACTTGGATTTTTCTACTGTGTGGAGCAAACGTAGCATCCCCAGGGCTGTCTCCAAGAAGCTGCTACAGCTCCAGGATCTGCTGAATGGTGTGTGTGTGTATAGAACAGGCTACATCATGCAAGCATGTGGTCCTCCATATAAATGAACGATGCTTCATGGAGAAAATAATCGATCTTTTGCATTGCAGAAGGTAGTTTCTGGACTTGCAAGAAAGAGAGATCTAGCTTGTTTCTGGACCACTGCATAGTCCACATGACATACTCCAGATATTGCCATAGTATGTTGCATGTCGACTCCATGCACAGAAATGTGCATACAAAAGCCGTCACAGACAGCTCGTCTTATGTACTGCGACCTGCTTCAGATATTGCACTAAATCATGCTTTACCTTTTATTGTGACTAGAAGCAACAGTGTGCCTCCGCAGATTTACACTCCCCCTCTGCAGATGCCAGGAGGATAGAGGAAGCTTTTGCTTCCAGTTTTAATTAACCACAGCTTGCCATTTAGCCCAAACAAACCAGCTTCAAGCCATTGTTAAAATCAACCCCAGTTTGCTGGACAAAACAACAAGTCACTCTTGATCAAAAATGAAAGCAAAAGCTTCCTCGATCCTTCTTGCAGTTGTGCCAGCCCTAGATTTGCTTGAACTCCTTCCTGTGACAATAAAACAAGGCTTCATGTTATGGCTGCTGAACTGGCCCATTGCATGATGCGCTCAAAACAGCAAGTGCAACAGAAAGCTTCATTAGCACCTTGAAAAACACATTTGACACAGCAGAGGCCTTTGCGTCATCAGATGCAAGGAGTGTCATCTTCAGTTGGCAGGTGAATCAATACATATGGCTATGGAAGGAAATGATGCAAACCTGGCATCCAATAGCAAAAAAACCCAAAAAGTATAGCCTTGTAACCAGCAGCAGCAGTGATGCTGCAATACTATTGTCTGGTGATTTAATCCAATTTATCGCAGATTTTCATTGCCTTTTGAAGCCAGTGTTTACATTCTTCCCCTCCACAGCTATAGGGGTCTATGTACACCTGACAACTGAGGGCAATGCTCCAAGTCTCTCCGGTCCATGGCAGCTTGTGCCACCTATAAATCAGTTAGTTAGGATCACAAGACTCTTTGCTGCTAGCCCTCCGGCAACTAGTTGCAAAGAGTGTGGGACACACGCTACGAAATGCAAGCCAAGCCTCTCCCCATCTCACACTCACGAAATGGCCTCGATCATGTCAACGCCCATCTCCACGCAGCAGTGAGCATGGTCTGCCCGCGGCTCCGGCAACCCCGACACACAGTAGTAGCAATCGCCAAGGATCTTGATGCGCAGGCAATGATTCTCCTGCAGAAGGAGGCGGGAAATTCAGCACTGTCTGACTGAAGCCTGGCCATGCTGCCCTGCCCCAGCACTTCTCACTCCAGTTCAGTGCTCTCTTCCCACTACAGGGGAGCCCTCCCACCGAGGACTGTTGGCTAACCAACAGCTGTACTTCTACAGAACGAGAAAAAATTTACAAGCACAGAGTGTAACTGCATGCACCTTCAAGGGTTCTGCTTTGTCCATAAACCAAGGAAAGGAGGTGGCACCAGAACTGCAGTGATAAGGGATGATTTGCACATTATACAGCAGTTGTACACTGGCATTTCCTGCAGTTCGCACGAAGTGCAAATGTTGACAGGTGCGTTTCCGTAACTTGCATCTGGGAACCCCACTGGGCTGTGTGTCTCCAGTGTGAATGCTTGGGCATCTAAAGACATGCACTTCACATTCCCATTTTATGGCTTATTGGAGGAAACATCAATGCCATCCAGGCAAACCTGCGGCTAACTCAAAAGCTGCACAAAATGTGAAATAGTTCTGGGAAGACAAGAATTTGTCTTCTTGCAAATGCAGGAGAATTTTCATGAGAAACTTATCCTCAGTAATTCAAAGGCCTTAAAAAAAGCAGGGGCTGGGGGAAAAGACAGCCACTCTACTGCACTTAGAAACCCAAAGAAAACTTTTAGATCATCATTATCCAGCAAAGTTCTAAGCACGGGACTTGGGAGGTTGGAAACAGATGCACTCTTCCCAGGGTTTGCCTGACATATAATAAAATAAACTGCAGTTTGTTTTTCAAACCCCTGGGTTGTTTGGATCCCTCATCCTTTGTCTGCTCTTTCTCTACACTGCAAATGTGTTTGCAATGCCATAGTATCAGCACGCAGAGTGGCTGTTTGGGTTTTTTTTACCACTCTACCTACAGCCACATGAAACAACCAGTAGTCCTGAGTTCACATGTAAAAACAACCCATGGTTTAAACAACCCAGAGTTTTCAACTCAACAGCAAATCATGGGCACCCTTTCTGGAGTGTTAACAAATATGATTCACTAGCATGGCCACATTCATACAACCATGTAGAATTCAACAAACAATGAGTTAAATAAGCTATTGATTAACAGTGTACTGGTTCATATGTCATGACAAACTGTCATGGATTAATTTACCTGTGGGGTTTCTTGCACTTCGCTGGGCACCCATAGATGCCATTTCTGCATGGTACTTGCAGGCGCTCAGCTTATCATAGCTCTTATGTCATTCAAACCCAAATGGCAGGGTTTGAGATTTGACAACCTTAAAACAAGCCCTGAGTTATTTGAGGGCTGCCTCACTCTCAAACAATCAGTGCTCTCTGAGTCACAGAACATGACAAGCCATGGCAAGTAAGGCTTCCATAGGCTCCATGAAAAAAGGGCGCCTGTAAAGCTGAGAATGGTACTATAGCATCTATGGATAAATTAACCCAGGAGGAATGCTAGGTCATGTAAACCAGGTTGTTACAGATCAACCAAGTCACTGATTCCAGGGAATATGTGAAATAGCAAAGCTAGAAAAGCAAATGGGATCACTTCACCAACTAAACACAACAGATGGGGTGCCACTGTTCTTTGGGAAAGAAAAAGCTGTATTACTCTTCTTTCCTAACCTTCCCTCCCTGTGCCCACATCCCCTGGCCGAGTCAATTCATCCTGTACCACTGAATGCTCCCTTTGTCACTTACCGCAGCCAGCTTGTCAAAACGGGCAAAAAGCTCATTCAGTGTCATGACCAGTTCCTGTGCTGTGCATTGAGATGCCAGGCTAGTGAACCCCTCAATGTCAGCAAACAGAATGCTGTTGGATGAGGAGAGAAAGGAACAAAAGTGAATACAGCGACCTTCAACCCGGCAGCGGCCTCTGGTCCCATTCTTAGTGTCATGAGGCTGTCCTGACCCCAGCCCACATCTTCTCCCCCATCTGTTTGCTAAAAAAGTGTTCTGTGGTTCAAATTCCCCATGCTTATTGCCGAATGTTCTTTGGTAACTGGCCTTCATTTCTGCTCCCGCTCATGGACACATTAAGCTCAAAGGCCGTAGTACCTGACATTGTCATGTTTCTGGATGTAGATCTTGTGGAACATCATGTCCTCCTTCTTGGTGTTGATGTCCTCCTTCATCTCCATGGCAACATGCTGGGGCAGCACTGACAGCAGGAGCCGCTCCTGCCCACCCCACAGAGAGAAAAGGCCCATTGCAGCATTCCAAAAAGCAAGAATTTTTGCCACAAAACACTGAAGACCAATGCCCCATACTGGCTCCCGGCCTCAATAACCATATTCCTCCTTCCTTCCCTTGCAAACCAGTCACCAGACAACTAAGCTCCCTATTCCACATGTTTGTAGTGAGTGGGCCAGGCACTCACTCTTTGCTGGCTTTCCAAGGGCCTGTGTTACAGGATTCTGAAGAGGACTCTGCAGAAGAGGAGATGCAAGGACAGGAGGATCAAAAGGAGGCAGAAGCCTTTGAAGGTCCTCCAAGGTCACTGCCTACAGTTTCCCAGTGCAACTATGAGAGCAGACATGTTTTAGAAGAAGATGGAGGAGTCCCAGGAGGGGAGGGAGAGCCATTGTCTTGCCTGGTCCCTGACTCCATGATGAGGTGTTGGGAAAGACAAGCTACCCAGTTAGAGGGCTTATGTAGGTTTCACCAGCTGGTTCTCCACTAGTGGGGGTGATCTTGAGGATGGGGCCTGTATTGTTACCAAAAAGGAAGGATTGGGGAGAAGTGTCCAGTTTGGGTTCAACTCTACATGAACAGAGGCCTAGCATTCAGCTCGCTGGAGGGCTCTTAGGGTTGCATTGTCTTATTGGCTGTGAAGTGCCAGTAAAGATCTGCATTATGAAGTACTATCTGGTGTTTTGGCAGGGCGGGGTCCGGCTTAATATTCTCTACTCATAGCTACTCAGCAGTAGCAAGCAAGCATCAGGCATTGTCAGTGGGGGGGGGGGGGGGGGGTTACACTTGACTAGGAGCAGGAGATCCAGAGGGACGTAGCCCAGCATGAAATCCCATTACCTGTATGAAAAAAACAGCCTAGATTGTGGAGCCTGCTGGAGGATATGGGATTTATAATTTATTTATTTATATATGGAATGCATGCATTTATGTACCTATTGTCCAGATCTTGTAAGATTAGCTGGAATGATTTAAAAGCAGGTTTACATCAAAATGAGCAACATTCTGAACCGTAACTCACTGAACCTGCCCTTCTTTTGGACAGAAAGAGGGGCTAGTTTACATGATCAAACAAGGCGCTATGGCTAAATGATCAAAGAAGCTGCAGTGGTTTGTTTAAATCAGTGGCATGTGCTGGGTGCCATTAGCATAATTACCCACTCAGATGTGGCTTGTTGGGTCAACTGTACCAAGATGACACAGCTCATATGAGGGGGAAACTCACTTCAGATGATGCAACAACAAACCATGGGTTATCTGAAGTTTATTTGCCCCTCCAAAAAGCAATGCCACCCAGATTCAGGCAACATAACATGTACCAGGCAGGTGAATAGGCTAAAGGTGCCTGGCATATGCCGCTGATTTAAATGAGTCTGACTTAAATGGCATTTTAAAGCCACTGAGGCTTGTTTTGATCATGCAAATCTGTGGTTGCACTGTTAAACTTGGATTTATATACTTGGTTCAGACAACAAGATAACTTACACTCAGTTGTTAAGTATTGGTTGAGTGTGGGCTGCTGCTGACCTGTGGGTTGTTGTGAACCACCCAATGAACTTCAGCTATGGGCTGGCATAAATAAATAAACCCAATGAGAAACCATGGGTACTTTTTATGGGGTTCATGGCTAACAAGCCATAGCTTGTTATCTTGGCTGGATGCAGACCTGGTAGCCCATGTTTCAACAACAAACCATGGTTCAGTTGAAAACCCACATTCAGCCCTTGAGTGTGGATTCTTGTGCTGCCTGAACACAGCCACAGTCTGACAGGCAGAATGATTTGTGCTTCCTTACATTTCTCAAACAAGCGGTTCTAGAATTCCTTGTGCATAAGCATGAGGGATGAACAGCTGGTTCAAGGACCAGAGTAGCATAATAATCAGGGACACTGATCCCACAGACAGGGAGAGCCAGTGCTGTTGATTTACAGGTCCCAAATATATGTAAATGTCTAGTTTATATACCACCTTACCACCATACTGCCACATCTGGCTATAAATACAAGTAGCCATCTATGCAAGAGGGTTAAACAGAGAACTAAAAACAGCAAAAGCCGCCTAGTTATTTTATCTGTCAAGTATGAACTTGCAAGAGAAACTGATTTTGGGGAGATCATTCAAATTTTTCTGATGAAAAAGTCTATGTATAAATGTTTTCAGTCACATCCATGCATTAGAATACCCTCAAATACTGATACCTTTACTAAACACTTGCTAAAAAGTTACAAAATAGTTACCCACACTTTGAAGGCCTGTAGGTAGAAAAATAGCACCAGAAGGAGCAGGAGCATGATAGGAAAGTCTCAATGTGCAGCCTCAGCCATGAAGAATAATAATTTCAGACTTAAAATAGAAACTTTTCATTCATGAGACCATAACCAAGGACCAGACTCTGGCATGTGTAATAGAGGGGACCTGTGTTAGAAGTTTGTACTGAGCCCCAAAAAAGGATACTTGAGCCTTCCTAAACCTCTTGCCTCCTCTTCTCCCTAAAGAGGGAAGCCATCCTGGTACTGACCTTGCAAGAGGAGGAACTCCAGACCAAAGCTGGCCCTTTAAATGCATGGCTTACACTCATCCAGGTCCCGCTAACCAAGAGACCCGCCCCACAAGGCTGCTGCCCAATCCAGGTGCCTCCCCCACCTGCTGGCGGTTTTCACGTTGCAGGTGCAGCCGTGCCTGTATGTAGCCACGGGTCTCCTGGAAGGCCTGGCGTTGCGACACCTCCGCGGGGTAGTGAGTGCAGATGCCAATGACATTGGTGCAGAGGAAGATCAGGATGTTGGCGCCAAGCTGTAAGCAAGAGAAAGAGAGGGGAAAACCTCAGTGAAATGGCTACTGGGGGCAGACAGGAAATCCCAAGTTCCAGCTGTTTTTTGCATCACTGGTTTTCACCCTCAAGCCACCCACAGGCAGTCAGGAGAAGCAACCCTGCCAGTCCAGCTCCATTTCCTGGCATATTAGTTAGGGATTGTCCTCCCTCTGTCCCAAGAACAGGGTTCCCTCCCTAAAGAATGAATCAGGAGCTTTGTCCAAAGAGGTCCTCCTGGCCCATAAAGGGGTCTTTGTTCTCCCCCTCAGCCCTCCATTGCTGCCCAGGAGACCAAATGTGCTGCTGGGGTGAGTGGGTGGCAGGAAGGCCCCCACGTTGTGGCTTTGGGAGACAGAGGGCTGGAACACAAAAAAAGACATTTCCATTTGTACAGAGGCTTGAGGGAGGTAGGAACCATATTTCTTCTCTCCAATGAAAGGGTTCTCCCCAGGACTGAATCCATACAGAACAAGGAGAGCAGAAACTCAGGCCTGGGGGGCAAATCCACCCTGTCAGGGTTCCTAGCTTGACACACCCATTTTTCCTAGCTCTACCTCCTTTCCCCTGACCACCACTCATTTGGCACTATCCTGAGTTTTGGAGAGTTGTTCCCACATTGTAAAAGGCTGAAATGCCTCTCCTAAGGCTTAGAGATTGGCAAGGAGAGCTTTAAGCTACACTATATTCTAATATATACATAGAGTCTACACATTATATTCTATATTCTAAACTCCAAGACTCCTTGGCTTTGGATCTCCCTGTCATTCTCTTGTGCCTTCCTAGTTCTTTTCTTCCAAAAACCCTAAATTTACTCTAAACTCCTCCTCTAACACTCTCTCACAATCCCCCACGGCAGCCTGTTTCTCCCACATTCCATTTATCTCAGACTGACACTTCTTCCTCTTCGTGATCTCTCTTTTACACATACACACAAACACACACTCCTTCCATGCATCCCAGTGCACCTAGCTTCAGTGTTGACTTTAAATGCTTGCTATCTTTAGCCTTCTCAGCGTTAATGCATGGTTCTAATTCCCCTGATGTGTGTTTTTAATTCACTTTCTTTAAGGAAACAACGAATTGCTTTCAAGGAGCTCACTGATACTTCTGAGTCTCTCAACATTGGGGTGTATCAGGTTTTCCTCAAAAAAGAGCCTTTATTTACATGTGTGGCTTACATGGATACACACCCATGCAAATTAACGTATATTTTGTAACCCAATAGTTGACTAGATGGAGAAATACTCTGATCTGATATAGGGAAATGCCCCCCACCCCCAAACACACACATCCTGAAGATAGGAGCACCTGACATCCGGGATCAAAGAGCAACAGGGGTGGTGTCCAATCTCTTTCGGCCAGAAGGCTGAGCTTAATTTAAAAAGGTTCTTGGTAGCTACCTTAGACGGGAGGCCAAAGGGGTGGGCCCAAAACAGCAAAAATGCCAGCATTCTTTAACTTGAGGCTCTTATTGTCAGCAAGCAAGGCTGGCTCTCCCATGAGACAGACTGCTCCAGGTGTTGGGAGAAGAGTGTCAAGCTGTGGGCTCCCCCAGGAGAGCTGCTTCCCCCCCGCCGCCCATGGGTGCTCCGGAGAGCCCTACCAGCCACTCACCCACTGTGGCATTTGCTGTGGCAGCAGGATGAGGAGAGAGGCTGGGCTCTCCAGAGCAGCCCGTATTGCAATGGGAGTGGAGCGCTGGTGATCCTGGCAAACTCCAGTGAGAGAGTGGCTGGTGGTGTTCCCTGACGAAGCTGCCCTCAGGCAGTTTCACTCCAAGGGGCTCTGCAGAGCTTCCTTCCAGGGATGAAAGGCTGCTCTCAGTCACCTGCTCTCTGGCCTGCACTGAGAATCCTCTCAGTGTGAGCTGAAGAATGGGCTGGTTCTCCAGAGAGCCATGTGGGACAGGAGGAGGAGCATGTCCAGATCTTCAGAGAGGTGGCCAGAAGGAGTCCTTCCTGGAAGCCAGGCATTGTGGAAAGAGTATCCCAAGAGATCACCTGCACTCTCAGCAGAGTTCCCGATCACCTGCCTGCCTCTGACCCATACACAGGGGATCCTTGATGTGCCCTGGAATGTGGTGGCAAGTGACATGGTGGCTATGGGGTGGGGTAGGAGGCGCACTGCGGCAGTGGCACGTGGGAAGAGCCTATGGTAGGTGCGCTATCCCACCTCTGGCAGAATGAGCGCCTGTGCCAGGGCTACCCGTGACTACATGTGAGGAGAGCCATGTCAGCCTTTTAGAATGGAAGGAAAACTGCAAAAGCCAGGAAACCACCGAAGGAACAGTGGTCAGAGGAAAGGACCGTGGTGGTCTGGGAAACCATGGCCAGGACCCCAAGCAGGACATATGTGGCACAGGTATGACTTGCAACAGCTCCATGGCTACTACACATAGCTGGGATGGTGTACCAGTGCCTAAGCGAGTGAGCTGTAGCCACTAGCTGAAAGCTCGCCAATGGCTAGTTAGTTAGTTAAAGGCACAAAACTTTTCAAGACACGGCACAAAGTTTAACAGGTAATCCTGGACTAGGCAACCTTTTTTGGGCCATGGGCACATTTGGTGTTTTGAGAAACTGTCCTGGGTACCCTCACAAAATGGCTACCATGGCACAGGAGAAGAAACCTGAAAACAAGGCAGAGAAAAGTTCGAGGTCCCAACGTATTAAATCTGAACACACAATTTTCAGTACCAATAAAAACCAATCTCTTTCACAGGAATCCCAGATTCTGGTGAGAATATATGCTAAATGAAAAACCTCTCTGGGGGGAGCGGGGTTGGGCACTTTGATGGCACCAAGAAAGGTATCCAGGATTTACTGGTGCATATTACCTGCCTCTAACATAGTCCCTTCCCACCAGTCTACAATGTAATAGGCATGATATAACAGGAAAAAGGATTTGGGAGGGGACCAACAAGTGCAACGCTGAAACTTGTATTCTTCATAAACTAGCCAGATGTGGTCTGAGGGCCCATGAAGCAGCCACCAGTAAAGCAAAGTGGGTCTGGGCAGCTCCTGGGTGGGAGACCACTTGGGACCACCTAGGCCATATTAAGGTGAGATAGGAACATAATAAATCAAAGGTTAATGACTAGGTGGAATATCTATTGTCAAGGAAGGGAGAGGAGGGGAGGAGCTGAGTTGACCCCTCCCTCTACTGCAGCCATTTTTGTCTCAGTCTCACCTCACCTGCAAGATAAAGATAATGGCACTGGCCTATCTTACAGGGGTGTTGGAAGGACAATATGTGTGATGTTCCAAATGCTTGGCACATTCTCAAAGTGCTAATTACTGGCAGTAATAGGAAGAGGAAGGGCAACTTGCTGAAGAAGCCTCCAGCAAAAGTCTCAGGCGACAGACAGCAGAGGTCACATGAACATTTCCTCATGCAGTTGCCAGGTCCATGAGGCCAAGGAGGAGCTATGGCTGCCTGCCTGCAAGGAATGCAACTGGGTGAATTAGGGCTTCACTCAGCACTGCCTTGAAAACTAGATGCTTAGCAGGTTTGAAATATCCACTGACACCAATTTCTGCGGAGTACAAGAATGCTACCACCCTTTCCTAACTCACATGGGGGCACAAACAGCCTGTTGCAAATCCTTAATGTAGAGGCACCATGGAAGCAGAGGGGCTTTTGCAGAGCATCTGTCTAAAAGGGTGCACACCTTCAGCAGAAAGGTTTCGCACAGGTTCCCAAGACATATCAAGGCAGACTACGAAAATTAAAAAGGTATCCCACTAAAATTAACAACACAGAGCTGCATGGGCCTAAAAAAAATTTCCCATCAGCCAGAAGAGCACCTCTGTTCAGTGCCAAAGCTTTATAATATTTTTTAAATGCTCACTAGACACTTAGGTTAGCACAGGGGTTTTCCATTATGCAATACAATAATCAGTCTAGAATTAATATAGATGTACTTCCTCAATCAATTTCTGCAGTACTAGGAAAACAAAGTTCAGGTAGTACAAAATATTTCCCAGCCAGGTTTACAACCTCAGTTATCCTCCTGCTAAGTATAATGGGAAGCTGAGGAGAGAGAAGCCATTCTCCAAAACAGATTAAAAATTATTGACAGGGGATTTCATTTACTTATTAGGGTAGGGTGTCAGTATGGCAGAATAAATCTTTTACATCACAGGATAGAGGATCAAGATTCACTGTGGAAGGCCTAGATTTAAATCCCTGCTCAGCCATGCAGCTGATTAGTAGCTCAGCACTTGTTTGCCACATATGAAGTCCACAAGTGCATGCTCAGCTTCTCCAGCCTTGTGTTAAAGTTTCGGCCAGGGAGCCACAGGGAACGGGGATTCTACATGAGGGCTGGCAGAGGAGAGATGCACCGGGCTGCTGCAGCACCACTCTCCATCCCTCCCGTCATCCCTCCTCAGGTAGAACCGGCTCCCTCAGGCTAGTGACTCTCACAGTACTTGACAGATGTCAAATAATTGGCACAGGAGTGTGGAAGGCCACTGTCCATCCAGGAGGCAGGGCTGCGGAAGACCTCTCTTCAAGACCTTTGAGGAGCTGATGCCAGACTTGAGTAGACACTTGTCTGGCTGCAGGACCCATTGTCGGATTTGGTATCTGGCAGGTCTTTACTATACTATTGGGCTTGCAATCCAGAGACATTGTAACTTATCATAATGGTTTATTTCTGATGCCAAAAACATGTATTTTCTTTCTCAATAATGAATATGTCCCATCAGGCATCATCTTGGAAGCAGCATTTCCTCTGACTTTCTCTCACACTTCTAGGGGAAGCACTTCTAGGAAGGAAGAAACGGGGCAAGCAAGGCAGTTTCTCCATCTAGCACATTAATGTCAAGCAGAGTCTTCAGGTTTCAGGTACAGAAAGGACCAGTTTGCATGTTGCACTAACCTGTATTTTTTTTAAAAAAACTGGCAGTTATTGATCACTGTTGCTGCAAGTGGGAGTAACTAAACAAGCCATGGATATTCCATCTGTGGTTTGGTTAGCAGCAGCTCTGGCCTGTCTCTTCCCTGAGAGGTACGAGGAAGAACCCTTCATTTCAGAGTCATTCATGGTAATCCCAAATTGTAAAAATTGTGGGTTATCACAAATTAGCTTAAGGAATTTTAAAGAAATGGAATTCTAATTTTTTATGGTGGGTTGACAGGATGCACAAGCTGGGTTAAATTTATCCCCCATCATTGAGAAAGAAAATAATAAAAACCTAGGAAGAGATGGCAACTCAATGATAAAGCCCCTACTTTGCATGTAGAAGGTCCCAAGTTTGATGTCCAGTACCACCAGGCAGGGCCACAAAAGCTCCTGCCTGAAGACTTAGGGAAACACGGCTGCCAGTGCATATTAACCAAGCTGAACCTGATGAGCCCTTGGTCTAAGACAGTAAGAGGAAGTTTCCTGTATTGCTAGCCAAAGATGTTAGAGATTGACCCTAGGCATTCCAGCATGTGAAATGTGTTCTGGCATGGAATTTGGGCCCCTCTCACCTTCTTTGGAGATGGTGTTTGACATCTGCAGTTTTCATAAGAACGTACGTCTTTACAGGCTTGTGTATGTCTGTTGGAAAGACTGTGTTCTCCCATAGGAGACTTCCTGGGCCCTTTCCTTGGTGCCACCACCCTCACAGATATGCTTGGTGAGAATGAGGAGAGGGCCTTCTTGGTGGCTGCCTGGAGGCTCTGGAACTCCCTTCCCAGGGAAGCTAGGCTGGTGCCTCCCTGCTGGCTTTCTGAAATCAGGCAAAACCCTTTTTGTTCCAGCAGGCATTTGGGAATGGCCTGTGAGTTTGCTCTGGCTTAGTTTTATACTTTATATTATTGGTTGGTGTTTTTTAATCTGTGTATTTGTTCCATTTTAATCTCTAATTGATTTAGTTAGATGTTTGACTTTTGTATATTTTTGAATGTTTTAATTGTATGAATTGTAATGCTCCATCCCACCTTGACTCCCAATCACAGGGAATACGTGAGCCAGCAATACATAGAACAACAGCAACAACAATAGATTTGCTTCCTGGTTAATTTGGAGCATCTTTTTAGCAACGTTGTTTGATCAATTCATCTACCCAGCCACTGCAGCCCTACTTCTTCCATGTGAGCCCATTACCAGCTTCTGTTCCTTGGTTACGCTTGGTTTACCTTATAGCTCATCCTCACTCTTACTATGCGACTGCCTATGATAATGACAGGTACTTAGCATGCTCAGAAGTCTGCTGGGTGGCTCCTGAAAATTCCTGCTCAGCCTAGCATAGCTGACTGGGTGGCTGGAAGAAGAGAACTGTAATCCTCCTTAAGCCACTAGGACAGCACAGGAAAGAGTTCTAAAAAAAATCATACGCAAGATAAGGCTTTATCCCTGGTCACCTACAGGTCCTATGACAGTGGAAAGAGGATCTTAATACAAGGCTGCCATTTGATCTGCTGTGGAAGGGGAGAGGTGAGATTTTGAAACATTAGCCAGGAGTGGAAAACTTTCAGTCCTCCAAATGGTGTTGGGCTACAGCTCCCATCATCCCTGATCTCTGGGTCAACAGCATCCAGAGAGCTCCTGCTCTATATATTGGACCTTCCACTGAGAAGTGCGGCAGTGGTACTTTATTGGATTACTTCCAATATTGTGGACTCTATGAACACGAACGTCAAAAATGGGATCTTTCCCACAATGCCACTGAGGCTGAGTGGTTCACTTTGCGGCTGAGGAGACATTTCTCTCTCTCTCTCTCTCTCATAGCAGGAGCAAGGACTGCTCATGATGCTGGTTGTGGGGAACTGTGTGGTCAGTTCAAAGGAATCTCCTCTTCACACAGAGCAATTGCTCGATGGAATTCACCAGCACAAGATATACTGCTGGCTTTCGCTATCTGGATGGCTTTAAAAGAGGATGGGGACTATTCATGGACAACAAGCCTATCAATGGCTACTCCTCTTCCTCAGGGTCATATGCCACCTCCAGCATCAGAGGCAGCATACCAGTGTAGACCAGTTGCTGAGGGAAATGAGTAGCAGGGTAACTGTTGCACACCTGCCCCACCTGTGGGATTCCATGGGCAGCTGAGTGGCCACTGTGTGAACAAAATGCTCAATCAGATGGACCCTTGGTCTGCTGCAGTGCAGCTTGTCTTCTGTTATATTCTTAAGACAAACAGATTCTATCCATAGCTCTGAATGATGGCAAAATTAATGGTCATTCATTTGCAGACAGAATTCTATCTCAACAGACAGAAATGGAATCCTTCCTGTGAGCAGTCGTGAACGGCAGGGGATTGGGCCCCAAGGAGATACTCCCAGACCACAGATGCCCTCCAGAAGTAACTCTCCAGCTGCTGCTGCCAACACTAGATGGTTCAGGGTTGAGTCATACTTGGTTCCCCTCCTAGAAGATGCTGCAGTAATTGCAAGCATCATGTGGGAAGTAGTTTTTTTTTAAAAAATCCTATGCAGCAATCCTAAGATTTAAACGTGACTAACTCCTTCTGTCTTCCTGGAGATAAAAGGCTGATAAAGGCAGCCATATCCGCAATCCTCTTCGAAAGGGAGTACTGGACATTAAGCAAGGGCACAGTGAAAGAGTGAAAGCAAAGCGGGGGAGTAAGCAGGAGGCATCACTGTGCATGTGAATGAAACCAAGGCAAAGGTCAAAGGGGTAAAAGCAGGCACAAGGGGACAGACTTCACTGCATTTAATTCTCCACAACCCCCTGCAATGGTGTTCTATTAGATGCCTTGGAAAGAATGGTGTCTGCAGAGTTACTCCCAGAAGAAAGCATTCCTATTTGGAATCAACAGGGCTAGCAGACTACATCAGAACACTACTCCAGGGGGACAGAACATCCCACAAATGTGATGATGTCTGAGGTTGTTTCAAAACCAGTTTCAATAATGGGGCAGAGATATGTGTCACCAAGTCCAGAAAATGCTGGATTATTCTATGTAGCCTCCCTCTAGTGGCTTCTTTTCCTTCCTCCCATCTTCTCCATGATGCATGTTAGCATTGTATTATTGCTACTATAAGGTTCGCTCCCATGGTTTTAAACGATTTGTACTTAAGGAGTACATCATGTGGTAATTTCAGAACATCGTAATTGCAGCATCATTATGTAACTTTTCAGCAAACTGAATTTGAAGGATTTCAAAAAGTTTAAAAAATATCAAAGAAATGTTGTTGCTTTCTAGGGGAAAAGAAACAAAACTGCAAAAAGGTGAATCAACTGCTTATTAATGCAGGATCAACTGAACTTTTGCATTTACTAGCCCAGTAAGGATGCACATTTAAATTATGCTTCTGCCTTCACTTCAGCAGTAAACTGAGCAATGAAGAACCCAATTCAAGACTTGCAATGAAAGTATATAAAGGGATAGGCGGGAGAAGGTTTAGATGGAGAAAACAGGGTCTTACACAGCACTGATTCTGCAGAAAGTAAGATACAGTGATGTCACATGTGCAAATGCTTAGGACCTGGATTGCAGGGATGGTGAGGTCAGAAAACTGTTATTGCCACACTGTTCCCAGAGACTGAAAAATAGGTAAGGTGTTATCTTCCATTGCACTGATTTCTAGGGTGCAAGGGTACAATACAGAACTGTTTTACCACGCAAATAATTTGAAACCATATTAAATATTCACATTTCAATGTCATCCAAGCTTCAAATAAGATCAGAGAAATGTTCCAAAAAACAGAGTGGTGAGATGGGAGGTTACGCCTGGTAAAAAAAAAAGGGGGGGGGAATATGCCTGGAGTACAAGAAAAAGAAGGGCAGACAAGACATGCAAAAGGCCCACAAGAGCCTGAGTTCCCCACTAAAGAACTGACCACAAGCATTCCATTAACCCGCAGCTACTAAGACAGGCCCCACTTAAGGAACCTGCCACTGATTTTGTGCTGGGCAAATAGCTCAGAGGCAGCTCCAGCCACACAGACTGCCAAGGATACTCTGGCCATTGTGGTGCAACCACTGGAGAGAGGTAGGCAGGGACACAGAAGTCACTGAATGGCAGCAACGGCCCAGTGAAACCCCACACTCATTCCATCACCAAAGGCATTTCTTGGCATATCACATTTGAGGTGCTGTGGAGAAGGAGCACTTTTCTCATCCCTTCCAGAAACGGGGGCCGCTGCAGCATGGTGTGGGGGCAAATAGCACAGGCTTCTCCCAAATGACTCAAGGCTTCTCAAGTGACCGCATTAACATAGGAAGGAGCCCATGACAGCAGCGTTGGTACTCTTTAAAATGCACTTTAGACCAGGGTGGGCAGACAGCAGAGCTCTGGGTGGTTTGGCCCTCTCCAAGCATTCCTAGCCCTTCGTCATGCTGGCATGGGCTTGTGGTAGTTGAAGTCCCTAACGTCTGGAGACCTACCCCCTGCACACCCCAGCTTTCGCCGCCTGCACAAGCCACTTGCCTGCTCCCCTAACAAAGCCTGGGCAACCCTCGTCCCTGTTTTCACACCCCAGGCCAGCCCCTTCAGCAAAGCACCTCCACTGCCCAATTAGTGTAAGGTTTCAAAGATAGCAGTTTCCAGGCAGCTATGGACTCTTTCCTTTGCCACCAAAGCCCTCATTGTCCTCCGAGGCCTCCTCCCTCCTCCCGTCCCTTCCCCCTTACCTGCTTCCAAAGAAAGGAGTCTGCCCTGTTGTGATGCCAAGAAATTCCGAGGTGAAGCACAGACAGGACGGCTCCAGCCAGCACCGCCACCCGCATGCGGACGGGCAGCAGAGTGTAGATGATGTAAATGAAGAAGACGCTCCACCAGACCCCTTCGGAGGCACTCCGTGGAGAGAGGAAGAACGTGCCCACTGTCTGCACCACACACAACGCCCCAATGACCAGGTAGCTCACTGCCCACATGCAGTCCTGGTGGAAGCAGGTCCGGTTGCAGAGGAACATGAGGGACAGGAAGAGGGCGGCTGCCACAGAGAGGGCGGCAGCGAAGGGCACACGGGGCGCGCCAGGCACACAGTGGAACACCAACATGATGCCGCAAGCCAGCACCAAGACTCCCATGAGCACCGTCAATGAACTCTGGTTCATCTGGAAGAAGTAGCGCTGGTAGAGACGCTCCAGTTTGGCTGAGCGGAAGCGCTTGGAGCGGAACACCTGCAGGAGGCGCTGGCCACAGTCTCCGACCGAGAGTCCCTTGGCCTCACCCGCTGCACCTCCGTCCTCGAAGCCCAGGTCCACTGCTTTGAGCCCCAGATCCCCTATCCCAGATGCAAGGGGAGGGGGCGGCAGCTGCTGCTGCTTCTTGCCATAGTGGTCCTCCTGCCACGAGCAGTTCAGCCCCAGCCCACCGCTGCCTCCACGCTCCAGCTCCGGGTCCTGTAGGCAGCTCATGTAGCGTGGCCCACAAAGCGCTGGGCGATGGCGCTTGGGCCCATTGCGCTCCCCCCAAGCAGTCTTTCGCTCATCCACTTTGGGCACCAGAATGCCACTAAACCAGGACATGCTGTGGGAAAGGGAAGAGAGGCAGGGTCAGGCAAAGACAGACGCACAGAGGAAAGGCGCACCTACGGTTGCCTCTCCAAGAGACGCGGCTGCATGCGCTTCCCAACGAGGTCCCAACGAAGAGTTCTTGCCACAAACAAATAGGAAGGAGGTTCCTGGGGCTTTTTTCTTGCTAAAGGAACTCTTGTGATGCGGTGGTTAGAGTGTTGCACTGGGGACCCAGGAGAACTGGGCACCAGTGCCGACTCGCCTATGCAGATCCCTAGGTGACTTTGAGCTTACACTTAGTCTAACCTACCCGACAGGGCTGTTGTGGTAATAAAATGGAGAGGCAGGGGACCATGTAAAAACTGCCTTGGATTCACCACAAGCGTTAAAAAGTCACAATGTAAAGGTGTTATATTATTCAATAAACTGATGAATAAATAAAATCTAGACATATGCTATCCTGGGAGTTAGCAGCTAGGGTCCCATATTTCTCCCTGGGATCTGGGCCACGGGGTCAGCTGCACCCTGCTCATCAGGATGTGCTTCAAGGCAGCACAGTGTGAGTGGCAGAAGTCAGAGCAAGAGGCAGCAGGCACAGAAAGGAAGATGCAGGTGGGCAGGAGGATCCAGAAAAGCAAACCTGGGGGTCCTACAGAGGGAGGCATGGGACTACTTGAGGAACAGCAAGGCAGAGGCCTCTTGCTCTGCCTTGGGGAAACCCCCGATACCTGGAAGGCCACTAGGAACTGGGCACGATGAGGCGACATGGATCCCCGTAGGGAAGGAGGAGGAACAGGCCTGAGAGGAGTTTCTTATTTCCTGTTCAGCATCAAGGAGCAACCTGCAGGGAGAAAAGGAGCTGGTCAGGCTGGTCATACATGCTGGATGCCATTCCACAGCTGGAGCACCCACCCCACCCCAAGCTGCTGCAGCTCCCAGGAGCTCTGGGCCAGGGTTCTCCATCCTCACAATCCATGGCTATCTGCACCACCCCCACCCTATTTCCTTGACCTAACCCTCCCAGTTCTGTTCCAGGCACTGCAGAGTTCGTTGATGACCTGCTCCTCCGCCATCCCAAGAGACACTCCCACTGAGATGTAGCTACTTCCCCCACCCGCCCCTGTGCACACTTCATGCCGGGGGCATGGCGTGCAGCGGCTCTCCCCTACTCCCCTTGGCAACTAGCTTGGCACTACGGAAGGGACACTTTGCCAAGCAGCAGATGCTCAGCGGTAAAGGTGTAGCCACTCGGAATGCAAAGGGATTGCTCGAGCTATCTGTTTATCCCCGGTCTGCATGGAGCTAGGTCAGCCTCCCCAAATATGATGGTTGGGGGATGCTGGGAATTGTAGTCCTACATATGTGGCAAGCACCATGTCAGAGAAAACTGATCTAAAACTTGAAGGGAAGAGGAATTGAGTTATCAGACAGCTCAATTAGGTGCTGGTGATAGGAATCAGAAATGTTTTTTTCAGCCTTACAGAGAACAGTTAATAAGATCACCAGTTCTGGCTCACTTCAATTCATCCCGAAAACACCATGGGAGGAGTAGGGTGCAAGGAAACAGTGATAAATACTGCATGCTGATGCTGGGACAGGGATGGGGCATCTCCAGGCTAAATTTATCCCAACAGGCCTCCCCATTTGGCCTAGAGGAAATAAGCTTAGCCCTAGCCGTGGTGTTTCCTTGAGGACTTCCCTACATTTTCCCACACATGTGGGAATGTCTAACATTAATTCCAATGGGGGCAAAAAAGTAGAAGTGTTGCTTTTGTCAGAACAAATGACCACAGATCAAGCCTGGAGCAAAACTCAAGAGTACACTGCCCTCACCAACACGTATCCTTCCTCCACACACCCCCTGCCCATTATGATGACAAGTATTTGGCTAACATTTATCAAGAGATGGACAGAATGCCACTGGAGGGGGCGGAGTTGGGCCAGCTTCTCCACTGAAGTAGCATGGTAAGAAAGGCTGTGGCATAGTGGTTGCAAGTAAGGCGAACAGAAGGATTCATACCCTCATTTCCCCACCCCTCAAACTTGAAGAGCCCTTAGACAGCATCCTTCTGTCTCTCCAAGACAATTCCTAACGTTTTGCCACCTTCTAGAGCGCCCCAGAAACAGACTGAAGATACCCATTATTCTACGTTATTTAGAAGAGAGGACAGAACATGTCAGATAAGCCCAGGACCACTCCTAATTGCTTGGGGTCACTATGGGCAGGCAGCATCCCCCAAATGAATCTCCCAAGGGCACCCATTCACTTCTCCCCACTGTTGTGTATTGATGCCACTTACCTCCATTGAGAACTGTGGCGGAGGGAGGCATTTTTGGCTGGCACTCAAGACAAATGAGAGTAAAATACAGCCTTCGGCAACAGGGATCACAGAGAGGCATTCACAGGGACACACTGCAACCTTATGACGAAAGACAAGTCCTCTTTCCACACAAACACCACCCTTCATGGTGCACATCTCACTAACAATTATACATAAAGCGAAGCGAGTCAGCACAGCCAATAATGTGCAACCTTCTCTGTGGGATCCAGAAGATCAGACCCTTCCCAATCTGATTCATCTGACCCACACTACAAAGATCAGCTGCACTGTAAAATTCATGCTCTGCATGGAAAGGGTTCCAGGTCTGATCTTCAGCATCTCCAGACAGGGCAGGAGAAAAATCCTGCCTGAAAACTTGGAAGGCTATTGCTGCCGGTCAGTGTTGACGACACAGGGTTAGATGACCAATGGAAGGCAGCTCCCTAGGAAGCCTGACCATGCCAACACATAATTTACTAGCCCCCTTCCTTTCAACTCAGCATTCCTCTGATCACACAGTCTTGAGTCCATCCCCTTCTCCAAACTCCAGGGAGTCTTGCCCAGTGTGTGACAGAATGGATTTTGACGTGGGGAAAGGGTGGGGGGGAGTTTCTGGCAGCAGGATCCTTTCTTCCAGCCTAGCTTGCAATTCAGTGTGAAACCAAACTGGAATAGTTTTCTCCTTTCAAACTCTTATTTGTCTTGAGTGCCAGCCAAAACCAGGGCTCGTTTTAGCTCCAACCTCTTCAGAGAGCGATTCCAACACCCTCCCACACGGTTCTTATCTGCATCCATCCAGGGAGATGGCGTCAACATCATGACATCACTGCCCTTTACTGTAGGAACACAGGCATGCTTCTGAACTGGGACCCCTCTTCAACCCCTCCCCCCAGATCCCCACACACCCTGTCAAGCATGGCTTCACACAGTGACAGGGCTCAGAGAACGGCACCTTTGGTGTGGGATGCAGCCGCTAGTTCAGCATGCAAGTGGCACATGAGGACAGCTTTGTGGCAAGCCATAAAGGTCAAGGGGTGCAGGAGAGAACCCATCAGAAGAAGCACTGGACAGAAAGAAGTGGGACACTCCGTGCATGGGAAGGGGAGGGGCCTCAGCT
Source organism: Varanus komodoensis (assembly GCF_004798865.1). Taxonomy (NCBI): domain Eukaryota; kingdom Metazoa; phylum Chordata; class Lepidosauria; order Squamata; family Varanidae; genus Varanus; species Varanus komodoensis. The sequence continues at coordinate 24,358,389 of NW_025335349.1, forward strand.
GAACAGCACCACTTCCCATGGCTTAGCTCCTCCAGCACAGAATTTTTTTAAAAGCAGTGTTCATTAAGGACACAAAAACAAACAATAACACTGTGATAAAACAGCAACATCTTGCTGGGGCCAGCATGGATCCCAGGAAGAATGTGTGCCTTTCCCTGCGCCTCACAATGGTACCATTTCCTGAGTTGTTCTTCTCACCCACCTAATTACTCCCTGTGGCCCAGGGACTCTCTGTTCCCTATAGCACAACACCCTTCAGATTACACCAGGTGATAGGTCAAACCATATCCCCCCTTCTCCATCTCCCAGGCTGTATTCCCTGGGTGGCTGCAGTGTTACATGGGAAAGTGTTTAGGGTTCCCACAGTGACCCTGGCTGACCCCTGGCCCATTTAACTGGAGACGTCTACAGAACAGCCATTGCCCAAGCCAGAAGTAAATATAAGGGAAGACCACCTACTTCTCCCTTAGCTATGTAACCTGACCTGGTTATGAAGCTCGGCTACCTAGTGCAGTCCCATTGGGAAACCACCAATCCCTGCAGAGGTTTCCCAAAAAACCAACTGGAAGGGGAACCAAAAAGGAGTGAGGGTCAGAAAAAGAGAACAAACCATGCATTTTAGCCCCTACTGACACAAGGAGGTTTAAGCCTTTAAACCCGTGTGCCCAGGCTCAGTGAGTTGCATGGAGAGCCCCTGCCCAGAAGCCAAGGCCTTTCCTTCTGTCCCATCTGGATCAAAGTGAAACAGGGGAAAGCCACATTAAGGCGGCCCCGACGCTCACTGCATTCTATAGAGAGCTTCCAATGAACTGCACCAAAGGAACTTTCTTGACACTTGGCGATTGCCCCGAAGGGTCCCTGCAAGCACCAACTAGACAGGTGCATGCCCACACCCCTTGCCCCGGAATTCGTGCTCCTCTCCGGTGCTCTCCACTGTCTAACCCTTACCCTTCTCGGATCCGCCGGAACACTTGGACCGCCTAGCCTTCCAACGGACATGCTCCGGCCAAGATCCCCCCGCCAGTACCCCAATCAACCGAGCCCGGGGGAGGACGTCGGCCTGACTCTTCGCCCCCTCCCCTTCTCGTCGTTTGTCTCTCACCCTTCCCTAAAGCAACCTCTTCCCAAAAGGCGCGGCCTCTCTGGAGCCGGCTGTTCCCAGGCTCAGCCTCCACGGGTCCTTCCAGGCGCAGACGGTGTTCCCCTTGGAGCGATCTGGCTGCTCCCCTGCGCGCTCCTTCCTGCTCCCCAGTCTGCCTCCGTTCACTACCACCACCCGGTTGCTTCCACTCACCTCCCGGTGCATGGGCCGTTTCTGGTCAAGGCAGGCCCCACCTCTCGGGCCGGGGTGGGGGGGCAGAGCAAGCACTATTCCCTGCCCAGCGGATCCTTCTGCGACCCCTCGCTGTGTGTTTACAGCGCGGCGCCCCCTCTCCGCCTTCGCCTCCTCTCCATTCTTGCCTGCTCGCTCCGGGCCCGTCCTCTCCTTCTCCTCCTCCCCGCGTTGTCCAGGGTAAACGCCCTCTAGCCCGGATCCACAAAGCTCACCCCGCTCCGTGCGCTCTCGACCGGGGATCGCCAAGCAGGAGGCCTTAAAGGCATACGCTCCCTTTTGTCTGCTTCCCTTGGCGTGTTGCGCCGGGCTGCGGGGGCAGTTATGCGGGGACGCGGAGGAGATGCAGAGCCGGGAGAGAGGAGCTGTGATTCCAGGCAGCAAATGCGCTTGGCAACCGAGTCGGAAGAGGCTGTCCGAGGCATGGACACCTGCGGCTGCAAGTGGCGGGAGGGGGGCGCAGCAGCAGCAGCAGCAGCTTGGTCCAGTGCTGCAACCCACTCCCCCTCTGGGCGATGGATTCCCTCGACTTACACGCTAAGACGGGCGCCTATCCTCTCTCTTGCTCTGGCTTCCTGGGGATACCCGAACTCGACCGCTGAAGGCATCAACGACCCCAGGTCTGTAACAGTCGCCGATATCCTTAGCCACAACTTCAGTTTCACGGGCGAGGCAAAGCCAGAATGCACAGTCTAGTCCGCGATGCTCGCCCGCCTCACGCACACCCCGACCACCACCCCCAGCATGAAAGAAGGCCTCCAAACCGAGCACAGTAACCCACGGACCATAGCCATTTGGGGAGGGGCAACTTACTAAAGCAGTCTGGGCTTTGCTCTGCAGCCACCTGTTGATCCTTTCGCCTAAACCCGAAGTCAGCCTCTGCTGCTGCTGCTGCTGCTGCTGCTGCTTTCCGTTCCCCCACCCTCCGACTAGGAAAAAAACCCACCCAACTCACAATCAGAGGGTTGTAACCCCCTGGTAAGATTTAACCATTTGGGAAGCAGTGGCCTCAGCCATAAAAATCCCACCCGGGAACCAGTGGCCTGCCAGCTTGTCCCAGCAAGAGGGTGCCTTGTTCGGCTGTAGGTGGGATTTAGCGCAAAATTGTGCCTATTTTTCTGCAGGCTTGCTAGCAGCGAACCATTGGAGGTGAGTTAGCATTCAGTGAACCACTTGCAGTGGGTTGGCATGAGTATAGGGGCAGAACGATACCAATCCATTTGTGCCCATGAGAGAAAAGGTGAGCCGGGCCTCTCCATGGCACAGTCCTCCACAGAGGTAAGCTTAATGATTAATTGCAAAGTGAGCTGCAAGGGGCCTTGGGAAGTGACAGGGATGGCATGCCTTTTCAAGGGCGTTTTTAGTGGTTCTGCTTCCACTGCAACTGTATCCAATGTCCAGCCACTGGGTGTGTACACAAACACCCCCACTTCTCTGCAGATTGGATTAGCTGTGGAATAAAGCCATCAAATCTCCTTAACAGAGTGACTTATTAAAGGGCTGTTCTGGGACTGATTATCTTAGGCACAAGAGCTCTGGGCTTTCCCCTGGGCCTTCTTGATTTGCTTGTCCCCAAGCAAGAAAGCTGAGGAAGGGGTTGTTAATGAATTAATTGATTCCAATGAATTTCTTCTGAATGTTCCATTGCATCATGTTTGGTGGCATAGGGATTAGGGACTGGATGTCGTGATGATGCCCTTAACCCTTTCCATTCTGTGACTGGACAGAGAAACAAATAAATTGTAAATGCATCCAAACCTTCCACCTATCTCAGGTATTTGTTTTCTCTCTTTCTAAGTACAAAAGACTCCACAGGTAACATATTGCCTTTGTCTAGCCTTGTGATACATATTTTTACCTTCAGTGCTGAATGTTAAAAATCAGTCTTTATTTGACTTTTCTAATTATTATATAAGGCTGAATTCTAATAGCCTGTTACTTGGGGTCACGTTCCGGTGCAATCATTGGTACTTAATTTTGAGTAGTCATGTATATGATTGTGCTGTAAATTGCTTGTAATAATTACGTTCATTAAAAGAAACTTTTAAAAATATTATTCTAGGAGAAGACAGAAAGGAGGGGTTGTGCCTTCAGAAGGTATCATAATATTAAATAGGTGTTCTTTAACTATAAATGAATAAACAAATGGCTTGAAAATTGTTGAATGTAGGATAATGATGATGAAGACAAAACACGATTTTCTTTCTTTCTTTAAAAGATTTAGGTCTTGCCTTTTCTTAAAATTGAAATGCCGCCAACCACAAAATATAATAATTTAATGAAAACAATTTTTAAAAATAATGGGAATATTAGCAGATAAAACTGTCATCAATATGATTAGGAATGGCAGCCCAAATATGCCTTGAAAGTATTCTAATAAACTCATTCAGTGTTCTAAGTCAGATATAATATAATTGGATATAATTAATATCCAAAAGGGGCTGAAAACACCATGCAGGTCACAACAATAGAGAAGGACCAGTCAAACATCTACAAAGTCTCTGGGGGACCAAAAGTCTTTCTAAAAGATCATGACTTTATGCTGCTGTGCATGGTCATTGAAGAAGGAGCAAGGCCAGTCTTCTGAGGAAGTGAGTCTAGAGCACGGGTCCTCAAACTTTTTCACTAGGGGGCCAGTTGAAAGGTGCCGGTGCCGGGTGCAGGCCAGAAAGGTAGTGCTGGCGGGGCACAGGAGCGGGGGCAGGGCGTGCGCACGCTGAGTGAGGTGGAGCGGGCATGTGCCGCGATGCAGCGCCTTGCTCACTTGGAGATCGTTTTCTCCAAGCGAGTCCAAAACGATCTCGCGAGCAAGCCGCCGCCTCCCCGCGTTGGGGTGAGGCAGGCAGCGGCGGGCATGCATGGCGCGCGGGAGGCATTGGAAACCTCTGAGGCGGGCCGGATAAATGGCCATGGTGGGACGGATCCGGCCCCCAGACCAGTTTGAGAACCCATGGTCTAGAGCTTGGGCACAGCCATGCTGAATATAGCACTATCAGTGTGCATGCTATAAACTAATCCGAGCAGCTCCCTGACCCAAGAAATTTGTACCTAAATTTTAGTAGAGAGGAAGATTACAGCTGGAAGAAGATGGAGACAAAGGGAAGCTTAGCATGTCAATTAAATAAACTCATTTTTGTTCCATATGTAGTTAGTTAGCTTCTGTTAGTTAGACTTAAATTTCCTGTATCCCAGAGTTGTTGAATCTTGGAAGCTGCATTCCCATGGTGGGCAGGGCCAAAGACAAAGGGGCGGGACCAAATGCCCAAAATGCCAGCAACTTTTAACTTAAAGCCCTTGCAGCCCAGAACTAAGACATGGAAGAGGCATTTCAACCGTTCAGAATAGGGTGAGGGAAAGAAGCCCTGTGCAAAACTGAGGAACTACGAAACCCTCAGTGGTTGGGGCCCTGCAGTGGAGCTGAGCGGTGGCTATCTGGGGAACCTTTCAAGGCTTCTATTTGGCCTACACAGCCTGATGTTCAATACCCCTACTGTAGGGAGCAAAGACTAAGGGATAGAATATAAAAGAGGGTTTTTTTTCAGAATTAGAAGGCTGGAGGCTTGCAGAAAAAGATGCAAGGGGTACCTTAGAACAGTGATGGTGAACCTTTTAGAGACCAAGTGCCCAAACTGCAACCCAAAACCCACTTATTTATCGCAAAGTGCCAACACTGCAATAAAACCTGAATACTGAGGTTTTAGTTTAGAAAAAACAACTATATATATATTTGCCAGTCCAAGCAAATATATATATATTCTTGGCAGCACACTGACCGGCCATGCGAAAGCTCGGACGAGTCGTGGCTAATGTGATGTCATCAGCTGGCACTGCTATTTCTTTCCAAGCATGCGCATGGCCCCTATGTGCACTGCTATCCGATGCTCGGCTGCTGGGGCGATGCTGGGGCGACTTGGCTCGTGTGCTGACAGAGAGGGCTCTGCGTGCCCGCTGTGGCATGCGTGCCATAGGTTCGTCACCACTGCCTTAGAACATTGGCTTTCCAACGTGTATTCCAAGCAGCTCTGAAGTTTTCTGAGGAGAGTACCAGTCATGAAAGGCTTTTTCTGCTCTTACCAAACTTACCGGACAACGCAGAGTCCTGGGAGAAGGTTGGATATGCTTTAGAGCAAACTCAGTTTGTGCAGGATTAGTACACTGCGTAAAAACAGCCCTGGGAAGCTCAAAAGTACTATATGAGGTGGAGGGAAAAGTAGGTTCCCATTTGTAGTAATGTCCTGTTCTGTGTCTTTGGATGAGTCACTTTGTAAGTTTTCCTTTGCAGGGGAAAAAATAAGGATAATAGGACTTCACTACTTTTGTCAAGCAGCTCACAAACAATTGTGGAGGATGCTTGCTTGTGGTAGTTTGTTGCTGGAAAATCCCCGGAGCAACTCACATTAATTGGGTCTGAGGGGGTCTTGAAAGCTGGCCTAGGATTCAGGAGATCCAAGTTGGCCTCCAGTCATCCACTGAGGTCATTGTGTGACTTTGGGGCAGTCACTGACTCTGAGCTTAACTTACCAACAAGCATTCTGTGAGAATGAAGTTCAGAGGTGAAGGACCATGTCGGCAGCCTCAGGTTTCTTGCAAGAGAAAAACACAGGCTACAAATGTAATAATATACAAACAACCCCTATGTGCATCCACCTTACTGTTAGATCTATTGAACTAAATGGGAATTTACTGCCATCTAGACAGCATAGAGTAGGCTGCAGTCCTTAGCATACTTGACCGGGAATTGTTCCATTGAACTTCACGGGACTTTTCCTTAGTCAAAGCACTTGCTACCAGGCTGTAGGGATATCATATTTCAAAGCACCTCAGACCTGGCAAAAGATGCTGCCCATGTTTGAACCACAGAGCAGTGCTTTATTATAAGCAAGAACATTACTGAGCATTTAAAAGCTTTGGGACAAAGGCCCATTGGATATATACTTGCATATGGTAATTTGTATGTATAAATGCATATTTATAAATAATTACTAAGAATTTTTACAATTTAATGGAAGGTAAAATTAACCAATGTTTGTCCATTTACATCAAATAAAAATAAATAATTTTAATAAATTTTACTCCATTCCAGAGCATCCCAAATCATTTGTTCTTCTTCAGCGACAGTCTGAAAACTCTTGCTGTTCCTTCCTGGTTTCTCCGTGCCTTTTTCCCAAAATGTGGAAATTGCCTCCTCCTCATTCAACTAATTTTAAAAGGAAATCTTTCACTGAAACTAATGGAAGGATATTTCCCCTTATGCCATGCAGGAGTAGAGATTTTGGCAGACATTAGTATGTAGAATGGAGAGGGTTCACCCTTCTCAGCTGCGATCATCCTGGAATCTCCCACTGGCACCAATAGAATCTTCTCTTGTTGGCTTTATTGCCATGCAGAGGGTGGAGGGATTGGTAAGGGAGTGTTGGAGCATGTGGGGAAGGGAAGGGTTAACCCTTCTCAGTTACACTCCCCTTTGAAATTGCCCCTTACATGGCTGTTAAACTAATAGGAAAATTTTCCTTTGGCATCAGTGGATAATCAGGGCCCTGAGAAACGGACCTAGAGCCCAGGGAAATATATTTGGGGATGAGCCCTTGAACTCAAGCCTAGCAGAACCCCTGGGTTAGGTCTAAGGCAGGGATGGGAAACATGTAGCCCTCCAGATGTCACTGGCAGCAACCTGCATCAGCCAACCCAGCTGGTCCTCCTGGGCTGTAGTTTCCATTGTCCCTCACATCAGATGGGCCACCCATTCCTCATCCCTGGTCAAGAGGAAGCTGTCTTGAGGGATAGGTGATGGGCGGAAGCTCAAGGAGGAGAGGATCATTATAGACCAGGGATAGGCAGCCCACCAGATATTTTGGACTGCAACTCCCACAACCTATGATGATTCCTAAACTTCTGACAGCTGAAGCACACTCTCCTTCTGAACTGAACCTGGAAACGCAACGCTTCTTGGTCCAAAAAGACTGGAGAAAAGCATGGCCATGGCAGTGACAGAGAGATGCAGAAGGTAGCCCCCACTTAGGGCAGGGAGTCTGCTGCACCGCTGGACTGGCTATGACTGAGTCATTCTGTTGCTTCTGAAGCAAGGAGACGTAGAAAAATTACCTGCCCTCCTAGGAGACTGAGTGGAAGGCGGCATGCCTAGAGCCCGACAGGAACCAATAATATTTAATTCATTTATTGATTATGGCACTCTAGTAATTCTCTCAAGTAATATTAGTGTTCTCTGAATAACAGTCTGAAGCATGTGTCTGCTTTGGACTGATTGCCGTGTAGAGAGAGGGCTCCGCACAGCTGTTTCATCGTTCTTTCCTTGGTCAGGGATGGGCAGGTCAAGGAGACAGAAGAACTGGTGGGAAAGCACAGGAAGGTTACAGATGGAAGGCAATGTCATCTGAATGTCCTGTAACATTTTGTGAATGAGCTAGGATAATTTCGCTGTAAAAGCTCATTGGGAAGCGGCCTCCAAGGCTCTGCACTCATTCCCTGTCCGAGCAATTCCGTATGGAAGAGACATTGATTCCTGAAGTCTTGTGATAGAAGTCCAGCCCAAGAACAAAGAAGGGCTGAGGGCTTTCCTCCTCTCCAGTACAGGCTGGGCAGGAAAGGAAGAACTGGAAGGAACTAGAAATTAGGGAGGGAGAGCCATGCTTGCCAGGGATCATGGGAGTTGTACTTCACAGCCATACTGGCTGGGAGTGTTGAGCACTGTAGTTGGGCATATCTGGAAGCAGTCAGGTTAAGGAAGCCTGTTTCAAGTACTGCACATCGGTTTCCCCAGTTGCCAGCTTATCCCCTCAGTGCTGTTGGTTGGTTTCCTGTCAACTTAAGGGCAAGAAACCCCACAGAGCTTTCACTGATGAATGGAAGCTTTTTCTTTGTTTCCTTGAGTAGCAAGATGTTGAACCTGCTTCATGACTATAAAAAACCTGTCTGTCTGTCTGTCTGTCTGTCTGTCTCCGTGTGTGTGTGTGTGTGTGTGTGTGTGTGTGTGTGTGTGTGTGAGAGAGAGAGAGAGAGAGAGAGAGAGAGAGAGAGAGAGAGAGAGAGAGAGAGAGAGTCAAATCTTTTAAGAGCAATGTGTGCAGAGGTGCAGATCCACACAGCACTTGAATCCCTGGCTCGGGTAGCCGAATGCAACCAATCCACACTCCCCAGGGCCACGCTTCCGCAAGCCCGCTGTGCCTTAGCTGTGGGCTGATCTATTGCCACCAAACCTGCACTGCATCTGCACCGGCACTGCAAGGCAGAGTGCTTGCTGTTCCAGAGCCAATTGCCACGATAGCACCAGCTCATACTGTACTGTTTCCTGCCATGTTGGTCCTGCAGCTCCAGGCAGTGCCTCTGCTGTCTGAAATGGCAAGACAGAAATTGATTGGAGGATGAAGCTCTAGAATGAGGGCAGAAAAGATGGTTTGCCTCATCTGGGCCAGTTTCTCATGGTTGCTCCGGAGGGGATGTTTTCATCCAGGCTACTGAGAGTCCATGGTTACTTTCCCCAAACACAGGGAGTGGTACTCAGCTCACTTTGGAATCCATCCTGAATGCTCTGTTACTGAATGCTAATCCTATGGTTATTGCATTGTAGTGATGTGTGGAAGGAACATATACTCAGAGGCACTCTCATCTATATTCCCACTTTGCATTTGTTTGGAAGCTGAGCTCCGGTTAAGCTGCCCAGTTAAATCTGTGCTCATGCATTGTACATCTGGAGTCTCTGATATGGTAGTCGTGGCAAATGTGTGCCAGTGAACACCACTCTTGGTTCCAGCCAGGTGCATTCCCTTCTGTTATTGTTGTTAGATATTTTAATGTTTTTCTTTAGCTGGGGTGCTGGCATGGTGCAAAATACTGGCTCTAATCTCCTCTGAAGTGGGTAGATTATGGTGCAGGTATGTTGGTGGCATTTGGGACTTAGCTTGTAACTCTGAGTTGCCCTCACGCCGCCATTCATCAGTTTGCTTTTTATGTAATAGGAGTTAGAACAGAAAACAGGGTTCAAAAGCATGACTTTGTGTTTTAGGGCTGAGAGCCTACTTCTTCCTTGTAACTTGGCCGAGATCCTAATTACGATTCTTTCTGGTATCATCAGATTGGCTTCGTGGAAAGGGATGTTTAGTGACTGGCCACATCCAACATAGCAGCCATTCTGTGAAGGGAGTGATCTCCTGTCCCCCTCCCCCACCACAGCAGCCATTTTGTGATAGTGCACACAACCCTCTCAATAAATGTGCCCATTCACTGAAGAAAGTTGGGCAGCCCTGCTATGTGTTTTCCTCTCAACACCAAATGTTTGTTTAGGTGATCAGGAGGGTTTGCAGTAGGGAGAAAGAGTTAACTCCCTTCCCTGTGCTGTAGCCCTGATTCAAACACAGGCAGAGCACATCACGGCAGCTGTTTTTAGAAAGAGAGAAATATTTTGAAGATGCAGTCACTGATCTACAGCAACCTGGGTAGGTTGCCTTCATTCAGGGTATGTATGGAAAAGCGCGTTGGGATCCGTTCATGGCAATCCGAGTCCACAGAGCACAGCTGATTGACTGTGTGAGGGACCCTCTTTCTTCGGGATTATTCCATATGTGCTTGCAAGTCCCAGCTCCCAACAGTTGTGAGCCTGTGTTGCACCCCATTATGTAGCCGCTTGTATCCTAGAGAGGCCCACATCTCACTGTTGATCAAGGAAATCACCCCCACCACACACACACATACACAGATTGTCAGTTCAGTTTGCAGAACCCCGTGGGGTTAATTATTACAATGGCATTTTTTGTTGGGAGATTCCAGAACAGCGATAAGAAGAACCTGCCGACAGATCTTAGAGGACTTAACGTTTATTAACTGAATGCCACAGTCTGCCACAAGGCGAGCTGAACCAATTCTATTGTGTTGAGGAAGGGAGACTGAGGCTTGGAAAATAGGGTGGGAGGCTTGCCCAAGGTCACAGAGTGATTCATCAGGCAAGTCAGGAACAGAACAAATTGCCAGAAGTGCCATATTTTAAAAGGACTGTGCCTTTTATTCCCAGAACATTACAACTTAATAGAACATTTCAGAACAACACAGCACTGCAGCACACACCAGAACTTATTTTTGTGATGCTAGCCCCACCCTGCCGCTTTCCAGCCCATAGATCCTGCCCTCCGACCATCTGTACTTCTCCCTTGTAATTTAGGGTCTTTGGGCACAAAATTCTGCATACCGAGGCTGCTGTCTGGCATTAAAGAGTATGTCCCATATAAACATCTCTGTGTAGCTCTGGAATCTCCCACCTTTCCCTTTATGCTCTTACGGTGGAGTGCAGAATAAAGGAATATAGAAAGGCAGTGCCATGTACTGAGCTCATACCAGCACGACAGCCAGAAGCCACTTAGTGGTCCTGCCGGCTTCCCACATCACTGGGTAACCCTCATTCTGAGAAGGGGAACTGTTCAGATAATGATGTGAGCTGTAGTCCAACACATCTGTGGTCCAGAGAACACAGGAGTTTGCCATCCCTGTGCAACATATTACAGAATGAATGCATGCGAATAGTCAACCTTGGATAAAGATGGGACCAGTTGAGACACTCTCTATTTCTCTAAATCGAACAATAAAGGCTGCCAGTGATGGCATGAAAGAATGCCTTTGGTATTAATTTTGCTATCAATATTAAGAATGCCTTTGGTATCAAAATTAAAACTTAGAAAATATTCTCAGTATACATCTTTGAAACATGAACAGTTTATCCAAGAGCTTCCACAATCTCATAACCTCACTGCGAGAGAGAATAAGAGAGAGAGAGATTGAAAGATTTTATGCAAATTGTGTTCACTCCCTCTGAAAAAGGATATTAGGATAAGGACCAGCTCCAGGTCTAAAAGCACATTGGGCACCGTGCCTTTTGGTGGGCTCCATCTTCCATTCTGCCTGGTTGCAGTGGCAGACAACTGTGGGTGCTAATACCTGTTCAAGCAGTGCTGACTTAGGGTTGCTCTGGAGTGTAATAGAAAATCAAAATGGAGCCTGTCCAGCCAGGCTGGAATCAAAAAATGGTGTCAGTGGTGTGCCTGATTGGGATGTCCAAGGATGCCAGATGCTGGTGCCAGCCCTCCCTTATTTGGGAAGACTACAGAACAGGATAGTCAAATGTGTCAAAGGTGCTTCCTGAGCTAGTATCCTCTAGATAGTTTGGATGACAACTCCCATCATCCTTGGCCATTGTTGGTTGGGGCTAATGGGAGCTGGCATCCAACAATATCTGGGAGGCTAGGCTGAAGCAGTTTGGTACTTTTTAGCTTAGGATGATGGAGGCCAGAAGGCAATTCACAGTGTCTACTCAGAAATAGATTCCATTAGGTTAGGTGGGACCCCCTCCCAGATAAATGTGTTGATGGCTACAGTTGAAGAGGAGGACCTGATACCGGCCAAGCCATGAAATTTTTTGGGGTCCTTGGCCAGAATGAAGGTCCATTTGTGCCACCTTGAGCTCCTTGGGCAAAAATACATTAAAGAAATCGATCAAGGCATGAATGATGTGCTGAAATGTGATGTCCCCCTCTTTTATATTACTTGGGTCACCCAGTAACCTTAATTGTCAGTAGATTCAGGACATGGGAATCCCTAGAAGGTGACAGCCACAAGTTTAGATGGACAGACGTGTATTTACATGATGTGGATACGATGGGTACAGAGCCTTGGGAGCTTCCGTAGAAGGGCTGCCCTACATCTGTATTCTCTACTATTGTTTTGCTGTGGTTCGACTCTAGTATGTGGGGCCATTGAGCACTTTCCCTTATATAGACATACCCAGTTGATTCCGCGATCATCCATGGAGGTTTTATTGCTTTTTTAATTTCATATTCGTTTATTTCAATACCATTCAATAGCCAAAGTTTTCTGGGTGGTTAACAATTTATACTACAAGCACTAAAATACAAGCAGTTCTGTAGAGCCTGAAGTGCCTGTTCCTGCCTAATCTTGGAAGCTAAGCAGGGTTAGGCCTGGTTGAAATCTGGGTGGGTGACTTGCTGTGCGCCACCCAGAGAGCCTTGGCTATGGGCAGTATAGAAATATGATGATGATGAAGATGATGATGATAAAATAAAAATATTTGATAAAACATGATAAAATAGCAAATCATTTCAACGCGAAATTTAAAGCAGTGCTTTTGAAAACAATTGAGCAACTGCAACAAATTCAGCCGGCTCTCCTCCAAAGCAGCGCCTCCCAAACCGCAGCTCCAGCCTTGCTCTTAGTCTTGGGGAGGGTGGAAGCAGGTAGCTCAGCCCTGGTGGGGCAACATCTCTCCACTGATGGTGGTGCCTGGTTGTGCCCCAACCAAGACAGTGTGGCCAAGCAGCTGCACCAGAGCAGCTGCCTCAGTGCTGGCATCCATACCCACCGCCCACACATTGTTCAAGAGGCAGGAAATAGGCCAAATTTTAGGTTCCTCATGAGGACACATTTGTGTCGCTGACTTGTAGTGGCTTTATTTATGTATTTTTCGATTTATATCCTGCCTTTTTCCTACAAAGGGCTCAAGGCAGCTTACATCATTCTCCTCCTCCATCTTATCCCCACAACAGCAACCCTGTGAGGTAGGTTGGGCTGAGAGTCTGCGACTGGCCCAAAGTCACCCAACTGGCTCCATGGCTGAGCGGGGACTAGAACCCAGATCGCCTGAGTCCCAGTCCCATGCTCTTCACCACTACACCACACTGGCTCTCACTACACCACACTGGCTCTCACTGGCTTTTGACATTGCTCTAGGATTGTCTTGTTGGAATGTTTTTAGGCTTTTATTCTCTCCCCCCGCCACAAACACACATATACAAACATTTAGAGTTTTTAGACTATTAAGTGATATGAAAGTAATATATAAAAGTAGTAAGAGGCTCAGTGTGGTGTGATGGTGAGAGTGTTGGACTGGGGACCTGGGTGATCTGGGTTCTAGTCCCCACTCAGCCATGGAACTCACCAGGTGACTTTGGGTCAGCCACTCATTCTCAGACTAACCGACCGCACAGGGTGGTTTTTGTGAGGAAAAAAATGGAGTTACATAAGGCAACTTCGGTTCCTCACAAAAAAGAAAAAAGGCATGATAGAAATGCAATGTAATAATGACGACAATATAAAAATAGTATAAAATAATTCTGGGGTGGAAATATGAACACGTGTGTGCATATAGCCAGTGGTGCAGAGGAGGGAGAAATGTGGGAATTCACAACTCCAGGACTTTTTTCTGAGCAGAAGCTGTGATGTCATCTCCAGAGCACCAGAGTAATTGATGGTCCCCAGTGCTCTGGCAAGTAAATGAGATTATAATGAGCATTCAAGTGTTACTATCGCTTGCAACAACCCAGCATTTATTGATTTGGTGCCTTTTGACAAAGATGGTATTAAAGGAGGTTCACAGGCATAATTAAAATTAAATATTTTATTAATTAAAAGTATAAAATACATTGCAATTCAATAAAAATATAACAACTTCAGAATGGCATGGACCACAGAGCAGGAGTACACAGCCTGCTTGGTTCCAGGGCTGCCCGAAATGCTGGCTTGAGACCAGGAGCCGCATGCATGTATGCACACACACACACAAACACACGCATGCATGTGTGCACTCATGTATCCCAGCAGAAATTGCTCCTTCAGGACAGGGAAGGAGCAATCTAGATGAGGAACACTTGGGAAAGGAGAAAAGAGTGCAGGTTTGGGAGAAATTCAGGGATGTCCAGGGCAGCCTGCAGTGGTGGTGGTGGGGGAAATGACACAGCTAAGGTGTTGGGTGTAGCTTGTACATCTCAGCCATAGAAGAAGTCTAGGAATAGAGAAAATAGAGAACCTGAGATAAGGTGCTTCTTGTCTTTAGTTTGGCCGAGTCCCTACTTCATTCTGGCCATTTAATAAGCAACACTTTGCAAGCTGAAAGCTGTATTTTAGCTGACTGCAGATCTTTTGTTAAAGCTCAGTGGGTTTTACAAGCCGAACCTATGCAATCAGAAGCAAGCACAAGCCCACTTCTATACAGCTTATTCTCAAGTGCACACACGATTGGTTACAGTGGGCAGGGATGGGTGGCAGTGCTCGGTCCTGCAACCTGCAGAGCTGAGCAACGGTCTGCAGCAGACACTGTTTCCTTACCCAAGGATGCCTCCCCGCACCAGCAGACACATTTCTGGGGTGGCACCAGCTGCTGCAGCCATTTCACTCAAACCTTCTTTTCAGAGCAGCAGTTTGCCCCCACAAAGTGCATTAAACAGGTCTGAAAGAATCAAACCTGGCATTCTGCCAGGAGAAAAAGGATCCTACTTTTGCCCCTCATGGAGTAGGGTGGGGTGGTTCTAGGCCTTCTAAATTTCCCCCTGAGCAGGAGAGCTCACCATTTAGCCACTCACTTTCTTGGGGAGAAGCAAATGGCTTGGGCTCGAGCAAGAAGAGTTGCAGCGTTGACTCCGGTCTTCAGCCAACTAAAGTGGGCTTCTGACTTCGCTGAATGGCTTCTATGTAAAGGAGCAGAGGTCAGAAGTTACTTCTTCCAATTTCCATTTGCTCTGCATTCTGCTAAGCTTAAAACAGCAGCAACAGGAAATGGACCCCTTGAACAATAGTCCTTTGCAAATCCACGTCCCCAAGGTTTTCAACCAGAGATGAAGCCAACCCGGAACTCCCTAAGCCTGAACCACCCGGCAGTGCAGGGGATGTGGGTGGGGGAGGAAGGGGGAGAGGGAGCGAAAGAGAACAAGAATCCAACTCTGATGGGAACTTTGGAAGTGCAATTATTCTCAGAGACTTCCTTCTCCACCGCTCCACCCTCAAAAATCTGTCCTATGTGTTACAGAGGGAATGGTTTGTGTTCCTCCTCACCCCACCAAAAACATCTGTTTATTTACTTTATGTTCATGATGTTCCACTCTTCGGACGAGAAAACTCAGATAGTGAGTGCAGACTGAACTGGGGAACACGAGGGAGGTACTAACGTGCTGGGACAAACCCCAAAGTATGCAGTAGTAGTAAATACTTTTGTAAAAAAAGAAGAAAGTCACCCGCAATCTAGCCTAAGGAGGACTGAGCATGCTTAATACCGAAGGAACGCCGAGTGCCGCTTGGAAAAGAAAACTGAGAATTGGGATGGAATTGAATAAATGCTTGCAAGGAAGGGCTTGGCTGGAACCCTGAGAAAAGCCACACAGCAACATCTTGTTGCAGTCCCACAAGTGTAATTACTAAGCAATCTTCTTTTCCAGGCACCGAGACACCCCGGCCTGGAGCCAAAAGATGGTCGATCCTCAACACTACGTTTTTCCTTCAGCGAGCTGAAGGTGGCTTGAAAAGGGCTTTGGTGTCCATGGTGCATGCACCTTTATTACACTTTGCTTCTGGACAGCAACTCTTCGCCTTGTTTCAAGCATCCGTCCGCAAAGGCAAAATTAAAATGTGCACAGAATGCCATCTTAAGCGAACCTGCTCGTGCTCGTGCCGACTCTTTGCAAAAAGGCAGTCACGGTCGCCTTATTTCGTCCAGTTTTAAAGGGTGAGGCCAACCGGACTTGCAGCCAGTTTCAGTGCTTAGCGCAGCGCCCCCTTTTGGGTTCTCCAAATAGCGACTCACCAACCCGCCTTTCCCACGCCGCTTCCCCGCTAGGGAAGACCAGGCAGATGCAGAAGTGCTGGGGAACTCCTCCCTAGGAATGCTGCGGGCGGGCTGCAGCGCACCAGGCCGGAGGGAGCCTTTCTTGCTTAGTCCCAAAGCGACTCCTTTGAACTAAGGGCAGGAGGGGCGGCGGGGGGGGGGGGAGAGAAGAGAAGCACGGCGCGGTAGTTGCGGTCGTCCAGGCTTCCCATCGCCTAGCAACAGGCCCCTTGCCTGGGATTCCATTGATCTAAATTACGCTGTAAACAGAGTTGCCGTGGCAACCGGCGGAGGGAGGGAAAGTTGGCGGGGAAGGCAGCGCATCAGGAGGGGCTCGAGGCGACCCAAGCGGGGGCGGGGAGATGGAGAGGCGGAATAGGGGGCTCGGGGGAAAGCAAGGCAGGCTGCGGAAGCGAGCTATTCCCTCAGGGGCAGCGCAATCCCGTCTGCCTCATCGCACTTCACTTATCTTTACCTCTCCTTGGAGTAAATATCCTTACGGGCTCAAAGGGATGATCCGAAGGAGTCCTTGGGTTGTTTGTTTATGCATGCATATCCTGCCTTTTTTCCAAGCAGCAGCATTTATCTTTCGTCTACCTTCCCCACAGACTCATTTTGTGCTCTCAGCAACCCTGCAAGGTAGGTTATGTTGTGAGATGGTAACTTGCCCAATGCCATTCTGTCTATTTTGTGGTGAAGTGGAGCGTGAACCCAGATCTCCCTAGTCCAGCACATCATGCAACCACTGCCTCTTAATGCCCAGCCTCTGGAAGAACTATGGGGTTTTAGTGGAATATGCAGGAAAAGCCATGAAGGAATGAAATCAGGCGTATGTGTTCCAGGTGAAGAGGCTATACATGTTTTGGACTACAACCCCAGCAGCTTCAGCCAGGATGTCCAGGGCTCTAAAACAGGTCAGTGGGGTTAGAGAAGGCTAAGACTTTTAATGATTCCTAGTGCTCCTTGCACAGCTGGCTGCTAGGGCAGTGATCTTCAAACCTGCCTTCAGGGATCCCTTTCCACATTGATTCAGTCATTGTAGCACTCCTGAGCAATCTGTCCCAGAGACCCAGTGTGTTTTGGAGATTCCTCCACATCTTAGCGCGCACTCTCAATTTACTCAGGACTCCAACTAAGCAAGTCTGTTGGACTTTACCATATAGGACTACAACCCCCATCATCCCTACTAGACCAGCTAGTGGGCCCCAGTAATGGAGGTTGTAGTCCCACAAGCACAGGAGAGGCACATGTACCCATACCCGGATTATAAATGTTCTTGCCCTACCATTTCCTCACACCTTTAGGACAACTCTGCTTGTTTCCTGAGAGCAGGCTGTCCTGTCTTACTCCTCCTAGTTGCAGCCGCACAGGGCAAATGCCTGCCACAAATTTGCTAAGAGAAGGACGTGGCCTGAGTGGATCTGCCCCTCCCCCAACCCCAGGAAACTGCAGCAATTCATATGTGCTTGAGCCGCTTTCGGTTTAGCGCAGGACTCCTGCACCACTGCAAAACAATGAGCTGGGTAGAGGAATGGATCACAAGACTGTTTCCTCCTGGGCCCACTGCACTTAATATTCCTCTTGTGCCCCTTGGATTCATAGCTAGCCGTGAGACAACTGGACACTGAAGCATTCAGGCGCACCTTCTCTGTGACAGCCGCCATCCACCTCCAGATTTAAGTCATAGTGACCTTGCACTCAGTCTTCCTGATGGATGAGTGTGAGTGGGAGAGGAATTCAGGCGGTGCTCTGGCTAATCTGAGGATGCTTCATGGCGGACGGATCCTCATGCTGCCTCTCAGAAGGCACAGTGCAGCTACTTCATCTTCAATAATTTTCTGCAGTAGGAAAGAAAGCCAGAGAAAGTGGTTGGGAAGTGTGAGAGAGTAGCAAATGGAGGGCAGGGATGGAGCCATAAAAGTGCTTCATCTGGAAGCACCTGCACATACCTGCACCCCTCAGCTTCCCCATGCGGAAGTAAACTGTTGCACTGTGGTTCCTTTGCAGCCCGGGAAAGAGCCTCTGATTTAGCAGACATCCTGTGTTTGTGGGGGAACAGTTGTGCAGGTTGAAAAAGTGTACTCACCGTTCCCATCCATCCAGCACCAGGAAGGTGACTTGTATGCCTCTCCAGTAGAGGTGCTAAACCAAGCCCCCGTGCCAGCTTTGGACCAGATGTTGTCTTTGTGTGGGCCTGCTTTCCTACCATCACAACTGCTGTTCACTTGCCCTTTCCAAATTAGCACCATTGCCCAGAGCGAGGCAAGTAGTAAGTGGAAGATGTTGCTGTAACTTGTCATTTATTGTCATGGCCTCCATGTTTAAGAAAAGCAGGTGTCAGGCCAGCGACCGCAAGGAGAGCCAGTGGTGTGATAGGAAGCTCCAGGGTAAGGACTGGGTGCAGCAGAAGGAGTAGTGTAAGCATCAGGATGACCTCCGGCAAGGCCAGTCCCTGATCAAAGCTGCATCTCAGCTAAGACAAGGTCCTGCAGACCACTCTGGGCCCTGGCAGGGGGAAAGCAGTGCAACAGGTACCTCCTTAAGCCCTCAACCAGAATTTGGTTCCAAGTACACATGGGTAGAGGAACCCATCCCCTCCAACTTTTTTCCTTGTTTCTTCCTGGGTAGATTTCCAAATCCATTTAAGGAAACTAGGATGAATGATTCTGGAATCAGGAATAATGACAGTGCAATTTAAGGATACTGCTGTTGAAATTCCAAGTTTTTGCTTCTCAGACTGCAGCTGTCTCCTATTTTCTCCCTCTTCTCTTTCTACCCCACAACCTTCAACAGGTTGAACTTGCTTCTCAAGGCCAATAAGAAGATGTAGTGTGCCTCATTTAACTTGTTAATTGTAAATCTATTGTATTATCTTACCTGCTTGTTATGTGCTCCCATCGAGATTGTACTCAGGAGAGGTGCCTGTGTATCACACTGTTGTATTCCTGGATTCTGGTGTGGGGATTTGCAAATATGTATATGTGAATGTTTGGATGTGTGGGTGTGCCTATATGTTTGCAAGTGGATTTGTCCATTGGCACATCAAATATCAGAGTGAATAACATCACTGGCCCAGCCCAGGTAACTCTTAGCTCAGCTTGCCCACTATCTTCGAGGCTGGTTTATAAGTAATACTGGCATTTCTATGACAATATATGTAATTGTCATAGAAAATAGGTTTCTTTCTAATATTCTTAGTGTAGATATCCACAGCTTCTCTCTAGCATGGTGTAGTGCTTACAGTCAACTTTTCCCAAACTTTTGTTTCAAGGTATCCTGGATTGCAAGTCCCATCATTCTCAGCAATGGCCATACTGGCTGGGAATGTTCAGAGTTGCAGTCAAATATATCTGAAATACTAGGTTGTGGAAAACTGGATTAGAATGTTAGACTCCCAGTTTAAATCCCCATTCAGCCGTGAAACTGACTCGGTGACCTTAGACCAGTCCTTCTGTCTCAGCCTAACCACCCCAAGGATAAAATGGGAGTGAGAAACATGCACAAAACCATGTGCTTCTTTGAGGAAATAAGAAATTTAAGGGAAAATCCTGATATTATTATTACTGTCCATTGCAGAGTTGAATTGCCAGATTAGTGACCGCTGCAGCTATGCCCCAGTCGGAGTTTGATATGCAGACATTAATAGGTGATCCATGCTTCATTCGCTGCTTTCTCTATGTTCAGGTCGTTTTGGGGGCACAAGAGCAGCCTGATGGATTTTTTTTCTGGTCAGTTGGCAACTTGTGTGAACACTGTGTGAGTCAGTCACTGCAGCTCTGACCCTTACCGTTAGGTTGCTTATAAAATGGAGGTATTGTTCATTGCCAAGGAAATTCTTTCCACTGAATGTCCCCATGCACTGTGGGAACAATCACACACAATGCAGCTTGATCCCAAAATGAACATGCGCTGTCATCGTATTACTGAATGTCATCAAGCAAATAAGGTTAAGGATTTATCTGTGTTTTCTTCCCTAGTATTGTAAATAAATTTTGGTAAATGACAGGTAGGGCTGAGAATGTTCCCCGCTCTCTGTGTATTTCAGCTCCATGGCTGAGCTTGTTAGAGTCACAAGGAAACTTCCTCACATTGTGTAACCAATGTGTACAGCCTGTACACAAGAACTGAGATGTTTACTCTAGATTGGAAAACAATCCCTTTACCCATGTATTCTGGCTTCTACATTCCTAAATGCATTTTTCAGACTTGCTTCTGAGCCCTTCTGAAGAATGTCTCCAGTTCTTCCAATTAACTCACACAATCAAAGAAGCCCAACAAAAGCAAAAACACCTAAGACAAACACTGACTGCAGCTTTAATCCTCTCTGGTGCTTTTGGCTGAAACAGCCTGGGCTGAAGTGAATTGGCTCCACTTTGAGGTGTCATGGAATGTCTGCAAACATTCGACAGAAATTTAAAAACTGACTTGCTACAAATCTGAGGGACAAGGGCTGCCATGTGCTATTGCTGGGTAGAGGTTCAGTAGCAAAGGGAGTAGGCAGCATGTTTGGTGCCTGAAATACAGAATTAAATTTGGTACACACATCCAGGCCACAATTCTATATTTCAAGTTCAAAGAGCATCTTTTAGCCAAGCTGTGAGACTGTGAAGTGCTGAGCAAGGCCTAGAGGAAACTTAACAGTGGCAGACAACAGGATCCTGATGATTAAGGATGACCAGGTGGGACAGGATCTGGGACAGCTCCAAATGCAAATTCCAGAAGCCACGGAGATTGTTTCAACCAAGATTTGGCCTCCGCTGAGACAGTGGACAGATTCATGGTTTCTTGTACCGTCCTAACCCAGTGATACTGCAGGGGGTATACAAAGCACTCTGCAACCCTAGAACAAGCCATGGGTTCTTTGGTGTTTGGGAAACCCACCTGTGTCCCACCTTTGCTGGAGGCTGACAGCTGACAGATCACACACACAATGAGGGTAATTATGGTGAATCCAGTAGTGTGCCACAGGTACTCCCTGGGTAGGAAAATAAGCTGTGGTGGCTTATTTCCATTCCCCAGTTGTGCAAACTTGGGCAGTGAGATCGCACTGCAACTTCTGGTTCCTGGAGTGGAGAGCCAGGATTCCCAGCCTAGGTTCCAGCCGAATGCCATTCTTCAGTAGCCTTCCTGAGGCAAACTCTTTGCTGACTGTCAGGAGCTGCCAGGGTTAGAACCAGCAAATTCTGCTTCTGTGTGGCTCTGCCTGCCCCAGCTGACCCTTGGGTCTTCCTTGACAGAAAATGCTATAAAGGCTTCTTGTTTGAGCTGAGAGTTTGTTCGAGGAATAGCAGCCAACCTGGATTTCATTCTGGCCTTTGTGTGTCCCTTGGTTTCTGGACCTCCTCTGGAGCAGTGAAGGCCTGAGAAAAAATGGGAGAAACTATTTTGGTTTTGTTGTTTTTAAAGGCACCTTTTTACCAAGGACATCAAAATGTTCATGGGAAAAAGTGCTTTAAAAATGCCAGAGTTTTCCCATTTTATCCTCTCTCATCATATCTCTATTCATCTCTGGGAGTTGATTATAACTCAGTCTTGGCACCGATCCACCTTCTCAGAGGTGCCCTGTTCATCAGAACTGTTACTGGAGGCAGCAGAAGCTTCCACATCCAATTTGAAACAAAGGAAGGGAGAACTCCAGATGCACAATGCAACATCACCCCTGAGATCAACTATGAAACACAGCTCAACTACTGTGCCCATTTTCCCAGGGGGTTAGGGGATATGCCCTTTGTACCTCAACGTGGTATCTTCCCTGGAAACTTAAACACTGGAATGAATGTTGATGCATGCTCAGGATAACATTCTGCAGTTAAAATGTGTGTCCCCAGCTTCACTCTGCGAAACTCACACCTGTTTTAAGGAGAAGCAGAAAGGGTGTACAATACTGTGTTTATGTGGTATCTCAGTGCTGGTCATTAGAAAGGAAATTGTAATGCACTACAAAAAATGCTTTTTGGAAATGCAGTAGTTGGATCCTCATCTCAATTCTGTTTCTCTGGAGAAAAGATTCAGGCAGCTGATCTTTGCAGCTCCTCTTTTCCTCTGCAGCTCCCTGTGTCTCTGGAAAAGCTTATCTAGAGGGCCAGGGAACCCTCTCAATTAGCATGAGAGCTGGCACAAGGGCTGTGGTGGGAGAATTGGCAATGGAGCTGTCATGGAGGACTTTCATTCAGAGGGTCACCATAAAGAAGAGACAACTTGCTGGCACTTAACAACAACAATCCTTCCCACCCTCTTCCTCCAAGAGGGAACCTTTCAGTGCCTTTCATGAATGGAAAATGCCTTTCTTGGACAGGATGGCCATTCTAGATCCAGACATAGAAACATAGAAACAGAGCAAGTCAGAAGGGGCTCCCGGGCCATCTAGTCTGACCTCAGGCACCAGCCAGCTCCGCTCACAACATGCCAGCTCCACTCAGACCAACAGCTTGTAATCCTGGGTTGCCAATGGCTAGAAAAAAAGGGCTTGGCCTGCTTCTCTGCCTTTAACAGGGAACTGGTGTTTTCAGCATGTGAAAACCCTGGACAGAAGTGTGATCACTTGTTAACGGCTGCAGATCAATCTGCTGTTTAAGCTCCAGAAACAGCGATCTCTGAAAAGTAGTCAGCCCTACTGTAAAGTGCTAATTGCACTGGCTGTGCTCGTTAAAGGTAAAGGTTTTCCCTTGACGTTATGTCCAGTCATGCCTGACTCTAGGGGGCGGTGCTCATCTCCGTTTCCTAGCTGAGGGAGCCAGCGTTTGTCTGTAGACAGTCTCTGTGGTCATGTGGCCTGGATGACTAAACACCGAAGTGCACGGAACACTGTTACCTTTCCACCAAAGTGGTACCTTTTTATCTACTTGTATTTGCATGCTTTCAAACTCCTTAAGGTTAACATATTAAGTGAGTAAGCCTTGCACAAAGGACTCTTGTGAGGTTCTGTTGACCCCCTGTCGATGTTTAAGCTCGTATCCCAGGGGTTAATTTGCTAAAGGCAATGTCCTTAGTAATGCAGACACCCATCCAAGGGGGAGAGGGGACCAAACCAAGAACCAGGAATAGCTCTTGTGCTGAAGAACTCAAATGTATAGGCCCCTGGTTTAGATGCTGGGGCTGAATCACGACCATGACATTTGCCTGCAGCCGTGTAGATGGGATCAAAGTTGTGAAAATGCATTGCTCTAGTATGGAGATTGCCCGGGAACCGTTGCCAGGCTACCTTGATAAAGCTCTTGCCAGAACACCTACCTATCAGCAGCATGTGAAGCAGGTAAGCAGTGCTGTCGGCTCATGCGATCTGCTTAGACTAGCTGGTCCAAGGGAAGCTGAATACCTATCTAGAAGTTTAGGCCATCCAGCTCAGAAGTGCACAAGGTGTGGTCAGATGACACCTCCCCTTGCTCTTCACCATCACTATGCAGGCTTGGACTGAGGGGAGTTGGGAGTTCAGCACCCCCTGAAGGGCCACAGGTTACCCGTGCCCTGATCACTGGACCTGCCAGACTGACAGGCCATGGATATCCAGGTGCCAGCATGCCCAGCCTTTCCAAATGAACCCAGTGCAACCAGGGGTTGAAGATTTACACAAATGCCCACTGGGATGCCTGGAATATAGTTCTGGGTACACCAGCACTTCTGTAGCTAGACAGCATTAATGCTCGGGCACTCACAGCATCCTTGCCCACTCTATCCTATAGGCGACATTGTTCCATCCTATGCTAGCATGTAATGCAGATATTGGGCATGGACCAGCCTGGGGCCCTCCAGGTGCTTTGGACTACACCTCCCTTCAGTTCCAACCAGCATGGCCAGTGGTCATGGTGATGGGAGTTGTCTAAAACAGCTAGAGGGCACTACAGTTGGGAAGGCTGGCCTGTACCATGTTTGTACCTCTTCATAAGAATGGCCTTGCAAAATCCAACCGGCTGCCACTGGAACCAACATTGCCTCCGCTGCTGTTCATCTCCAGTTCGGTGGAACCATTTCGCTATGCCAAGAACAGGTTAAATGCATGCTGAATTAGGCATTAACAGTTTATTAGTATGTTAGCAGTTACTTCCATTTTTGGTTCTTCAAGTTTATTATTCAAATTATACATCAGTGAGGAAAGTGTTGAATGCTATGCAACAGGCATCTTTTTCAGCAGCCATGGTTAAAAATGATCAGCATGCCAAGTGGAACAGGACATCTCCTGGAAATACTTAGAGACAAATTATTTTGCCTTCCAAGTCAGTATTAGGCAGAGAATCTGAGGGCAGTCAAGATAGCTGTGGGAAAAATCCTAAATTGGATCCAGACTTAGTCCTAACTAGAGTAGACCTTCTGAAATAATAGGCAGTTTAGTCATAAATAACAAACGTCCCAATGATTTCAATAGGTCTACTTTAAATAGGACACAGCTAGTATGCAATTCCCTTAGGTCTCTGTCCTATGCATGTTTAGCCAAAAAAACGTCCTAGAATTCCCAGGACATTGAGAGTTATAGGATTTTTTTCTGTATAAACTTACATGGGATTGTGCCCTTAGTGCTGTACTTATACCAAAAGCGTAATAACATTACATTTCTACCCTACCCTTTTCTCATGTGAGGAAACCAGGGCAGTTTATAGCTCCAGTTTTCTCCTCACGGCAACCTCCATGTGAGGTAGGTTAGGCCAGGAGTGAGTGACTGGCCCAAGGTCACCCCGTGAGCTTCACTGCTGAATGAGGACTCAGATCTCCTGGGTCCCCAGTCCAATGCTTCCACCACCACACCCCACCAGCTCTCATAAGAACATTAGAATGGGATACTTTACAGATCTGCCCAAGGCCCATTTAACCCCCCCCCCCCGCCAAGTGGTGCCCTTGAATTATGTGAACTGAGTCCAGGGATTCCTGAACTTTGTTCCCCTGATGTTGTTGAAAAGCAGCCCCTATCACTCCAGGGCAGTGTGGCCACTGATAAATGATGCTGGAAGTTGAAGTCTAGTATATCTGGAGGTCACCAGCTCAGGAAGGCTGACCTAGCTCCATGCAGACCAGGGATAAACAGATAGCTCGAGCAATCCTTTTGCATTCCGAGTGGCTACACCTTTACCACTGAGCATCTGCTGCTTGGCAAAGTGTCCCTTCCGTAGTGCCAAGCTAGTTGCCAAGGGGAGTAGGGGAGAGCCGCTGCACGCCATGCCCCCGGCATGAAGTGTGCACAGGGGCGGGTGGGGGAAGTAGCTACATCTCAGTGGGAGTGTCTCTTGGGATGGCGGAGGAGCAGGTCATCAACGAACTCTGCAGTGCCTGGAACAGAACTGGGAGGGTTAGGTCAAGGAAATAGGGTGGGGGTGGTGCAGATAGCCATGGATTGTGAGGATGGAGAACCCTGGCCCAGAGCTCCTGGGAGCTGCAGCAGCTTGGGGTGGGGTGGGTGCTCCAGCTGTGGAATGGCATCCAGCATGTATGACCAGCCTGACCAGCTCTTTTCTCCTTTAAGCTTCCAGCCTCAGCTGGTGAGGGTTGCAGTCCAAGGACATTTGGGGACTCAGGCTGGGAACCACTGACCAGCCTGTGTGTGCGGGGGGGGGGGGGGCAAGCTACTGAGATGCTGCTACCACCACAGCCCCTGACTGTGCATTTTGTACATTAATAAAATGGTTGTGACTCTGCACTACCTCTTGCCCCTTCTGGCCAGTTTCCTTCCTCGGTGATGGAAAATGACTATTAATCTCATTAAGTCGTCTGTCACGTGGAAGATGCGGTTGCAGGTTGCACAAGTCACAGCTGGGAGAAAAACCCATTGTGTGAACAAGGAAAGGAAGGCCTTGAAGGGCAGCCAAGCTGGAAGAACAACTGCTCAACCTTCCGGAGGCCGCCCGATAGGGTGACCCTGCCTGCCCTGTTCACAGCACCCCTCTGGTTCCCTTGGCGTTGGCGGCTTCTGTTCGGTGCAAACCGTGTTGCCAACTTTTAAAAACTCGTCTCTCTTCTCTGCCTTTACTAGCTGGAAGTGCAGCCCCAGCTGGTGATCATATTTATGCCAGTTGGCATCCTACCCACCCTAGGTTCTGTGTGTAGCAACCAGTGAGAGACATTAAAAAGCCTTTATTTCTGGTTACTATCCTGTCACTCTTTGTAGTTCCTTCACTTGCTGTCTTGCCTGGGGCGCAGTGAAACAGCCTACAGCCTGTCCAGATGAGGTCATCTGTAGTATGCAGTGGAAGGCCTCCTGTGCCACTAATTGCACAAAGGGTATTTCAGCAAGGGCAGCTTTTCCTCGCTCCTGCAGTCCTGGGACACAACGAGCAACACTCGATGAGCTATGCAGGGCTTAAGATGAGGCTCTTCCATGCTCTCTTGCAGTGTTTCTTAAAACTGTCAGGCATTGTGGTAAATTAAAATGGCAGTTCCCTGGCTGCCTATTGCTAAGCTCTAGGTGCACTTTTTTTTAAAGAGAGGGACCCAATACCAATAAAGCTCTCTTAAAAACGTTTTTCTGATGCTCAGCAACTGGATGCCCAAGGATACTTCCCTCTGTACCACGACGCTGCAGGATGGGCCTCACTCTCAATTCAAATGGGACAACAGTGGCGCCCGACAGAGTGTGTCAAAGGACATGCCCCAGAGTCCCCCCAGTTGAGCAGAGATTCCTGGGAAGATGAAGGACAAGGAAAGTAAGTTTGGAAGCCACTGCTCTGGTTACTTGGTGCCTACTAAGAAAGGTTTCTGGCAAGCCTGCTACGTTTTTAATAACTGTGTGGAAATGCAGGCGGCCTCTCAGTACTGTATATCCATGCTGAGGAAGATTTCAGTAATGCAACTATTAAAGGCACAGGGGCCTGCCATAAAAAGAGAGGCAAGTGTTAGCATTTGTATCATAGGGCACGGCCTGTGGCCCTCTAGACTCTAGAGGTTTAGACTGCAGTGTCAGTCAGCCCCACCAGCATGTCCAGTGGTCATCATGATAGGAGTTGTAGGTCCAAACATCTGGAGCATAGCAGCTTGGGGAGAGTGGTCTTAGGTGAAAATGTGCATTGCTTGGTGATCCTTGCCGGCCAGAAGTGCCTGCCTTGGGCACACTTCTAAGGCAACAGCACCTCCTGGTGGCTGGTTT
The DNA here is from genome assembly GCF_004798865.1 of Varanus komodoensis. Taxonomy (NCBI): domain Eukaryota; kingdom Metazoa; phylum Chordata; class Lepidosauria; order Squamata; family Varanidae; genus Varanus; species Varanus komodoensis. The sequence continues at coordinate 24,385,395 of NW_025335349.1, forward strand.
GTGCCCCGAGTCGGTGCTGAACGGCACAAAAGCAAAGAGGCCACGAGGGCTGGTCAGTATTCACAACTGACAGTGCACACGGCGCAAGAAAGGAAATACCTGCCTTCTCTGTTTAAGAGAACATATGTGCACATGCGGCCTTGTTGGGATACCTACTGAAATGCAGCTGAAATAACAGCGCCGGCCTAGGAGCAAGAGCTGATTGAGGTAAGTTTGTGTTCTGGATGAAGATATGTGTTTTTACCACACGGGGGCACCCTTCAGCTCCCTGTTAAACCAGCTGGAAAGTCTTACATGGAACATTCTGGAGCCTTTACATTCTGTGTGCTTGCTCAGCCTGAGATATTACCCAGAAGCAGCATTAAAGCTAGCATATTTTCAGAGCCAGCCTCAGCATGCTGGTTCTTGCTGGTTCCCTGCAGACACCTTCCCTGTTCCCCACAATAACCCAATTCTTCCAGCACATCAACGACTGTGTGATCCCCATCATGCAAGCTGTGCTGACTGGCTGGCCACCATTTTAATTTCCCGCACTGCCAAAGAATGACACTGTGTTTGGGAGGGATTATGGGAAAGTTGAATGGCAGCTAGACTCAGCCACCTGGGTCTCCAAAGCACTTCTGCCACTCCTGGTGAACGCTTCCAAGGTCCCTGGCAGAGGAAGGGGCCTACCAGAGGGTACTTCGTCCAGCCCCTCTGAAAGCCAGAGCTGCCCCAGATGTGGGATGAAATGTGGGTTCCAGTGCCAAAGTTCGTATGTTGTACCCAGACTGACATATGGGATCTGATGCCCAGAAATAAAATGTTGCATATTAGAGTTGATCTACTGTTGATCCTTTGAATGTCTTCATGACCAATTGCAGGCAGGTATGGCAAGGATGATTCTGCAGACGCCACAAACCCCAAGAGTGCTATCAGGAGGGAATGTGAGCCAGGTGGCAGACTTGAGACACCTGCATTGGCAGGTGGATGGGTGGGAGAGAAGTCTGACCTACAAGCCGGAATCCATAGAGAGTTCCATATATACAAGCAGCACTAAAATAAGTGTACATTGTACAAGAACATTGCATTGGGGTAAGGCAAGAGAATCACTTGTGGGGGAGGAAGAAAAAGCCATTTTGACTTTCTGCCTCTGGCGCTAGAATATTTTAGGCTACCCTGCCTGGCTCTAACTCAGCCTCCTCCAACCTGGCAACTTCCAGATGTGTTGGCTGTAAGTCCAGGCATGGCTGACTGGGAGTTGTAATTCAACGCATCTGGCGGGCACCAGGTTGAGGAAGGTGGTTGTAAAATGCTTCCCATTATCTTTACCTGCCCCCAAGTGGCACACTTCAGGAGTGTTTTGACTGCATTCCCATTATTCCCAGCTACTGAGGATGATGAAGGTGTAGTCCAAACACATCTGGAAGACACCTCACTGGGACAGGCTCCTGTATAGATTATGTCAGGACTGGCCAGAGCCCCATGGGAAGGACTATGGGAAATGCCCCATGATTGGTCCCAGATGGGAAAAGAAGCACCAGGATGCTACGTACATTAGCCATGCCACCACCATACTGCCCAGTGTTTCAGAGGAATGCTCTTGTACTTGGGCAGGTAAAACCAGTTCCCAGCGTGGGTTGCTGCCAACAGCCAGGCAAATGCTGGGCCTCTTTCTCCCATACCGTCCTAGTCTGGCCTAGCAGATGCTAACTACTGCCAGAATCAACACTCCCACAGTCTTCAAGAGAGGGAGGGAGAGAGGCAGTCAATGATCAAAAACCCCAGACTGTGGGCAACAGTTGCTTCTGTGATGCTCCCCGAAACCTTATTCTCTTCCACTCTGCTTGATCCCTCCCCCCCCCCCCCCCCCCCCCTCCAAAAGGCCCCTGAGCTTAGCCTGAAGATAAACTCATGGAATCACAGAACTGCACTCCTTTGCCTTCTCCCTGGTCCTGTAGGCTTTTGTACGGGGTCCGATCCTGTAGTCACTGTCGGTTTCATCCTCTCAAAGGCAGTGATGCCCCTGCATACCTGTCACAGCCTTCCCTACATTGTTGCTTTAGAATGAGCAGGGGCATGGGCCAAGTAGGCAATTGTGTGGCGATGGAGGTGCTGATGAAGTCTCTGATACTGATTAGCCATTCCTCTGCAAGGAAGGACCGAAGAAGTGAGTGGCTAAGAAGTAGGAGGCAGCAGCCACGAGTCTGTCATTTCAAGGTGTGTATGTTGATAATAGGAAACCCCAAAGAAACAGCAATAAAATGGAAAGGTACTACAATCAACATATCCAAGTTTATCAAAATTGATGTGGTGGAGGTCTATGATTTTGGGATGCCATTTTTGTGGAAGTGACATGATCTCAGGAAAAGGCAACTAGCTGGACCAATACTGGTCTGATTAACTGAACACAGATCACATTAAAGATGAATATTTATTAACCAAAGATTTTCCGTCTGTGCCACTTCCACTTTGGAAGGCTTTGGGAACATTGCTCGGGTTACCTGTGTTTGAAAGATCAGGTATTATTTCCTTGAGCTGTTAATGCAAAATTAGTGAGGTTATGGGCATGCTCTACAGCAACCTTTCCTAACCTAGTGCTCTCCTGATCATGTTGACCTGCAGTTCCCATTGACCTTGCTGGCTGGGCCCTTAACTTTTATGACTCATTAACCTTTGTGCTAGACTTTAGTTTAGGCCTCAGAATGGTGTATTCAAATGCTCTACTACTGTTAGAAATACATCTAACCCTATCATGTTTGCTTTTCTTAAAAGCTTCTTAGTTCTTTTTACTGTTTATTCTACTCAGCTAGTACTTTATTTATGTTTGTTTGTTTGTTTGTTTGCTTGCTTGACTTCTATTCCGCTATACTAGTCTGAAGACTCTCCAAACTGATTATAACAGACTTTGAAAGCACCCAGCTGATGGAATGGAATGATTAAAATCCCAGTCCTTGTAAAATGTCTGGAATTCCTCAACAAAAAACTGGGGCCCATTATCTGAACACAGAGTGTCTGGTATCCCACAGTGTGCAAAGCATGCTTCTGTCTTACATGTGGTCATTCTGATAGAGATATTTGGTAGATCACCCTTCCTCAACCTGGTGGCCTCCTTCTGTGTCAGCTTCCATCAGCCCCACACAACACGCCCAGGAGCAAGAAAGTAGGAGCTGCAGCCCAAAGCATCTGGAGAGTGCTAGGCTGAACAAGGCTGTGGTAAACCATTTGTCTCCTCAGAATGTAAGAAGTAATCTACGATTCTTATATATTTCTTGTTTGCTCAGTCATACAAATCCATACCTACTTGCCCAAGCTTTGTTTGGAATGTCATGCTGTTATGGCGTTCCTGGGTTGGTGGTCTTCCCAAGATCTGCGCACCTCATGGGGAAGTATATCTTCAGTTGTTCATTCATTGCTGGCCAGTAGAATGCCTCCCTGGCTGGTCACAGGCAAACTCACTTCCCAGTTAGAAGGATGCACTGGGTGCACGATTTCTGCTGAAGAGCTTCAGACATAACTGCTCTTTCTCCCAGATCCTGTTCTGTACACACAGTTCATCTTGAATCTGGAAAACCGGCACTATCCCTCACAGTACATGATCTTTTGTTTCTGGCCAACTCTGTGATAGCATGAATCTTCCTCTCTGGAACATGTTGTCCTTATGTCTTGTTTCCTCTTTTTCTTGTAAATTATGTGGACAGGCTTTAATCCTATCTTTCAACAACTCAGCTGCCCTGCAATTCTTCACATTTTTTCTCTACAAACAAGTCAGCTTCCCACAGCAATCTTCTCACATAGTTGTGAATTCTGAATGCCACACTGTGTTTGGTCAAGAAATGTTTGACATCTCCAAAAATGCAACCTTTAAATTGGTAGTACCTTTAAATTGATGCAGTATCCCTCAGTGTCTTTCCCTATTACATGGTCCAGGAGAGGAGAGGAGTTGGAAGGGGCCTTTAAGAGCATTGGGTCCAACACCCTGCTCCATTGCCATATGTGGTTACCCATCCAGTGGCAGACCCACAGCTATCCAGCTTAGCAAAGCTGGCTCAACATACAGGGTCAATGGATAGCTATGCAGGCAAGATGAACTGTTTAATTCTTCCTAAGGCAGATGTGTCATCAGAACAACCTGGTGTTATAACTTAAACAAGGTACATTTGGAGAAACTTAGCATAGTGTCAGATTTATTTCTCTCCCACTTTCTCCAATCGAGTATAAACCCAGTTCCTTTTTCATAAACTGCTTTTTATATACCTTTGCAGTGTTCACATAGGGCTTAAACTTTTCTCAGGTTTTCTGTGCCTGGGCTAAGTTCTGAATTTGAAGATTTAATGTGGTTGGAGGCTTCAGCACCCCGCCCCCCCAAGCATTTTTCACTTTTTTCTTTCTCAGCTCCCAACTTCTTGTTGTTTTGTCTGGAATTCAATCCCTACTGGTACCCTGTTCCAAGATATTTGAATTGCACCTTACAGAACCAAACAAGCCCTGCTTTCTAAACAAATGTGTAAGAAAACTTATTTCCAAATAAGATCACTCTGTTCACAGCTTCTCTCTCCTTTGGCCAGACGTCACTCCAAACCGGTTCCTGGTTCCTCCCAGGAGCACAGCCCAGTCAGACATTCCCTGTGGCTCTTTCATACTGTTATATCTGCCAGTCAGAGTCTGCAATACTGAGCGAGATGTGCAAATAACCTGACTGGATGAATATATCAAGTGGATTTTATCAGAATGAGTCATGTACACATTATAGAAAAGGCCCAGTGGCCACCAAAAGCATCCCTCCTTATCATTCCCTCATTCCCCAGGTATCATCTTGTACTCCCCAAAAGATAACTGTGAAGTCATCACATTCTGCTTCTCCTGGTTTCTTGCATCATTTCATTGGCAGCTGCCTGCAGCCGTAAGGAAACTGGCTGTGCAACAACCACACTCTTATGGGTTGTTTGTATTATGGGATGTCATGAGGTGAATGGAAAGGGAAACACAGAGAGGCTGCATTGATCTGTCAGCAGCCATGTGTGGGCTGTGAGGAAATATCCAGTTCTGCCCTCTGAAATAGCAGAATTTGGCTTTAGAGGGATGTCTAAAGGATACAGCTATGGCAGCAGGTGGGCAACAGTTTGGCAAGCCTGCCTCGCATCAGGACCAACGTCTCAGAGAGTGATGCCCCAGCAAGCCTTGTGGGACTTCTTCTCTATCACCCCCTCCTCCACCAGTGCTGTATCGATGGTTTTGCCTTCCATCCAGGGGTGCTGAACCTTGGACCTATAGGCAGAATCCCACCCTCCTGAGGCCCCAGTCCCCTTTCCCTGGTTCTGTCCTCTTTCTCAGCCACCAATAGTTTTAATCATTTCCCAGCTTTTGTGCAGTTTTTCCTCCCATGCTAAAACGTTGAAATGTCCCTCCTAAGACCTCGATACTGGCAGTAAGGGCTTTAAACTACAATAGCCTTTGTTTTGTCCTCAGCCCTTTTCTCTGTGGCCACATTCGTTCCACTCCTTGACTAACATCCGTTCCTGGAACGTGGCCCCAGAGAGCTTTCCCTTGGGCTGAAGGAGAGCCCGTCTGTGACCGCACTTTCTTCTGTTGAACTGGTGAGCTGACAGCAGCGAGGCTGGCCTGAAGGGTGCACTGAACCTTTTGTGACAGCTGGGCCTGCAGGCCTTTTTACTCCTGCTCAGTCATGTCACAAATGGCTGCTTGTGTCGTTATCAGTTGTTGATTTATCATTATGGTTGTTGATTTATCCTGCCAAGAAGCCAAACCATGGTTCTTGCCCTCCATTCCCATTTTATCCTCAATGGGGGTTAGAAATTGGGTTTCTCCGCTCCCTTACTGACACTCTTTAACTGTCGTATCACACTGGTTCATCACACTTACGACACGTGTCAGGATCTGGCATCCTTGGGCAGTTGCCTCAGTGGGCACATCTTGGGCCCCCTCTTTTTCCTCCTGTCCTGATCCTCCAAGCCGCAGAAGGAGGTGGGGGCATCTAGTTCCCATTTTAATTTCCCACAGGTGTTCCAAAGCAACAAGCCATCCCACCAGGGACATTGCGTGCACCTATAATGGAGACTAGCCCACCCACCTGGAGCTGCTGCAAGGCCTGGTTGCTTCTGCCCAAAGCTGGAGGCCACCAGACTAAGCTATGCCTGAATGTTGCCCTTCCAGATCAGGCTTCCAGCTGTAGCAGGGATGGAGTGTGTGTAGCCTTCCGGATGTTGTTGGACTGCATCATCTCTGTAGACTGTGCTGAGTGGGGCTGATGGGAGTTGTAGTTCAACATCTGGAGGACTACACATCTCCCACCTTTGAGCTATCATCTCCTGCAGATACGGATTCCACTTCCCCTTCCTCCAACACCCCAGACTAGCTTTCACTCAGCCTTCTATTGGATCACCTGGAGTCCCAGCTGGCTCAAATTACAGGGCTACAGGTGCAAAAACAAACTCCACACTGCTCTCTAGCACCTTTACCTTGTTGTATGTGACAGGGTATGTGGGAGGTGAGCCGGAGGTAATTATGGTCTTTCCTCCAGGGTTTTTCTGGTGGCAACTCCTTTAAAAAAAAAATCCCTTCCAAATGGATGGGGCTCTCTCCTCACACCATTGCAGGAAATGGGGATGCCTTTGGGAAAAGGTACAATTGTTCCCACACCTCATGCTGTGCTGCCCCAAAATTTTGGGATGGATGTACTGGTGAGGGATTCTGCTTGTTTCCCCCAAAGAAGTCCCCAGAGAGAGGAATTCTGCATCCCAGACAATCACCTGTTGGGATGCACTGGCCAGGCAATGTGGGCTGGTGAGTCACGCTGGGGAGCTCAGCCCCATCAGAAGCATTCCCGTCCTGCTCTGCCCTGCTTCTGCCCCTGCATAACCCCTCGTCTCCTTCCGCACACACATGCATGCCTTTCTCAAACCACCTGGCAGTCTTCTCCCTGCTCCTCAATAATTCATATGCCACTGAAGCTGTTTTGCCAAGATGTCCTAATTTTTGAGAGTAACTTGCTTTGGGGAGGGGGGCCCTCCCCACTCTTTTCCCTTCTACACCCCCACACGCTGCAGCTGAGATGCAAGGGATTCTGTGGAACACAACAAGCTAAGGAGAGCAGAGGAAGAAAAGAGACACTGTGCACACACATTCACACACACACACACAGCTCTGCCATTCCCGTGACTGCATTTGGGTGGGCGTTCGATATACATGCCGTGGACCTGGTCCTATGTTTGTTGCATGTGCCTGAAGGAAGGATGGGTAACTCTGGGTGTGCAGGATGGGGCAGAATCTAGCACATTTGTCCCAGATGTTCAAACATTTGGTGTATAGATAAAAAGCAGAAGGAAAACAAGCAGGGATTAGGTCTAGAGTATGGGGTCATTCCTCTTTTGGCCTGTTGGTGTGACCAGCACTGAAGCTGAGCAAGGGGAGCTAGCCAACATTGCCAGCTTCCAAACTGGGAACTAGCTGTGCCTTGAACAGCAGCTTGTTTTGCAGATATTACCAGGTGATGGTACTTATATCTAGGCAGTGAAAAACTTCACCTGCTAATTTGGAAGGTCAAATTGCTGTCAAAGGTGGTCTGGCTGAGTTTTTCTTTTCTGGTCAGTTGGCAACCCTAGCATTTAACATTGATGTCTATTTTCAAGAATAGAGACCAGCCATGAAACATGCTTGCCAGGCAATAATCAAGGAAAGAGTGTCACTGAAACTGTGCAAAGTGCCTTTCCGTAGGCTCAGGTGGGTCCATCACCACCACCATCACCACTGTTATTATTATATTGCATTTATATCCCTTTTTCCCTCTTGTGAGGAATGCAAGGTGTCTTACATAACTCCATGTTGTCCTCACAAGAACTACAACCCTTCATTATGCACAGAGTTTGCAGATCAAAGCAAGTGGTTTATAGACAGACTGGATGGATGCTAAAGCAGGATTATTAAAATATACATATTTTAATAATCGTACAGGTGCAGCGAAGCTTAGAAAAGCTACCCCCTACTAAAATTCTTTCTTCCATATTTTTATCTATTATAATTGCATCTCATCTTTCTCCTGCAAGAAACCCAAAGTGGGTTACATAGTTCTCCATTCCTCCATTTTTTTCCTCACAAAAACCCTGTGAGGTAGGTTAGGCTGAGAGCAGGTGACCGGTCTAAAGTCAGTGAGCTTCATGGTTGAAAGGGGATGAGAACCTGGATCTTTTGGGTACCAGTCCAACACAGTAATGACTACACCACACTGGCTTTTAAACATTTGTTTTCAGATAATCTGCACCTCTAATTTTAGCACAGGGGAATGCCCTCTTTCCCATCCTGGGGAAATCCAAGGGGTTTGTGTGTCCAGCAGAAGTAAAGTGGAGAGATACTTGTACGATATTCCTACTGTATTATGATACTTGTTTCATATTGTTTTGTTTTAATGCACTGTTGTAAACTGCCCAGGCAGCTTAAGTTACGGATTGGTATAGAAATGATCATAATGATGTCAATTATAATGATCATGATCATGATAGCAGCAGCATAGCTTTTTATATACCTAAAATTCAGTTAGGAAACCAACCAACCACAAGTGAGACCTGCCTGCTCTAACTCTCGAGATGATGGGCTGGATCACCAGATGTTTTGGGCTTCCACCCCCACATTCCTGACCCTTGGCTATACTTCTGGGAGTTCAAAACCAAGGAAGATGTCATTTCTGCCCACCTCTGCTCTTGATCACTTTCTCTTCCAGGGCTTTTCAAAACATTCTGATAGAGAAAGCATTTGCATGTGGGAAATAACTGGATATGCTGGGAGGGGCTGACAGGGGTTGGAGTTCAAAGCAACTGGAAGGTACCAGCTTAGGGAAGGAGACAGATACTTGTACCCTCTTCACACATGATAGTCTACAAGCAGGGCAGCACATTCATTGTGATATCTGAAACAGTTGTTGAACTCAGCAAAAAAAAAAAAAAAAAAGGCAGGGGCCCTTACTTCCTCATTATACTGACAAGCTTCAAAAGAGAACTGCTGTGATGTAGTCCTTGGACTGGGAGCAAGGAGATTGGGGTTCAAGTTCCCAATTGGCCAGGAAGCTCACAGAGTGACTTTGGGCCATTCACTGACTAGGCCCACAGCCTCCTTTGGGCCTAGCCTCCTTCACATGGATGTTCTGAGGATAAAAATGGAGGGAAGGGATATCATGTAAGTTGGTGTGGAGTCCGTGCAAGAGGAAAAAAAGGCAGGCTACACATGAAATAATAAATCAAAATAAAATAAAACTGGGGGGACACAGAAGCCAATCTACACAGGCCCCCAATGCATTACTACTTATCTCTAATAAGTAGTAATATTAGAGACATCTCTAATTCTCAGACAGTTTTATTCTATTCCTGATCACTACTTTCCTCCTTTCACAGAGGGGAAACAAAGCAACTGGGGGAGGGGGGTGAAATCATTTTCTCAATACCACACAATAAATCGTACAATGGCAGGACTCGGGACAGAATGCAAAAATGCACACAAAACCAGCCCACTGCTCTGTCAGCTCAGCACCTGGTGGACACATTCATACTACAACCCTCTGTTATTTTCATACCTTCTTACTAGTCTCCAAAGCATGATAGAAACTGTAATTTGGTAAATACAGATGCCTCCCGACTTACCTGGGAACAAGTCCCACTGAATGTAGTGGGGTTTACTTTCCCATACACATTTATCGGATATGGTACTGTAAACCTTGCACCCAGTCTCTACTCCACCAAGATGCTCTCCAGAGCAGGTTCCATCCTCTCCCCAACTTCCCCTTGTCCCTTCTTTGCTGGTGGGAAGTGCAAGCTTGCAGCAATTCCTACATTCCTACGGCTTGGGTCCTGGTTACCTAAAGGAGCGCTTACGTCCGTAGGTGCCCTCCTGCCCCTTGAGATCAGCGGAGAGGCCCTTCTCTGGGAGCCCTCCGTGAAGGACATTAGGAGGGTGAGTACCCGGAGGAGGGCTTTCTCTGTGGTGACGCCCAACCTATGGAATGCGCTCCCCAGAGAGGTCTGCCTGGCGCCATCGTTATTTGCCTTTCGGTGCCAGGCCAAGACCTTTTTATTTAAACGGCATTTTATTGTTGATTTTATTTATTGATTTTAACAACTTTGGCCAGGATGTCTCCAATTGTATTTTATTGTATTAATTGATATTTATTTATTTGTAAGCTGCCCCAAGGCTTAGACGAATGGGGTGGCATATAAGTCCGCTAAATAAATAAATAAATAATACATACAACTGGATCACAGGGCATGCTGGGTCATAATCCACCAGGCAGAAACTCCCCATCCTTCTCCATTTTGTGCCCCTGCTCTGCAGAAGGAAAAAAATTCCAGAGAAGTTTGCAGAGTCTCCAGAGGGGTAGAATCTTGTGGTATGCAGTCCTCATTTCCTGTTCTACCCTATATCCTATACTTCTGGGCTTGCTAGAACTCTCTTCAGCAACAGATCATCACATCTTCTTCCTCTTGCTAGGGAGGCCAGATGTGAAAGAAGGCAGGTTTTACACATGTTGAATAGTTGTGGATGGCAAACTATACCTGCTAAAATCCCCTATTCTGCACATCTGTGAAGGATGCAGGAGCCTCGTCCTCTGTTACATTAGGCCACCCAAGCTTCCACTCCCTTGCTTGAAGCCACATAGGACCCGATTCCCAGCATGGTATAGCCAGACCAACAGGCATGACGGGAATTGAAGGGCTTCCTTCTCCTGCCATCTGAACATGCAAAGAATTTCTCCCTAAAGTTGTTGCATACCTAGAAAATCAACTCCTTCATCAAGGGTAGCCAGGCAACCTCTTTTACAGAGGACAGTCCTCCATTTGAAAGTGTGTATTATGTGAAAGGCTGTCCTATCTAATTTTGGTTCAAAGGTAAAGAGTCATATGAGCTGTTGCAATGGAGCTCACCTTTGAGGGAACAGGCAGTCATGCAGCTCACCTGTTCATATTCTTGCACACTACGGTGGGATGCACTATTCACACAATGTGACAAGCAACACTGCAAAATTAACATGATTCACAGTATTTTGCCATGATCTAACTGACAGACACTCACGTGCTTTCTACTTTATCATAGATTCCATCTTCCCTGCTCAGTCCTTCCACTGTAGGCATGTATTCCATAAGCCTCCACACCTGGAATTCAGTCCCAAGTTGCATCACTCTTTGCCCGTGTCAGCTGCCTCTTCCTCATTGGCTCAGACTCAGAGGCTGGATTGTTGTTATTTTTTGCTAGAGGACTCTGCTCTAATTGTTCTACTAAGACTGTATAACCATGATCCTGGGTTCAGATGACATGACAAGCCATGATAGTACAGAGAAACCATAGAACAACCATAGTTCTTATCATAGTCAAATATCACAACTGGGCTCAGCCAACAATGGGAAACAATCACCATGACTTGTTGCAATGTCTGAATGCAGTCACAGTGTTTCCACTGAAATAATAATAATTCTGAAATTTGTACCTATATCTATAAACAAACGTATGCATATTTCATGGAGACCGGCACATTCTTCCTTGATAGTGCATTTCTTCTTTTTTGGCAGCTCATACATGGCCACTCTAGGCATGAGGGCTTTATGGTTATGGAGAAAGCAAAGGAGACTCTTGCATGGATTCTCAGATGCCACTGTGAAGGCACAAGGGTTGACTAAGCACACCATGGCACTAAGCAGGGTGCTGTGGCATCTGTCAGCGCTTGCGAGAGTCAGCAGGAAGTGTGCCGGCCAGATAGTGCTGCCTGGATCTTTCTCGCTATTTTTGTATCTAGCAAATGCTGTGTCAGAGGACAGCATCCAGAGATGCTGAGCCTTTTGAAATACCAGCTGGCAGGGTGACAAGGTGGGCAGTTGCTCTGAGCGCAGCTGGAGATAAAAGACAGAGAGTGTGCAGAGTCCAGAGAGGACCTCTAAACTACAACCCAACTGCCACCATTGGGCTACCATGTAAGAATGCTTAGTCACAGGGTGTCCTGATTGCCAGTGGAGACCTGGCAGGCTATTTTAGTACATCTGTGAAATATTGAAAGGGCTCTTCTTCCCCTGCATCACACAAAATTGTCTTCCATAGCCAGTGAGTATGTAAATGTATGGAAATTGCCACCCTATGCATGCTTACCAGGGAGCAGCACCTGAAGACCTTGAGAGAAGCATCAAAAACATTATTCTTCCACCAGGTTTGAATGGTTTCTAATTGGAGATTATCTCTGTTTGGCTATCTCTGCTTGGTTTGTATTCTGTTATTCAGTTCATGATATTTTGTTATGTGAACTGACTTGGGGGGCCTTGTTTTGGTCGGAAAGGTGGTATAGCACCCTCCAGATGAATTTGGCCATGCTGGCTGGACATTACTAGATTTGCAGTCCATCATATTTAGAGTACACCAGGTTGGGGAAGCCTTGGTACAGAAGTGTCTTCACAAAGAAATGCATAAAATGAGCAGACATGTATAGAATCACACCGTTGGCCCTTATTGTCTAGTCTAGGTGTGGGCATGGTGCTCCAGATGCTTTGGCCTAGAAATCCCATCAGCCCTCACCATTGTGCTGTGCTGGCCAAGGCCGATGGAACCAGTGGGCCAAAACACGTGGAGGCACAGAAGCTGTTCACTTCTGGCTTCTCCTTCCTAGAAACTGCTCTCCAGCCTCTCTGATATAGCTCTTCCAGACAGAGCCTAAAGATGCTGAAAAAATGAACCTGTGACTGCTAGCCCACAAAGCAAGCAATGCCACAAAGGGAAGTTTTGTTTCAGGGCTCATGTCAGCTGTTGCACTTGAATCCAAAAGAGGTCCATCTCCTTCAGAAAAATATAATCTCCTATCATTGTCTGATGACTATCCCCTCAAAGCAGGTAGGTCATTTGGGAATAACCCCAGATGCGTCTGGGCCAGGCCTTTATCCCTCCATCACCCTGCCTCATCTAAGGAGTTTTATGGCAGATTACAGCATGATTATGATATATTTGTAACATTCCTGTATTCCCACTGTTTCTTCTTTTTTCTTACCATAGAAAATCCTCCAAGGAGGAACATACAGAATAGTTGCATGATACCTCCTGATCTTGTTAGGATCTCTCCATCTGGAAGCACCATAACTTTACTCAAATATAGTATTCATGACAGAAAAGGAGGCAAGGACTCTGAGCACCCCCCATCCCCATTCCCGTTCAAGTTGGGGGCTCAGTTCTGCACAAGGTTCAAAGGTCTATTCTGGGATATACTCAAGATTAAATAGCCCAAAGGCTGTGCATGTGCGCAGACTACATGCATATCATAATAACCAGAGAGATGTAAGATGCTGCTGAAGAAAAATCACATGGTTCAGACCACACCAAAAGAGGGAAAGTACCTTCCACTCTCCCCAAATGGCTCTGCTGTAAAGCCACAATCTCTGCATATAAAACCTGGACGTTCCGAGAACAGGGAGAGTGATTCTTTGGCTGAGAGGCTATTTTTGAGTCTTGCCTTTTTGCCAAGTACCCCAAGCTGGAATGGGGCTGCTGGCCATGTGTTGGTCATGGTGGTGGTGGCGGTACTGGAGGGAACGGGGGTCTGGCCCTTCACCTAGTCCCATACATATCCTGGCTCCAAGGAAGCTCAGTTCAGCTTTGCTCTGACTCTGGCTCCATCCTCCCCAAGAGCTGGGAGAGGAAAAGGCTCCAACAAGCAGCCCCTCCACTGCCTGCCTCCCTGCCCCTTCCCCCCTCTGTTCCTCTTCTTCTTTCCGAAAGTGAAGAGGCTTCTTCTATCCCCAGGGCCTTTACTGGCGTCTGAGAGCATCCATTAACAACCACTCTGAACCCCCCCCCCCTTCAGGCTTTATCTTTTCTTATTTATGAAGCTGCTCAATCGAGGCAGCCAAATGGAAGGATTCCCCACATATGGAGGCTTCCAGCACCGCACTGGCCTCTCTCCCAAGCCAGGTGGCTCACAAATGGAGGGCGATCCAGACGCAGCATTCCAAAGAGCCTTCTCCTTCACATCCTGAGGGTAAAATGGAGCACCGTCCCTGGATGAAGGGGAGATGGGGTGGGGGAGATGCAGAGAACAAGTGCAAAGGTTAAGAGATGCTGGTTTCCTTCTTTCTGTCTGGGGCCAGGAATGTCTTCATTCCTGGACTACACAGCCCTGCACTGTTCTTTGGTCTGCACATATCGGGGTGGGCAGACTTCAGGTGTGCACAAGCTATTTGCTTTTGTCCTCACAACCCTGTGAGGTAGGAAAGGCAGAGAGACAGAAAGAGAGAGAGAGAGAGAGAAGATGAGACCAAGGTTATCCAGTGAGCTTCATGGCTAGTGGGGAATTTAAAACTGGGACTCCCAGTGCTTAAACATAGTCTGACACTCTAACTCAGCCTCCCGCAACCTGGTGTCTCAAGAGGTGTTGAACTGCAACCCCTATAACCACCACTCATGTATCTGGGGATGATGGGACTTGGAGTCCATTGCATCTGGGTGACGCTGGATTGGCATGGGCTGCTGTAAACCACACTCTGAATTCCCTAGTCTGTGAATGGGGCAGGAATATGGAAGGGAGTTTCAGCTTCTTGAATCCCTGAACTTCTGAATGCTGCATTTAGTCCTTATCCCCTCTAGATAATCAATGCTATTCTTGTTCTGAAGTAGCATGAAAGCTTCTGTGCCTGCTGAAAAGACACCCCCAACATTCTGTTGCATTTTAGAGTGACCAAGACTCGAGACCCAGGAAGGAGTTGTGTAGGAGTGGCAGGCCTGAGTCTTAATGGCTGGGACTACTGGAACTTTCACGGTTTTCCAGAACATGTCGCTGCTCTATTCCTAGGGGGGAAAGCAAAGCAGGCCACTTGGGTGGAAAAAGAAAAAGGGGACGGCAGGGGCTTGGTGAAAGGGAGAGGGTGTCCCCGTGGAATCGGGTGACACGAGAACGTTGAAAGTAGAAGTGGGGTGAGCCGAGGACTTGCACGGAAGCTGTGCACACACAACAGGGATGAGAAAGGGATTCTCTCCTGCTTCTGTACAAAGCCTGCCCCCCTCCCGCCCCTGTATCTCAGAGAGCAAAGCTTGGGGAGGGGGCAGGGCTTGCAAAAGAAGCCCAAGCCTCTGGGCTGGATGGGCACCCCCTCCCCGGCCCACCCACCACTATTGGGAGGAGGGTGAAGAGAGCGGGTGAACTTTCAGGAGACTTTGTGGGAGGCTGGACTAGATAGACCTTTGGTCTCATCCAGCCAGCAAGGTTCTTCTTAGTTTCCTATGATATAGGGGGCAGGGAGAGAAAGGGGAGAACCAGGAGCCAACTCCAGTGAGGAATATTAGGGGATTTGCCCTTAATGGTGCCATAGGAATAATTGCAGATTTAGATTTTAAGAAGGACAACACATTTTTCTAATATCCTTGCAGGCTTATTTGATTTATTGATTACCTTTCTAAGCTGTCCAATAACCAGTGTACTCTTAGGCTAGGGTTGGGCCTAGAACGGAAGAGTTATAGAGCTGAGAGGGGGCTGTGAGGCCATCAAGCCCAACTCCCTGCTTCACTTTGCCATGTAGTCACCCATCTGGCTGCAGGCACATACCTTTCCAGTTTAGTAAAGGTGATTCAACATGCCAGCTAGATGGATAGCTATGCAGGCAGGTTTGGCTTGGGCCCCTTTTAGGGCAGCATGCTGCTTCAGCAACACCGTTTGCAGGAAGTCAACCAGCAGACACAAGAGGTAGACTGAAGAAGGCTGCCTGAAAGGGAAGAGGGAGCTAGAGCCCAACCTCTTCTCCCTCAGGCCTTTTGCTAGGCATTTAGATAGAACCCAGCTGCGACTACTTGTGGCTTGGTCACCCAGATCTTCTTGCAGTCAGGAAGAAAGCATGTCCCTAAGATGTACACCACAAACAGCAGCCGGGAAAGAATATGGAAGAAAGGAATGAAGCTACCCCCATTCTCACAAACAGCTTGGCAGGCTCCTGAACAGGTGACAACTTGACTTTTGATGGGCAAGTTCCAGGGATACTTTGTTGGACATGATTGAGTACCCATCTGAACCAAGGCAGGACATGATGGGCAGAATCCCAGCAAGCTGAAGGAAACACAAATGGACTGAGAGGTCCTGGGCACTGGATAAGGGGGCTTGTTGGTTCCAAGGCGGACACCAAGGCTGGTGTCACAGGTAGCCACCCTTGGGCACCTGTGAGTCTAAACCACAGCATGGGCCATGGAGAAAGCCACTGGACCTGCTCCTCCAGTTCACATGGCAACCTGCTTGTTCGGCTGCCTCTGCCTCTGGCCATGAGCCTGACCCTAGTTCAGGGGTGGTGGTGAGGAGAGCCAGGTACCCTGGCCTGCTTGCTCCCTGGCTCTCTCCCTGTGGTATTCAATGACAGGAAGGAGGAGGGGGAGCAAGAGCAGACAGGGACAGCAGAGGTGAGGACATAGTTCCATTGCAGGAGGGCACCTATGGAGGACGTCTTGCAACAGACTACACAGCCTGGAACCTGCCCCACTTGGATGTGCACCATCTCACCAAAACAGTTATCAGAATTAGATGGATTTCAACTCTTTCTTGAGTAGACCATTTATCACGGTCTTTCAACTCATTGGCCCACGGGTGAGTGCTCTGCCATGCTGTCGTACCCCAGGGACACATTTTCTGCAGCTGAAGACCCATGTGCAAAGATGGATCTGAGTTCCAACCTCACCCCTGGGGAACCACGGTCAGACAAGCCCCTCATGCGGCAGGCCCATGGCTGCCTTGTGCAGGAAGGTTGAGAGCCTTCCTTCTCAGTCCCACAACAAGTTAAGCGCTGATAAGTCCCAAGCTGATGGCACACATCAACCTGTGGCATGCATATGGGAGAGCCCTTTGGACAGACCAGTCGAGAGCGAGCTGCTCCACAACGGTCCGTGAGCCAGCTGGCTGCTTGTGCCTGGCGCTAAGAGAAAGGCGCATGCTGCTGACCTTGGGATGCACCCTCTGCTCCACAACAGCCGGAGGGCCAATGGGATGCTCATGGACACAGCCACGAGACATCCTTGTATGGCAGAACCTGGAAGGCTCGTGCCTTGCCGAGCCTGCAGACCGCTCGCTCCCCATCATGTGGGCCTGCCTTCTTGTGTGCGGGCTGGGTCCGTGAGGAAGGTAGCAGGGGGTGCTGAAGCAATCGGAGTTGCTACAACTGTCCAGCCAAACAGACACGCTGCATGTCTCTCTCCAACTCCGGTGCCTTCCTACTCAATGAGGTAATGTGGAATCGTCTCCTGGAGTGGGCTAGAAAAGGAGGAGGAGGGGCAGGGTGGAGTGGTTCAGGGAGCAGGTCTGGGTGGCAGAACTGCAGACTGCAGTGTGGGGAGCTTAAGGCTCTGCAGGAGAGCTGCGTTGGACTGCCAGGCAAGCCGAAGTTGTCAAGAAGAGTTAGATTGCCAGGTAGGTGATGGTGGCTCATGGCCTGATTAGCAGCAAGAGCATGAAGCGGGAGGCGGGTGCACTGTACCTCACTTTGCCTGCTCGCTACCTCCTTCCATTCCCATCCATCTCCCTACAGTGCTCCCCGTTGGGCGGACAATGCCTAAAGAAGATGCTAGCTACCCGCAAAGCCAAGGAACCAGCTGCACAGCCCTCCATGCTCCCTCTTGGAGTAACCACCACATCCCTCCTCTCCCACCAGCACTTCAACTCAGCCTCCTACTGCACAGATAATCCCATAGAGCAAGCCAGAAGCTTCCCTGCTAGGATTACTACCTCCATGTCCTAGCACCCCCTGGAGGGCTGGAGTGACCATGCCGAGGCAGCGTCACTGCAGGGCTAGCGCAAGACTTACATGCCTACTCTGTGCCTATTGCACTGCGCCAGGGCTGCGTGAAAGCCCATCTTCCCCCCTCGCCAAATGCTGGTCCTGCCCATATTGCGTTGTGCTTCCCAGGTGGGACCCCTCTGTTGCACCCTCAGTACAGAATCCTGTTCCTTTCTCTCCTTTCCCAGCCCAGGTGCCTTTTATTATAACAAGCAGGAAGGTTCTATTTGCTGATGCCAGAAGTCCCACTTGGGATAGAAGTGAACGATCCCTCCCTCCCTTTCTCTATATATACATATAGTGGTTTTGTTTTTGCTTTTAAGAATTTATATCAACTCCTCACGGGGGTGGGGGGGGAATCAATCATTCTGATCTGTCCACCAGGGGGCACTAAAAGAAGCCCGGGTAAGTTTGATGGGTGGGGGTAGCCGCCTGGCATTGCAGCAAAAAAGGTGGAGAATATGTGACAATCGGTTGGGGAGGAGGAGATTTGGAAAGAAGGGGTGAAGGCTGTTGGGAGAGGCAGAATAAAGAAGAGATGTTAGGACTGGTTTAGTCTGTTTAAAAGGCAGTCCCCAACATTTGGCCGTATTTTAGACTGCCACGATAGAGGTTTTGTAGAGCGTAGGAGTAGCAAGCCTGCTCCTGTCTAACTGGGATTACTGGTGGCAAAGAAGAGACTTCCATGAAACCCTTTGAGTGATCAGGAAGCATTTCTCCTATAACTCTGATTGTGGGCAGATGCTCAGTGAAAAGACACTCTGCACTAGCTCTGGAGCCTCTTTATCCTTTCTGTTCCTGGGATGAGCCCTGGCCTGCGAAACAGATGCCGGCGTTGCTCGAGCTCTGGTGAGCCAAGGCACAAAACCCCGGGTTCCGGTGGGAGGGGAGCGGATGAGCGGCGCTCAGCCCCCACCTGGATCGGTAGCGTCTCTCCCCTCTCTTTACATTCCTGCTAGATGAGCATCTGGGAGCTTTTCGGGGAAGGGGGGGGATGGGGTTGCAGCTTCTCTCCCTCTTTCCCCCACCAATCCAACCCCCCTCCTTTTAGAGGAGCAGGGAGATGGCTGGAAACCGGCGGCCGGGGCGGGGGGCGTGGAGGCGAGGACGCCCGCCGCCGCTGGACGAGGTCTGCTCGCCAGCTTTGCTGGGCGCATCTCCCCACCCCATGTGATTATATAGCGCCTGGCACGTCCCCGAGTCCATTATCGGAACGGCGCGTAGCGGGAGGAGGGAGGAGGGGAGGGAGGGAGGCGCGGCGGCGGCGCGCACAGCGAATTTCGGCGGCGGCGGCGGCGGCAGCAGCAGGAAGCGAGCGAAGGGAGAGCGAGGAAGGCGCTTAGCAGCGGCGCGGCGCGGCGGGGAAAGCAGCGGGGGCGGGGGGCGCCTCCCTCCTTCCCGGCCGCCTTCTCTCCTTCCCAGCCGGCACTGCACCCCGGGCCCCGCCGGCCGGCCGGCTCCCTCCCCGTCTGTCTATGTCTTTTTCTGACTCCAGCGCAACCTTCCTACTCAACGAGGTAACTTAACATTCACCGCGCAGCCGCCGCCGCCGCCTCCCACCACGCCGAGCGCAGCCCCCTGGCCTCCTCTGCCCGTTCCTGCCTTCTCGTCTTCGCTCCCTTCCTCCTGCCGCCCCGCCACTCCCCATCCGTGACAAGAGCCGTCTTTCTTGCCCCCCTCTCGCCCTCTCTTACCCACCCGCGCCCGTTGCAACTCTGGGCAGATCCGGAGACCCCGAGAGGCGGCGGCGGCGGCAGTGGGAGGGCGGACGATGGGGAGAGGGAGAGGCTGGCAGCGACGCGTCTTCCTCGTCTCCGTCCCGTCCCCACCATGCCGCGCATTCTGGTTGTATTTTCTAGATCCGGGAGCGGGAGGGCGGGGGGCGTGAGAGGGGAGGATGCTCGGAAAAGGCGAATTAGAGAGCCCTCTTTTGCAAAATCTGGCGTGAAAAGAACCGGAGTGGAATAACTGGGCTTCTGCCCAACTTTCGATGGGAAAGGAGATGGGGAGGGCTAAGCTCGTGGCGGGCAGCAGCGCTGGCATCGAGCTCAGAGAGGCATATGGAGGCAGAGCTTGGAGGAACTGCAGGGGGGGAAATCCCCATCTGGCCCCATTTCCTGCAAAGCCCTTTCTCCTTCCTCCCCCACCGTCGACCTCACGCCGCCTAGCGCCCCCTCCACCTTGTCCGCATGTAAGAGAAGCGCCCAGGTCGGCAGACGGCAAGCATCCGTCCTAAAGTTGCTGCTGGACGGGGTGGGCGAGGGCGAAGGTGCGTGCCTTCTAGTGCGGGATGTGGCCCAGCGGGTTGGGGGTAGCCTGAGCAGGCAAAGGGGAGCGTGAAGCCGGAGGTGACAGCAGGGGGGAGGGCCCTGGATCAAAGGATCTATGGGTGAATGTCGCTCAGGGCTGCCAGGGAGGGTGGGAAGCGCTCGTTTGGCAAGGAGTGATGTGGCACTTAGTTAAGGGATGTGCAAGCAATTAGGGCGGTTGACTCTTGGATCAAAGCTGCTGCTGAAGAAACTCGGGATGGTGCGCTGTGGGAACCACGGCCTGGACTTCCCTTCTCTTCCCTTCCCTTCCCACATTCCTTTGCTTGTTCAGTCTCTGTCTCCCCTGCCAGACCCGTGCAGGTCCAAGAAAGCTTTCCCCTCCTGCACGTACTAACTGGCTGTATCTGTCAGGCACCCTTTTCTGCCACCCCTAGGAAGAAAGGTTTTAATGTCCCACGGATCGCTTTGGAAACGCAAAGGGGTTGGCCCCTGAGGATGCACTAACCCCCCCCCTTCACCTCCAGTGGGGCTGCCTTACAGTTCTGAGCCCCTTCTCGATCGCTGGACCCTCCTCTCTCCATCCTTTTGTTTCCCTTCTGCTGATCTGCGCCACGCCCATGCCCCCCCCCGGTCCCTTTCGTGCGGCTCTCGCCCAGCAGGTGCAGGCAGATCTGGACAGTCCCGTGGCTGTTGCTCGCCTCAGCTTCCTGCCTGCCTGCCTGCCTGCCTGCCCGCCCGCCTCGCTCGCTCGCTCCCTCCCCCCTCCCTCCCCGCCTGCCTGCCTGCCTGCCTGTGTGCCTGCCCCCAGGGGAGGGCTGGTGGGTGGGCGCTATTGTTTTTGCCTTGCTGCTGAGCCGAGCTGAGCCACAGCATCCAGGGTGGGGAAGTCTGACAGAGAGTGTGCTGACCAGCGTTGCAGTTCTGTGCCATTTGCTGCCCCCGCAACCCAGCTGGGGCCAGGGGGCAAAGCGCCGGACACCTGTCTCCCCTCCTCTGCCCTCGTTCCTGGACCATCCTTCCCCCCACCCCCATGTATGAGGACTCCTATTTCCATGGATTCGAAGACTCCGAGGTGGTGAGTCGACAGGCCGGGAGAAGGGGCTATTTTAAGCAGGGGAGCCGCCCACCTTGGAAGGGACCTGGCATCAAGTTGGGGGAGGGCAGGAGTCAGTTCTGGAGCTATTGAATGACGATGTTGGAAACTTGGGGCAGAGAAGCTGGGGAAGGAGTGCAGGGGGTTCACCCAAGGATGGGTGGAGTAAGGAAATGTTTCCAGCACAGTTGCAAGTGGCATTAGTTGGGCATCTTCGATGGAGCAGCAGTAACCATGCCAGCGGAATTGCTGAGTTGGGGGGCTGGTAGGACTTGCTTTCCTTAGCTTCTGTGTGGATTGGGGGCGGGGGGGGGGTAGAATAGTTAGGGACTTAAGATCCTCCCCAAGGAAAGGAGGTGGTTGGCTTTGGGTAGGTGGGGGTGTTCTGTTGGTAACTGGCTTAGGGGATACTCTTCTGGCCTCCTAAGAAGTGAGCTTTCCTCTACTACCTCCCCCTGCTGGCCGGTGAGTGTAAGGCACAAAAGGTGGTCCAGTGAGTAATAGGGGAAGGCACCTGGTGTGTTCCCAAGCCCACACAGCAACTATTGCGTGGGAAGGGGAGGCTTTACACTTTCTTGGAGCAGGAGCACTGGGGATAGTGCAAACAGGGTGGATTCCAGATTTGGCCAGACTTAAGAGTAGATCCACTGGAATCCATGAGACTTAAGCTGGTCATGCGGTTTAGAGCAGCCCCACTGGAATCAATGGAACCTAAATTAGTTGTGCCTGACTTGAGTCGCATTGATTCCAGTGGGTCTACTCTAAGTCGCAAGGTTATATCTAGGACTAACCCTCAGTTCGTACATGGGAGCTTTCCAGCTGAGCATGCCTTTTGGAGGCAGAGCCTTGGTTGCCTGTCCTCCTACACAGTTTGGAGAAGGGGTGGGGAAAGCATCAGTCACCCTTGAAGAGGGAACCCAAAAATAGTTCCATTCTGAAAGAGGAGGTGGCACTTCTTTTACCCAGTTGTGCAAGCTTCAAAGCGTTGCTGCAAAAATCCTGGATGGGAAGTTTGTAGGGCTGTGACAGGGCATGAATAAGAAAAGAGATTATTTGGGAAAGTAAGGGAAGGGAAGAGTGCACTGATAGGGCTAGAAGAACTCTCCATGTGTGAGCCAGTTCAGCAGATCTGGACTGAACCTCTTTGTCAATCTCTCTGGGAGCCCATCAATAATAAGGCAGGTGCCGGGGTCTCCGCATGATGCCGGAATAGTCCTTTTCATGCCCAGACCTGGTACTTCCTGCTCACCCGGCTGGGGTCAGGCATCCACGGCAGGCGCAGCTGCTCCGCTTTGAAATGGGTAGGCGGGTGCCGGCAGGAGGAGGCAGCTGATCAGATGACACGGCGGAACTGGGCTGTGTGGGACCCCCGTGGCATTTCCCAGTGTGTCTGCCTGAGCTGGGGGTGGGGGAGAAGCACAGCACACTGTAACTGTGAGATGCCTCCTTCTCTCCCCCCTCCCCATTTTTAGCACCTCTTGCCTAAGCCATAAACACTTTCGAAAGACTGTGGCAGGGTATGATTTGTTCTTTTTCTCCGTGTCTGTTTCTCACCCCCGTGTGCGGAGAGAGGGAGATGAGAGGGAGAGAAGGAAGGTGCAGAACGGATCGATGGCACAGGTGCAAGACATACCTGGGGCCACCAGCCTTCCTCAACCTGGTGCAAGCCTCATGTGTTTGACTAAAGTTCTCATGGTCCCAAATTGGGGCGGGGGGAACCATTGGCACTTGGGAAGATTGTTCTGTCCCAAGATTGGGAAAAATATCCCAGATTCCTAAGTGCCCAGGAATCCCCGCACTTGCTACTTCACCTCCAGTCTTGTTGCCTGGTTTACAGATTTATTTGTTTTTAACGCATAATTATTTATTATATGCATATTCTGCTCTCTTTTTAGAAGCTTAAGGCAGCATGGTTCTTGTCCTTACCCCTTCATGTCCTCACGATAACCCAACCCTGGAGGGAGGGAGGGTAGGCTAAAAGAAAAACAGCTTGACCTAAGGTCACTCGGAGCTGCAGGGCTGACCCAGGCACTGGATCTGGGTTTTCCCGACATGGTGCCTTCCAGATGGGCCTTGAATGCCGCCCCCTGCACGCAGCGTGGCCACTGGCCATTCAGTCTGGGGATGGTGCTTGCCCATGCTGTCTGGAGAGGACAGGCACTGTGGTCCAAGGCATCTAGAGGGCACCAGGGTGGAGAAGGCTGCAGTATGCTGTCCATATGGAGCTCCTCCTCCACCCTTCCGAATGCGTGCTGCTGCATCCCAGCTCCCTTGTCCGTATGGAACTGCTCAGAGAACACATTCGGAGGTTTCCTCCCCACATTGCTTCAAATCAGGGTAGGCTGAATGAGAGCCACAGTCCTGCCCATCCATCTTTCTGCCCCTCCATGTGCCACAACCTCCCTCCACACCACTTCCCTCTCTGTAGCCTTCCCTGGGGTAAGCAGCTCATTAACAGTGCACCCCCCCCCTTTCCATGCACAGGATATAGAACCTCCTTGTTTTGTGGGTGTTTCATTCCTCTAAAAGATGAGAGCTAGGCCATGCTCAGGATGACGGCTGAGGCTGGAAGGCAGCTTGGTCAAGCGGTGCAGCTTTCTGCTGGGCACAGAAGAGGGAAGGAGGGAGGGTTCACTGCTCATTGACAGCTTGGATCTTAAGCTCCTGGGCTGAGGTTCATTTTTGTCTCAGGGGACAATACGTGCAGCTGTGACAACACAGATAGGGCCAGAAAGAGCTTCTCCCTTCCACCGAAGTGAAGGGGCAGTTTAAAGATTTGCCACTGGTGGCTCCAAGTCTTGTTCTTTATAGATTCATCTCTTAGATACCTGCACATCAAACATTCAGATAACAAGAAGGTACCTCTCTCAGGCTTACTTTGAGCACAGCCTCTGACAGGGCTCTCTTAACCTTAGGTGGAATACGTTTCAGGCAACAGGAAAGGGAGGGAGAGAGCAGACAAAATATTGGTCATGTGCAGTGCCTTTCCCTTAGCGCTTAATAACCACAGTCATAGCCAGTGTGTGTGACCTGCTGTTAGTGCAACTAGTTCCCAGGGCAGTGGGGTTTTGAGGGCAAAGGACACGACTTTTGATTGAGCTCTTGCACTCTTCCTCTTTTCCTTTATAATGAAACAGAATATAGCTTCCTTTTCTTCTGTTTGTTTTTCTTTTCAGGTTAATGGCCAGACTCCAGCATAAGTAGAGAGGAAGTTTGTTGTATGCATAGTGTATTTTGTTTCACATCTGTACTTCTTCCCTTTCCCTGAGTGGTGGGGAGTGCAGAGAGTAACTTTCAGACGAGACGAGACATCATGATATCATCTTCATATAATATAAGCCTGGGAAATGAGATCCTTTAAAAAAATCCTAGAAACAAAATCGGTAGCTCTGTAACCCTATGATGTTCCATGTGTGGAAGAGTTTAGTGAGAACTCCCTTTCAAAACAACATAGCCATTTGTCAAAATATAATCAAGGATAAAGGGAAAAATTGGGAGGAGCAAAAGGAAGACAATCTGCACAAAAATGCATACAATTCCACATAAAACTGGTAAAATGGTCTAATACAGCAGTATGCTACCTACCTGAGTAGAGTTGGGTTCCTGAGTGTATGCAGAGTTTACTGTAGAGAGGTTGGTATGAGAGAGGGAGGGAGAGAGACTCTTAGGTTCCAGTTAAGTGTTATAAGGATTAACCTTTCACTTACGGGGATCTCAGTTCAGCAAAAGCTGCCCATAGTAGAGACTAGATGCTGTTTTGTTCAGTATTATGATAGGCTTCATCTTGCCATCAGTTATCCAGTCAGCAAATCAGGTAATTACTTAGAGACTGGACCCACCTTCCTCTCAGCTGCAAATATCCATATCAAAAGCCCAAGGTGGTTGGAACCAGTCAGCCTATTACAGAAAGCACCCTAAGGTTTTGATCATATTTTGGAGGACAAAAAAGTGAAAGAAGGTTATTTAAGTTTTTGGGGCTTGTCCAACAGGGTGCCAACCAGCCAGATTCTCTAGGAGGCACTGTTGAACTACATTTGAATGTAGGGGTTTAGTTAGATCATCCTTCTACATTCCAGCATGCACAAGTTAAGCCAGGACAGAGAAAAAGCTCGCAGGCAGACAAGGGGATATGTGCCAAAAGAAGCATCTGCACACCAGAAATCCAAAAAGCATCCTTACCATTCCTATCCAAATAGCCCTCCTGTGTTTTTCTGCCACTTCTTCTATCTTTTTCCTTAATAGAAAAGCATAATTAGGGGGGAAAGATAGAAAATGTATTTGGATTGTTAGCAAAAGGTGGGCTTCCCACTTGGGTCTACTTTTGCTGCCTAAGAGGAACAGCAAACAGAAAAGGGGCACAGTAACCAAGCTTTGCCAAAAAAAAAAAAAAAAAATTAGCACCAGAAGCAAACAAACAAACAAGCACCTCTCCTTGATGCTGGCAATAAAAACACCACAAGAACAAATTAAATAACGAGCAATTTGCTGTCTTTTCATGACATCCCAAATCAGCTGCCTGAGGCAGCTGCGTCACTCAGCCTAATGCTAGGCCTGGCCCTGTGATATTCGGCTATTCTGGCACATGTTACTTGCGCATGTGTGTGACAAATCCCTGACAGTTATAAAATAAATAAATGCAGTTTGTGGAGGCTGAAATGTGAAGTGGAAGAGGAGTGGTGAGAGGGACTGCTTAGCCCTTTCCCGACCAGCTCTTTTTCTGCTCAATATTACCTGCTCCCGCAGCCAGGAAAAGAAAAATGGGGAAAGTGTTAAGTAGTTCCTTTCCTTATTGTTCCTCCACTTAGAACTGCAGCCTCTCACAGCTACTTTTTACTTAAAACAAAACCAGAAACGAAATTTCTCAGGGCCTCTTTACATGCATTTCCATATAATGTATGGGTTTGTTTCCATTCTGGATGTGTGGAGAACAGCAATTACAGTGCCTGTTGTCCTAAGAATATTATGCTAACTAACCTAAAATGGGGCTTTGAATTAGAGGACATTTGTGCTCATGTTTAATATCTTATCTGTCTAATATCTTGCAGAGGGATATGCAAATCGCAATGCTGGAGAGGTCTCTGTGTGTCCCAAAATACACTGCAGGTGCTTCTGGACTGAAGGATGGGAGGGATGCACTCTTATCACAATCATCCCAAATTACTGTGCAGCTTTCCCATTTTTTCCCGTCATATTTTTTTCCTCATAAGGGAAAAGATGTAATAGGCGGTGGAAAAATACTGGAAGGCTACAAATGGAGGACAACAGCGCCTGGTTCCCCCCTCCCCCTTTCACTGCAATTGCACAGTTAAAGTGTCATCCGGAAGCATCCAGTGTCAGGGCAGCTGTAGTACAAGAAGAGGAGAAATGTAAGCAGGCCATAATAATCCTCCTTTTTGCTAGCAGCAGCCTCTGTTCACTTTGGATCCTGCAGTTTCCTTTGTTAAATCTGAAAGGGTGCATTTACACCTTTTGTTTCTGCTGCCATGGCCAGCTTTTATTAATCAGGTGATGCAAATTTGCAGTGTGCTCCTTTCATCCATTTGGTTCTGGAGCTCATCTAACTAGCCCAAGGTGGAAAACTTTTGTTTTGAATTATACGTCCCATCAGCCCTAACCAAAACAGCTAGTGATGAGGGCCAAAACATTTTGGGAACTACCAGTTGCCTGTCTGACCTATCTCAATATAATTTCTAGCTCCAGTGTGGCCTTCTTTATTTATCCTTTTTCCCACCAGCCAGCATGGTTAGGAATCTCAAGCAGGTTCCCTCCCATCCTTATCTTTCAACAAATCTGCTCATTTCCCTTCAGCTCTTTACTGTCCTGCTGTTTACCTTTCCATGCTTGCATTTTGAAACAGATTCCTCCACTTCCTTTGATGTCATCATTTGCGTATTCATTCCCTTTATTTCCAGCTTTCAGTCTTTGCAAACCATTGCTTTTGTCACCGAAATAGCACCACCCCTGCACAAAGAGGGCAGGCTTGGTGCAACCTTATGATTTACAGGAGTACAGACATCTTTAGGGGAAAGACCCCTAAGAGTGGGGAGAACTCCCAAAACAGCCCTGTGAGAACCAAATGTACTCAATGACCACTGGGATGGTCGCTCTACCTGGGCCCATGCATCTCTAGCCCCAAATCTAGTTCTCAGGGGTCCAGATCTATTTGTGTCCATTGGTGTCCCCTCACCTTAATGGCCATGTGGGGGCAATTTTCAGGTGTGATTGCAATTGGGGAGGGACAGGTCAACTCTCCCCTGCAATGTTCATACCCCAGTATCCTCCCCTCAAAGAAATTAAACTTAGGACAAAGAAGTTTCTCCATTTGGGATGTTCTGGATCGAAATGTAAATTCATCAGACCAATGATTTTAAGATATTTGAAATGCGAATTTAATTGGCTGGCTTTGCCTCCTGTGCAAATATTATTTGTAAGGATTTCAGCATTCTTACATATAGATATAAATTAGTATATATGCAGATATGCATCCCATGGACCCAGGCCCTGGTTATTTTAAGTGCCAAGTAATGCTCCAGTGACTACAAAAAGCTGAATGACTTGGGGTGGGGGGAATGGGAAAGGGGAAAGGGAAAGGGAATGGAATGGAGTGGCTAGAACCCCAAACAACAGCATTTCACACTGTAAAGTTTTGTTGCAGGTTCTACTGGTTACATTTATATCCCACTTTTCATTCAGTATTGAACTCAAGATGTCATACATGAGGTTCTCAAGTAGTTTCACATCCAGACAAAGACCTGCTTAGCTTCACTAGGTTGCTTCATCCTGTACTTTTGTTTAGATGCAGTGAGACTTTTGGCCTCATCCTGCTCTACTTCCTTAGAGCATCGGAACCTCAATTTCTCCATTACTTCTTTATGTCATTTAGCAGTTATTTATTTAGCGTATGATGAGTTCATGACGAGAATAAGCAAATATATGCACACAATCCACACATATATATACAAAACTTCTGCAGGGGTACAGCCATGGCCTCATAACTGGATGTCTAGTTTAGCTAACCAGGCAATTGCCTCTGGTGTTGCTTTGTGCAGATCTTCTAAGGAGCCAGGAAATGCATGTCTTGGGCATTCTTGCACAATATATTTGATAGTTTGCACACTGGCACCACAGATGCAACAAGCAGAATCTTTCCATCCTCATTTATACAGAGCAGAGGCACTCCTTCCAGTATCACATCTAATTCTATTCAGTTTCATCCAGACAGAGCAAGGCAGGTTAAAGCCAGGGAGATTGAAAGAGGGGTCACTAATGGCCAAGCTGCAATAAGGCAACTTGGACCATTCTTCTCTCCAAGCATTCTTAGGATTGAACAGGGCACACGTAAGATAAATGGCTGTTTTCCAAGCTGCCCTACGAGATTTCAGCCTTGTGACAGTCTGTGCAACATCCTGGTGAATAGGGAGGGTCTTGTTATTCAGCATCCTTGACCATAACCGAGCGAGAGCATGTTGTCTTCTAATGTGGGGTGGTGTCATGTTGCTGAGTACTGGTAACCAGTGCAGAGGGATGGGATACAATGTGCCAGTGATGATAGCATGGTCTGGCAGAGTTGGACATCAACCATTCAGGCGTGGAAGCTGTTAAGCCACCTGCTAGTATGACATCCCACTGTAGAATAAACCAGTGAAGGATGGAGTCCGAGGTTATGGGGCTGGGAAGGGAGAAGGTCCTTTCCACCTACTGATGCCCCAGATGCATGACTCCTATCTCTTTAATAGTACTCATTTAGCATGAAAATCCCCAAATTCCTTTCTCTGGGACATGCAAGAGCTTCATTTAAGCAAGGGCATAGGTCCAAAATTGTTTTAGAATATAAAACTCATACCACTGCCCCGTAGTAATAAAGTGGGAGAAGAACAAAGGACATGTGCAAGCCTATAGTCATTCTTAGCAACTTAACCTGCCTTAGAAAAATAAAAGAATGATGATGACAATAATTCCCCTGATAAATGGGAATCCAACTCTTTTTGAAACACCAGTGCTTGAAATTGAACTACTACATACTGAGAAATAAAAATGCAGCTATTGTGTTGTATGACATGCATTTGACAGTTGTATCACTTTTAATACTAACAGCAGGACTTGTCACCTCTATAACATTTTTGAGTGTTTATGTTTTTGCATAAGCCCAGCAAACATGGCAAGGTAGGCCAGAATTATGATCCCCTGGGTTGTAAATGAAAGAACTTCCCTAAGGCCTCCATACAAGTTGAAGATGCCGCTTAGGAGCTTCTTGGTGCACTACTGGAACAGCGGAGCCACTGCGACCTCTCTGGAGGCAGCAGTGGCACAGTTTTGAGGGAAAGGAGGAGAGCAATGGGAGGCAACAGCAGCATGTGGTCTTTTAGCCATTGCAACACACCCTCTCTCATCTATTATAATGTAAAATTGATGAAAATACCTACAGAACAGGGGTAAGAATGAGAGAGTCCCTGAGCACATGCTTTTCCTTCACCTCTGAGTAATTATATCCAATTGTGCATTAATTTGGAATTATGCAGAAAGAAGCTTCAAGGCAAGGCTCCGTGAAAATAAAGGAAGAGGGGAATGCTCTTTTCCCACTTTCAAGGGGGCTGCCTTGAATACACAGGCCCGGTTCTGTCCACTGCAAACTTCAACTCATCCATAGGGCAAGGGGGGGAGGGGTTGTAAGCCAGTACTTGCTGTGCTATGTCTTTGCGTTAAACTGTACAGCAGCCTTTTCCAAACTGGTGCTTTCTAAAAGTTTCGAACGATGACTAGCAGCGTCCCTGGCCTTGCCTGGGGCTTATGGGAGGTCTAGAACCTGCAAAGGGGAGGCCGGTAATGTGCGCACGCGCTCCCCCTCCTCAGCAAGTCGAGTCTTTTTAGTCCCGCAGTGACAGAAGGGGCAGAAAGAGGCTTTCTCCGTCAGGCTCCCGTCGCGTGTCTGCAGGAACTACAAGCTGCCAGGCTTAAGTCACGCAAGGGTTGCTTCCGCCGTGTGCTGTGCGTCTTCATGGGGCGAAGTCTTTTCTGAAAGCCGCCCTCGGCTTCGGAGATGGAGGTGTTGCCCCTGGGGGCAAAGACGTTTGTTTCTCCAGTTTGCCCACTTTTGAGGACTTCGCGTTTCCCCGCGAAATTCCACGCCCGCCTCACACCAGGAGCACGGCGCGAATCCTGTGCGTGGCTTCCCACGTGCCTCTCTTTCGCCACGCGGCAGCCGGGAAGAGCGCGTGTCGTGGCGGCTTCCCGGCGCGTGTGCAGCCACAGACGCGTGTGGGGGATTCGTGCAGATGAACGGGTGGTCCCGTGTGCAGCTGCTAGTGCAGCAGCAACGAGACTGAGGCAGAAACCCTCGCCGCCTCCTCCGAGCAATTCACCCGCTGGGCCTCCAACCACACCCCAAAGTGGATTCTTCCGTGGAGAGTAAGATCGGGCGTGCTCCGTTCACACGGTCCCTCGTCTCGTGCTGCTGCCGCCGCCTTCCCAGGCCGTTCCCCGCTGGTGTCTCCCGCGTCGCTTCTCCCCTCCGGTAGAGCAGCGCCCACTCCCGCCGCCGCAGCCGCTGGAGACGGAGGGAGAACAGAAGCTGGCATTGCCGCTACAGCTCTGCATTTTTGGAGCGATGCTGTTGGGCGGAGGAGCGGGGGCAGGGCAGAGAAGATGGCTCCACACGGAGAGACAGGCTGAAAAGCCTCCTCACCCCGTCGTCCCTGCATTGGCTTCAGCGCTGACTTAAGAGTCACACGTGTTCGAAGGTGCACACGTGTGTTGCAATGTCAAATAAGTGCACTTCTTTTGTTTTATTTCAAGGAAGAGTCATGTAAGGTAATCTGGAAGCGGTTGCTGCTTAGCACCCAAAATAGGTGCCTGCAATCTCCGCTCCTTGCTGTGATGTTACCCTGGATTTTCATCTGTGAAAATAATATGGCAGAGGGAGAATACCAGTGCGAGGTCCACCCGTGAGTGCACCCTTCTCGTTAACGGAACGTTGGGGGGGGGGCAGCCCGGGTTTTAGAGTCCAAGTGTGAGCAGGTTTTCCTCGGCTGAAAGGAAAATTTGAGGAAGATGGGTTTTGCCTGGCACAGCAGCCATACGGTGCCCCAGTTACAAGAGCCCTCCCTTCTATGCAAGCTATTAAGACAGCCTTCCCCAACCAGGTGCTCTCCGGATGTTTTGCATTACTACTGTTAGCATTACTGAGCACTGGCTGTGTCTGGGAGTAGAAGTCTAAAACACCTGGAGGGGAACCTGGATGGGAAAGGCTGTATTAAGAAGTAGTGGACCCTGCCCTGTGTAACGAACGTAGTGGAGGGCAGTGGGGAGGGCTTTAGCGTAAACTTCCTGAGGTTCACCGATGGAACTTTCTCATCATCCCTTTGTTAGTTTTTAAAGAGTTGTTAACTAGCATCCATTCTGTCAAAATATGTTTCCAGAACAGGCACACAAATGACACCCTATTGTGAAGATTAGTGATATAATTTACATAAGTGCTTTGCATATTTAAAATGTGCTATATAGGAAGTGGCAATGAGTTAGTTTTAGGATCCAAAGTGCAATCTTTAGTGGTTTCCCAGTAAGGCCACCATGGTGTTAGCATCTCTGCACCTTGTGGTCCAACTGCCAGGTGGTCAGAGATGCTGACTTTCCAGAAAGGTTAGAAATAGAAGCCACTGCCTTATACGGAGTCAGGGCCTTGGTCCATCCATCCCAGTATTGTCAACACTGACTTTCCAGGCACCCACTGTATGCAAAGCAGGTGTCCTGTGCCCCCCCCACCCCAGTCACAGCTCCTCCCTGAGGCTACATACTCTTCACCACATCCATGTCTCTTCTTAATCAATCCTTGCTCCTCTTCATCAATATCCTTTTTTGCTTATATTAGAGTTCAGGGGTTCTTCCAGCCCTTCATTGTATGTTAAACATAGGATGACATCCAGATGGATCACATATTTCATAATTCATGAGCAAACACAGTGGAGTCCTTTCCTGCAAAGAATTGCAAATGAAAATTAAGAAAGAAACACACACAAGAAAGGAAGGAAAAGCGAAAGTTGGCAAGTGATGATACACAAGCAAATGCAGTTAACATGTGCATATAAATGGATTAGAGTTGGAAATGGGGACTTGCTCTATTTCTGCTGAAGGCCATGGAGAGAAAGTGGGGTTTGAGGAGGGAGTTGTGGGAAAGTGGGGGGGGGGCGCAGAATCTCTTGCATGTTGCTAATGCTCAGAATATTTTGTATAAAGTACAGCAAGGCAGTGGCAGAATGGAGATTGACAGCTTGGCTGCAGGAATTTGATTATAGGAAAACAGGGAACAACCACAATATGATTTAGCATTTATACAGCATACTTCAAGTGTTCAAAGTGCTTCACACAGATTAGTTCAGTAATCCTTGCAACAACAGTTCTATTGGGAAAGCCATTATTATTATCTTCATATTGCAGACTGAGGCAGAAGAAAGGGGGGTGGAAACTCATGCCACAGAGAGACTGTCTGAAAAACTTATTCCTGAAAAGCTGTCTGAGAACTCACCAGCTGTGTAGAAGTTGCTACCTTTTTTCTGACTCTGTTCTTGTACAATCTGACATACAGAAATGGAAAAGGGGAAGCTTCCCAGCAGGTAGACACTGGAAAATCCTCAGCTGCTAATTTTTTGTGCATTGGGTTGATGTTTAAGATGTAGGAGCAGAGCCAGTAAAAACAATACAATGCAACATGGGATAACTCTGCTGTTATGCCTTAGTAGTGGCTGTCATACAACAGGACTTGATCTAATTTCATATGGTCAAGATTATCCCTATTATCTGTCCCTGTTTTGCCTTTGGAGAGATTTTAGAATGGAAAACATTAGCTTTCTTTGCACCATACTGGTTGTTGCTGTGTTCAAATTGTAGCTATTTTGTAAGAGCATTCACACACACACACATACTCTAATCTATTCGATATTGTTGAAAGTTTTGTAAACTAGAGGTTCTTAGGGCTGCCTTACTAACAAACCGTCTTCTAAACCCAGTTTAGGACAGGTTAGTGCAGGCTTGTGATGCTTTAACTTGAAGTCTTGCATTGAGCAGGAGTTGAACTCAATGGCTTTATGGGTGCTTTCCTACTCTGCTATTCTATGGCTCCCAATGTGGTGCCCTCCAAGTGATTTGGACTACAGCTCCCAGCATTCATGACCATTGGCTGTGTTGGCTGGTGCTGACAGGATTCAACTCAAAACATCTGGAGAGCACAAGGTTCAGAAAAGCCTTCAGCAATCTATGTGCGGGGGGGGGGGGAATCTTTTTTCTGTGGAGTTTAGTGTGAAATTAGGGATATTCTAAATGCAAAAGTATATTCGTCCCCATCCAAGAGTATGCAGTTTTAATATTAACCCTACAATCTAAGACCATGGATTATATATGTCTGAATAAACATTAATTTAGGAACCAGCATCTCTGCAATGAGCAGTTTAAAGTAGGTAGAACTTGCTCAATTGCCACCTCCCAGCTGTGGTGGAGACTAGCAGGCCCTTACAGTAAGTTTGGAAAAGCATGTTTTGTGGACCAAAAAGCACAGGGCTGAAAGCTACCAGTCCTCTGTTCCCTGGGAATACAGGTGGAAGGTGACACTTAAAAACCTTCAGTCTGAATGCACACATTTGCAAGTTTTTAAAAGTCACGAATTTACAAAATCCATATTGAGCTGGCTCAGGGTCACAAAAAATATGCAAGCATTTGAGTTCTCCAGATCACATAGTGAGGCAAGATGTTACAAAATAATAGCAGTAGCAGAAATTCCTCCCACTTTCCCTGCAGTTGTCATTCTGGAAAGAACAATCCATCTCCAGGGCCCAAATCCAGATGTCATTCTTAGTGTAGCAATGGCTAATTCAAACCTCTTTGCTTACAGTGGGTCTTCTCTAAGTATCCCATCCTGATCGAAATCAGGATCCCCTTCCAGACATTTGGTGAAGAACTTGTGTAGGCCTCCCACGATCGGGAGGTATCCTGATTTCTAGTCAGGAAGCATCCATTACCATACTGAAGTTTTCTCTTGTCTTCAGGGCTCAGCTGATTCCTACACCAGCCGCCCTTCGTTGGACTCCGACGTGTCGCTTGAGGAGGAGCGTGAAGGTGTGAAGCGCGAAGTGGAGAACCAGGCCCAGCAGCAACTTGAGAAGGCCAAGGTACCTGGTGGGGAGGGTGCAGCCTGTGCTTGGCCAGGGCAGAGAGAAGACCATCTTGGTGAGGAGTTTCCCCTTTGAAATGACTTGGTCCCTGGTAGCCTTAATCAGGGTATGGTAAACAAAAAACCCTGGTATTAAACTTTATAAAAATGTAGAGGGAGACAAAGCAAAGACATGTTGTGTACCTCACATTTTCAAGGCACTCTTTCCTATTATGGAGCCAAAAGGATTCCATCCATGCTCAAAAAAGAGGTTGTCAGGTTCAAGAGATCCCCTCCCCCAGAAATACAGAGGGTTTTTTTTTTTTTTTTTGCAGAAATACAATCATACCTGGAAAGAAAAAAGGAAGGGGTGAAACTGAAATCAGCTAAATGAGGACTAAGCATGCTCAATGGGCACAGATACAAAAGTTCTCTTCAGGCTTTACAACAAATGGTGAAACTCTTCCTGTGAATCGAGAGGGGGCATTCCAAGTAGTCTCATGCCCTGGCATGAAGCCTGTGAGCAGGGCCGTGTTTTGATGGGATGTGGGGCAGCACTACTTGGCACATCTTTCCCCAGCCCTCTTGCTGAGTTTCCCAATTTATCACAGTGCCTGAGGAGGGCTTGACACAGTCACAAAGGAAAAAGTTGAAGAGGAATGGAATAGCGAGAATCCTGAACTTCACACTACACTGATAACAAAACACATTTCTTTGTTATCTATTGGGCATTCTGGAAAGGACGGCTTCCGATGCCTCACTGGGCATAGTTAGGAGAATGGAATTACAGCCCCCCCACCTAAATAATGCACTCAAAATGTTCCAATCATGTGATTCCATTATAGCTAGATAAGGCAGATTGGTTGTTCTTCAGCCACTTACCGAATGGTACCAGGTGTTCTAGATTCTGGGGAAGGGAGCAATATTGGCTTTCCACTTACTGGTTTCCATGGTTGCAGCCTCTTCTTCTTTCTCTTCACTTTAATCTATTCAAAACATGAATGGCCACTCACAAATGCAGGAAGGGGAACGTCTACTCTTAGATGCGGGAGGGGGCACAGCTACTGCGCATGGTCTGTGTGCAAAGCTTAAGACCAGATGACGAGCCAAACCAGGCTTTCATGGCAGACACACGTAACACTCTCGTGTTTGCTTGTTTTTGTTTCATTTAAGCAGCATTGTAAGGTTGTGTAGACCTTTCGCTTCCCATCATTTTATCAGTCCAAATCCCCCTTGCAGCTTTTTCTCCTGTGAGGAAAAATGAGAGATTATTGTAGCATTAAACTTCGCCTTGAGCACCATTCATCTGCATACACATACTGCGTGACTTACGATCTATGGGTAATTGAATAGCTTATGGTGCCATCCTGTATGTGCCTCCTGAGAAGTCAGGCCTGTGGACCCAAAGGGACTTACTTCCAGGTGCACGCAGACCTGCTGCATTAGAGTCCAAACCACAGTGCAGATAGCTCTTGATTGGACTCTTGCTACTGCTATGACTCCAGTAGGTGAATAGCACCCCAAAACACACACATACACTCACCTCTGCTTTACAGTGTGGGTGCTAAGGATGATCTATCTTACGGGGCTGCTGTAAGAATAATCTACAGGATGCTTTCAGCTTCGAGCCATGAGAATGATGGATGATTACTCTAGTGTGTTTCTTCTGGAGTGGGACATGCCAAAGCCACAGCTGACCTGGTATTGACAGTGCCCCGTTTCCTTTCCCCCTTCAGCACAAGCCAGTTGCCTTTGCAGTCCGTACCAATGTCAGCTACTGTGGAGCATTGGATGAGGAATGCCCTGTTCAAGAATCTGCCATCAATTTTGAAGCCAAAGACTTCTTGCACATCAAAGAGGTGAGGCATGGCTGAGGCTGGGGTAGGGAGAAGCAGCTTGCATTTCTAGGGACTCTGTTTCTGGGGGCTGAGCAAAGTCTGCATGGCCAGCAGGGTGTGGGAGGTGTCGGGGATGCATGGGAGGGAGAAAGGAAGTAAGAGCCCGTGGCAGTGACAAAAGTACGATCCAGCACTGCTGCTTTCCATGAAGTGTGTAACCTGCTTTTTCATGGAGGCTTCTGTTTCCTTTGTGAGAGAAAGACTGGCTTTTTTCCTGGGGGTTTTACTTTCTCTGCTTTCCTATACTTCGTATTCCACAACAACAAGATGGAGTTGTGGTATAGCACAAGTCTTTATTCCACTTCGTTGCATCTTTAACATGTATTACCACATTCTCCTTGCTCTAAAATCCTTAAGAAATGGCCACAAGATGAGCGGGAGGGCTTGGAGGATTACAACATTGTGTGAAGAGCCTGCCAGTTTCTGTGGGTGAAGGAACAGGAGGGCACAAGAAATGCCTCCAATGGAGAGACCCTTAGGGTGCAATCCATGGCTTTCTGGGCATGCAGGGAGTTATAGGCTTTTTTTCTGTCTAAACATGCAGAAAAGGTTTGAACTGTTAATGAGCAGAGGGACAGCTTCCTTCTTTCTCCTGTATGTGGTAAGAAAGGTTATTTAAAGCATCCAGGTGTCCTCCTGCCTTGCCCTACAGTGCAGGTGTAAAAGTGAGGTGGGAACCCAGGTGGGGAACCCAGTGTGTGACCCTCTGCCATGCTGTCTCTGCAGAAGTACAGCAATGACTGGTGGATCGGGAGGCTAGTGAAGGAGGGGGGAGACATCGCCTTCATCCCCAGCCCACAGCGGCTGGAGGCCATCCGGTTGAAGCAGGAGCAGAAAGCCAGGTACGAGGTGTCAAAGTGGGAAGGGACAGAACTGTGACTCAGTCATCCATGTCAGCAAGAGAATGGTTGCCTGTGGTGGGGGGCTGGTTGTACATTTGGAAGCATGCTCTGCTGTACCTGAGCTTTTTGCTAGCTAAACGCAGTCTGCCGCATGCTTTCATTGTGCCTGTTCAGTGACTCTGGTGCTAATATTAAGGCTGGCATCAATGAATAGTGACATAGGAAGCCAGTATTCATACTATGCACCACCCCTGCTAAGCAGCACTGGATCTTATTCTCTGAATAGAGATGAACTTGGGGAGAGAAGGCTCTTGAATCTTCCAAGCTTTGCCTTCCTGTTGGATACAGATACAGATTCGCAAGCTTCTCGTTATGTAATTACAATGACTTTTTCTTTCCTGTCAACTAGGCAATCTGGCAATCCTGCCACCAGCAGCCGGCGATCGCCTCCCCCATCTCTAGGTAAAGATATAATGGAGTTTGGTGTTTGCCATGATTCCATCGGAGTGCAGAATGTGGTACTGGGTGCAAAATGGAACTTGCTGAGCATCTCAGCTTTTATTCAAACAAGGCAACAGACGTTTCTGGCTCAGTGGATGCAGAATGTCAGGCTTGGGGGCCCAAATCTGGCCTGCTTTGGGTTGCACACAGGCCGCCTGGGTAACCCCAAATGACCCCCCAAAGGGGTAACCCCCTTTCCCCTAACTGCTGGTGGTTGAGTGATTTCCTGTCTTCTATGTCTTTCCCCCCCATTCTACAAAGTTGGAATGCCTCTCCAAGACTTAGTTCCTGGTAGTGAGAGGTTTAAAAGCCAAAATATGTTGGTATATTTGGCTCAGCTGTCATTGGCCCCCAGCCCCACCCACCCACCCACCCACCCTGGAATGTAGCCCTGGAGAGCTATTCTGAGGTGGAATTGGACCTTGGGGCTGACAGAAGCTCAGCAGCTCCATTCTAGCCTTTATGGCCACAACACAATGCCTGAAAGCGTGTGGACAGTGTCTGGTGAAATCTTAGCATGTATCCATACAGCAAAGCACACAGTCCTCGCACAATTTGGCAAATGATATGCCAGTATACCTTACAGACCAATTTTGCAGCTAAGCTGCCATGGTTTGTGCAGGATTTAGTGTTCACACATTAATGGGATGGGATCTGACTCCCCCCACCACTTGTTTTTCCTATCTGGGAGCACTGTTTGCTCAAATATGAAATAATTCACACCCCAAACTAGAAAAGTCACAGACTCCCTTATCCAAATGTGGATGCTGAGGGGGAGATTGGGGAGGGAGCTCTTGTTTTTCTTTTTGTTTTGATGGAGGGCGCAGCTTTAGCTTGTTACTCAGTTTGACTGATTCCTTGTTTGGCCTGTTTGAGCCACTCATAATATCCAGAGGGGCCATCGCTGCTGCCAATGTCTACTGAACTATAAGGCCTCTATATTTTTTGCACTGGAGCAGGGAGATGCCTGACTGGAGTAGTGAGGGACACCCCTTCAAGCCCAAAAGGGTTTGCACCAACTCTGCAACTTGACTGAGAGGACTTAGACATTGGAGAGCCAGTGTGGTGTCATGGTGGGAGTGTTGTCCTGGATATTGGGGAGACCCTGGTTCTAGTCCCCACTCAGCCATAAAGCTCACTGGGTGACTTTGGGCCAGTCACAAACCCTCAGTCTAACCTACCTCACAGGGTTGTTGTTGTGATGGAGAGGATTATGTAAGACAGGCCATACATACATACATACATATATACATACATACATACATACATACATACATACATACATACTTGGGGTGAGATAACGTTATTTCAGATGCAATCCTGTGGATGCTCAGACAGAAAAAACATCCTACCATTCATGAAGTTCTCTTGCTTATGGATCACTTGCATCTTTATCCTTTCAGTCCTGTGCCCAGCCATGTTGCTGCCCTCCATTTGTTATGGGGGATTCTAGGAAGTGTAGTCGCAGAGTCACAAAGAGATGAAAAGATGGGGAGGTAGAGCCAGTTATCCTCAGTCAGCTTGTTTCCTGTCACTTTCTCCACGCAGGGCATGACTTGCACTCAGTCAGATCTGAAGTTTTGTACATGCACTCAATGGGAAAAAAATGAGAGGTGCTAAAGCTTGATCCAAGCTGTACCTCCTGACTTGCTAGAGCCTAGAAGGCTTGTTTTTTCCAGTGAATTTAGCATTTCCTGTTTATATTCCTTTTCTCCTTCCAAAAGGCTATGCATGGAGTACTAAGACTGGTTTGCCCTCCATATTTTCTTTAAAATCTTCAGGGCAGCACCGCAATTGACAGGGCTTGCATGTTTCTTCCCGTTTCACCTCTGCTCTTGCCCACTGCCCTTGAGAGAGAGCGGGGGTGGGGGGGAGACTAAGTATTCATTGCTGTTGGAAACAGCTGGATAGGCCAAGTTAGAATTGCATGTATCAGCCCCAATGCGGGGTGGGGGGGTGGGGGGAGGACCCCATAAAGTGCCTTGGGTGCCTCTTAGAAGGAAAAAAGGTGGCATATAAATGCAGTAGAACTCCTTCCAGCACCAGGCAAAGACCTTTTTATTTTCCCAATAGTTCAATGGTTGAGCAAAAAATAATGGTATTTATTTGATTTTTCTTGCTACTGTGCCTCAGTTTGACTGAACTGTGGTCATCGTGTGGTTTTATTGTGGGCCTTTCTGTGTTTTATTCTTTTACTGTAGCATATGTTTAATGTATTACTGTTTTGTTATTGTTGTTTTTATGTTCTGTAATTTGTAAGAGAGTCATCCTGACTAATGGGCAGGATAGAAATTTAATTAATAAATAAATACAACATTGTATGGGCTGCTCCTCCATTCCAAGCCAGACACAAGCATGTTTGTTCATACTGGCTGGAAAGGATTTTGCTGCATGTGATTAGAAGCTGAAAAGGACACAGAGAAAGAATTTTTCACTAAATTGGTACAACATTGTGTGGGGGGCGAGGGCAGGGGCAGGATGAGACAGAGATGCATTTGTGCGAGAGGAATGTCTGTCTGGATCCTCATGAAGAACATGAGATGTGTGCCTAGTATCCCCCTCTGGACAGAAAGGTTTGTATGGTGCACCCCTAGGACTCACTGGGGCAGCTAAGGAAGCTCTCCAGTAGCCAATGGCTAGGGTTACCAGTGCCCAGCATGAGTTGCCCTTTGTCTTTGCTAGCACAGCTGTAGTCAACCATGTGAAGTAGCAAAGATTGCAGAACTGATTATGCCAAATAAGAGAGATCATTCGAATTTGGGCACAAGATTTTGCTAGCCTTTGATACAGACTTTGCATTTTGTGGCTGGAGTGTCTGCAGTGTCTTTAGTCTTGAATGTATCTTGTCCTGCTCTGGGCATAAGCCATGGCTTTTGCTGCTGAGACTGAAGCTGCCCCCACAAATGAGGCTCAGCAATG
This sequence comes from Varanus komodoensis, assembly GCF_004798865.1. NCBI lineage: Eukaryota > Metazoa > Chordata > Lepidosauria > Squamata > Varanidae > Varanus > Varanus komodoensis. The sequence goes on from NW_025335349.1 coordinate 24,425,806, forward strand.
AACTGGAAGCCGCTTCCAGCCCCCTAATTGTACCGCATCTCCAAGGAGTCAGAGTGCCTCTGTTGCAGCACCTGATCCTTCTTGCCATCTTCCCCGTGTTCTGGTTCCTGACTGTTGACCACGCTGTGTTTTCTTTCTTTTCTTACAAGCCAAACAGAAGCAAAAACAGGTAAGGGCTTAATGCTGGGATTGCACTCTTGGATGCTGTGGAGAGTTATACTATAATCAATAGCAGAGTGAAAGCGATTTATCAGGAGATTGGGGTGGACACGGAGGCCTTGATATTTGGGGTTGTGGTGGCAGTTGAGGCCTAGAGAGCCTCAGCTTTGGCATCGCTGTGTTTGCTTTTGAAACTCTGAAAAAACAGGAGCAGCCACTTTTGTGTGATGCACCGCTTCCTTTTCCAGACAGAGCACATCCCCCCATACGATGTGGTGCCCTCCATGCGGCCAGTGGTGCTGGTGGGACCCTCACTGAAAGGATATGAGGTATAGAAACCATGAAGATGCAGAATGCTACCTTAAAGCCCCAGTCCCCAATGTCATGCTACTGGGCTGTAGCAGTCACCCGATGGGCACCAGCATGAAACCCATCGCCATCCTTTTGTTCCTTCCAGGTGACAGACATGATGCAGAAAGCTCTCTTTGACTTCCTCAAGCACAGATTTGATGGGAGGTAAGACACCCTTCTTTTGAGAGCTGTCTGTCCATCCTGACCGATCCATTCTGTTCCCATGTTCCAAGGGAGGGGGAGGTCATATGCTGGCTGCTCCTTAGCTCTAGTACCTGCAGATGTGCAGTCAAACTGAGAAATGAGAAGGAGCAGGGTCAGGAATTATTTGCTAGCCTAGACCTCAAATTTGGGCCCAAGATGCAATTGGGTCATCTAGATTTTCTAATACCTTTCCCTATTCAAAACAACTAGCATGGGAAGTGAAATATTTATCTGCGCTTGTTTGGCTCACCTGTGCTTTGCTCAGCTTTTGTAGCCCTGTGTTTTCAGACAATGAAAACCAATGTTTTGGGAAGATGGTGCAAGGAAAGTTCTGGGGAAGAGTACTTCCATATCTGAGGATGCCAGATGGTGGATGGCAGCAAGCAGCACAAGTTATGCTGTAAACCATATGATAGGTCATTCTGAAGAAAGGTTCAGAGTTGGTAGCTACTCAAAGTGACGTGGCTAAAATCACATCTCTGCTCTCCAGGACAGTTGAACCAGTCTGATGCAACCAAACTTGTGAGGAATGCGTCCTGACTCAGGCAAAACTAGGAGTTCCTTGAGCCTGCCTGTAGATTGTAAATGTTGGATTTGTTTGGCTCCAGATTTCTTCTTGGCCTAGAAGCTGTGACCAGTTGTGTAATTCACATGATTTGGATGAGCTGCTTGTCCTCTTGCCTTGCAGAATCTCCATCACGCGTGTCACGGCTGACCTGTCACTGGCCAAGCGCTCGGTGCTTAACAACCCAGGCAAGCGGGTCATCATTGAGCGGTCCATCACCCGGTCCAGCATTGGTGAGTCCCGTCAAGCCCCTGGACCGGGGAGGCAGGCAGTTTGCCTGGCATGGTTATGTTGCTCCTCTTCCTAGCATGGCATTTCCCACCCTGCCACATTTCCAGATGTCTTCTCCTTCAACTCTCATCAGCCCCAATTCCAGCTGTTGTGGCCAATGGCCTGGAATGCTGGGAGTCGCAGTCCCAAACCGCTGGGAGGCACCCAGTTGCAGAAAACTTTTCCTATCTTGCTGGTGTGGAGCTCCCAGGCCTACTTCCAGATGGAGAGATCCTTGCGCGGCCAAACAAGCCTTTTGAGGATAAAGACCCAGTCATAATTGTAGTAGGCTTCCCGGACTTTTTATGCATCTTCTTATGCATACACCCTGCCACTTTCCATCCACACCAGTGTAACAAGACCGGCCACATGAGCAGGGAAAGGATAAATGAAACGGTCCACCTGCTCCCTTTTACCCTAGTGCACTCGCAGCTTTGCTGCTTTAAAACAAGCACACGTCGTCGGTTAAGCCGGGATCCTTTCCCTTCTCATATGGCATGCTGCTTGGGTTGGCTGGACTGAACTGCAGTTTCCTCCCTGCCTGGGTCAAATACTGAAATAAGGTGTCCATATTTCCCTCACAGAGAACTGTCCTCTGTTTGAAGGTATGATAAAAGACCATCCGTACTTAGTGCTGAACAGCTGACTAAGCAGGAAGGCACGCAGGTCACTCGGTCACTCTAGGACAAGATGTCCTTCTCTTTCAATGATAATAGTCCATTCTGACTTTGATTCCGTAGCTGTAGATTAGCACAGGAGTTCATTTGCAAATGCGTGCTTTCATTTTGAAGATGCACGTCTTTTTTCTGGACAACATGGAAGTGACCTCCTTGTACTGAATGTAAGCTGGAAAGGAGACCATTGTAGGTTAAAATAAGCTTTCCCACCTTCTTTACGAGCTGGAGCTTCCTTGCGTCAGCTAGGGTTTTATCCTAAAGCATGGGATGGGGAATATGTGACCCTCCAGATGTTGCTGAACGGCCGCTCCCATCAGCACTAGCCAGCAGCGCCAATGGAGAGCTATAGCACAACAGGGCCTGAGGAGCCAGGAGTCCCATCCGTGCTCTAAAGAAATCTCAGAGCAAGGCAAAGACCCGGCTGGATTCCTGCCCACCCTGCCCTACTTCTCAGAACAACACATTTGAAGCAGTAGAGCCCCATTTAGCTACCTTTTGCCTAAGGGCTTCTCTAAGGAGGCTTTTATTGTGCACTGTACTGCACAGGCATCCTTCCAAGCATTTCCATGGCTCTTTTTAGACTAAGGAAGGCCTGGTATTATCTGAAAATGGCAGAATGAACCACAATGAAAACATCTTGTATTTCTGCAGTATTCCTGTACTGTGGAATTGTGAATATGCAATGGAGCTTATAGAACAGCAGAAAGAAACCTCCTTGGAGCCAATCTTATTTCCACAAAAAATCCAGCGTAGAAGCCTCAGTAAAGTGGTGGGTTAAAACTCTCCCACAAAGAAACCCCTAATCCTACAGAATCTTAGTGCCAGACAGATGCAAAGCAGTGAGCAAACTCGCCCTTCCCTTTCTTAGGAGCCCAGTCTTGCAGCTTTAATATATGTGCTTTACAGTTTTGCATAATTCTGTTTCAACAGATCTGTGCTAACATGCATACATTTAAAACAACAAGCAAACTGCACAGTTGAATCCTGAGATTTTGCGACTTTCAGGGTTCCAAACAATGCATTCAGGGAGCAAAGTTTCAGTCAGTCAGCTGCCAATCATTGAAGTAACTGGTAAAGTCTTTTGTGAGAGCCAAAAGCAGGGGTTGCTTTACCAAATGCCTTTTTCTTATTTTAAAGAAGTAGCAAAAGGCAACATTCTTTAGGGGAGAGGGAAAGGGATTTGATGTGTTCCAGGATACAAAGTGGTTCTGCAACAAGAAATGCCTGGCAAGCAATGAGGGAACTCCCAACCTTCCCCAGGGAAAAGGTTCTCTCTCCTGGCTTCAATCCTACATTTTATTTATTTATTTAATTTACAGTTAATTAATTTTATTCTGATTAATGTTGTAAGCTGTCCAGAGATGGAAGTAATGGATGGCATACAGATTTTATAAATAAATAAATAAATACATACATTTATTTATTTGAGTAATATCCTACCATTTTCTTGTTTAAAGAACTCAAAGCAGCTTACATCATTCTCTTCCTCCTGCTCTTAGTCTTATCCCCTCAACGGTAACCCTGTGAGGTAGGCTGGGCTGAGAGTCTGTAACTGGCCCAAAGTCACCCAAAGAATGACTTTTGAAGAGATTGCACTGCAGTTCTGCTTTTTGCTCCTTTAATGAACTTTTTCTCATTAAGAAAGAAAGCCAGGAGAACTGAAAACATGAAAGAATTGCAAATCAATGATGATGTCATGCAGATACCCCCCCACCATGTGAGTGAATGAGCCACATTGATCCCACAATAAGTGCTTGTCTGGAAACAGCCCTGATCATGGTGTGGCAGAACTCAGTGGCAGCAAATTATAGATGGTCCAGCCATGCACTTGAGGCAAAATGAATAAGAGATGGGAAGAGGCTGACTGGAATTATATGGTGATTATGAGTATCTAATTTAGTAACATTATGTTATTTCACAATGTGGAGTTGGAAAGCAGGATCACTGATGCTAATGATTATTACTCTAGCCTCTTATTAACCTCCATAGCAATTGAACTTTTTGGAATTATTATGCCAAATAGAAATAACAGCAGTATGCATTTAAAGATAACTTACCCTCATTAGCATTTTAAAATCATGCTTTTATTGCTTTAGAGAGCTCCCATTGGCTACACATTAATCTAAATCCCTGGAGAGGATGGCTTAGCAAGAACCCTCACATGAATTGTAATCTGTGCAGGCCTCTTCCACTTTTAACAAATTGTTCTTTGTATTAATCTCTTTACTCAAACTACTTGGCTTTTCCGCCTGCATTGAAATTAAATTGCTTTCAGAGGTGCACTCTGAGAGGAGGCTCTTGTTGTTCTATGGAACTGATCCTGCCCCAGTGTAGGGGTGAGCTTACACAATCCATTTCTGTAGGACAAACTTTACTGATATGTGAAAAGTTCCTGAGATTCTTCTATGCACCATTTCACATGGGAGGGAGAAACAAGATGCAACCGTCAGTGAAATGTCTTGATGCTGCTAATGTGGTATCTGCACAGTTGCACAGATGGGAATGTGCTTGTGCAAGTCCCAGATGGAACGGAGAGGTATCGTGTGGGTATATTTCTCTATCACCTAAAGACGTAAAAAGAGCCCCGACAGATCAGGCCAAGCTCCATCTAGACCAGTCTTTTGTTCAAAAAGCTTTCCAGTCAGACCAGCTTTCCAGGGAAACCCACACGTGAGATGCAAGTGCAGCAGCCAGCCAGCCACCCATGTTCCCCAGCCGGTGGGGTACATAGGCATAATGCCTTTGATCCTGGCAAGTAGCATAAAGTGATCCAGAGTACTAGCCATTCATAGCCTTCTCCTCCATGAAGTTGTCTGATCTCCTTTTAAAACCACCCCAAGTTACAGCCATCACTACGTTCTGTGGCGATGACTTGAACCATATGCTGTGTGAAGGAGTTCTTCTGCTTATTCATCCTGAATTTCCCACCAATCAGCTTCGTGTCCTGTATTCTACTATTATAAGGGGGAGAAAAATGTTTCCCTCTGCATTTTTTCTGTGCCGTGCATAATTTTGTACACCTCCATTTGCTCTTTTTCCAAACTACACAATCCCAGCTGTTGTAACCTTTCCTCATGGTGGAGTTTGTCCAGCCCCTTGGTCCTCTTAGTGCCCTTTTCTGCATTTTTCTAATTTGATAATATCTGTTTAAGATTATTGTAATTACACCCTGGAAAGAACATATCTGTAAGAGCAAGAAACCATGAAAGATAAACAGTATTGCTTTTTTTCCACCTCACATTGACACAGCAGTGAAAAACTGAATCACATAAACTCACCTGAAACCTCTTGAACAGCAGCCTGGTCACTCTCCTTGAATGTACTGGCCGGCTTGAGTTTCTGCACTTCCTCCAGTAGTCAGTGCATTGTATCTATTTATATCCCATGTGTGCTGCCTCTAGGAAGCTTACAAGATTTCAGAAATGTTTCCTGTCTGTTTTCTAAGCACATAGTGAAGGGTAATAATTTTAGTGTTTTAGGTCAGTGTTTCAAGGGCTTTGCTACACAAGGTGAAGGTTGTTTACTTATGATAATTTGTGAGGGCTTCACACAAAGCACATCTTCCAGGGCTTCTCCCAGGTTTTGCAAGCATCCCCACAACTCTTTTTAAGAGCTAAGCAACTGCACTGTTGTCTAAAGTGGCAGGGTGAACTGAAAGGCTTGTAGGTTTTTGTTTTTTGCAGTCATAGAGTTGTAGAGTTGGAAGGGTCCAAGAAGATAATCAGGTCCAGCCAACCCCCTGCTGTTGCAGGACACCAATTTTCTTTCTCCTTGAATGTCTCTGGTGTGGGAGAGTGGAACCAGGCAACTGGTTCCACTGTCCTATTGCTCTGACAGTCAGGAAGCTTTTCCTGATATCTAGTCTGAACCTGGGTTGTTTCAACTCGAGTTGATTATTCCGTGTCCTACATTCTGGTATCAGCAAGAAGAGATCTTGACCTTCCTCTTTGTGACAGCCTTTGAGGCACTTATAGAGGGATACCGTGTCCCCGCTCAGTCTTCTCTTCTCAAGGCTAAGCGCACCCAGTTCTTTCAGTCTCTCCTCATAGTGTTTCCAAACCCTGGATCATTTGTGTTGCCCTCCTCTGGACCCTTTCTAGTTTTCTCACCTCTTTCTTAAACCTTGATGCCCAGAACGGGATACAGTATTCTGGATGAGGTCTGACTAGTGAAGAAGAGTATAGGGGCACTATTACTTCTTTGTGACTTGGAAGCAATACTTCTATTAATGCATCCTAAAGTAGTATTTGCCCTTTTTGCAGCTGCATCACATTGTTGGCTCTTTGTTGTTCACAATAACTCCAAGTGCTTTTTTTATCCTTTTTCAGTTCTGAGCCACCTATTTCCCATCTTGTATCCATGCATTTGGTTTCTTTTTTCTAGGTGGAGAACTTGGCATTTGAAATCCTTTTTGAATCTCATTCTGTTGCTTTCAGCCCAGCATTCAAGTTTATCAAGATTGCCCTGGATTTTCATTGTCTTCTAGGGTGTTCACTATCCCATCCAGTTTTGTATCATCTGCCAATTTGATTATTGTTCCTTGTACTTCCTCATCTAAATCATTAATGAAGATGATAAAGAGCTCTGAGCCCAGGAATGAACCCAGTGGCACCTCACTAGTTATTTTCCTCCACTTTGAGAAGGTGCCATTGATGAGCACTCTCTGTGTCTGATTTAATACCCAATTTTGGATCCTCCTAATAGTTTTTCTATCTAGCCCACCTTTTGCTATCAGGATGTCATGGTGCGTTGTCTTGAAAGCTTTGCTAAAGTTGTGGTAAATTATGCGCACAGTGTTCTGCCTGGCACAGTGCTGCCTCATTGTGTGATGGAATACATAGAAAGACAGACAAAGGCGCACACAGCCTGGAGGGGGAGACATGTGTAAAGAGCCAGTGTTAAGCCCACCCTATGATATTTAGACAGAAGCACAGGCGACAGCTCCCAGCATAGCTGGCTGGGGTGTGCTGGAGTTGCAGGCCTCTCTGCTGCTCAGACTTGAATAGGATTGTACCCTTACTGATTTACAGCAATTTTATCCTGCCCTTCTGCCAAAATTGGCTGCTGAAGTGACCACCCTCTACAAAGAGACATAGCACCAAAGGAGAGCAGATTGAAAAGGAAGAGATGGGGGAAAGCAACAGCAAGCATTAGCTCTTAGTTACAAAGTTCTCAGCAACCAGTCAGAATAGGAACAGTCCAAACAGAGGAGAAGCCAAAGGTTAGTGGGCCCCTCTGCTGAGCGGATGGAGCGGCTTGCTTTGCTTCCGTCCCTCTGTCACAGCTTGGTGGCCTGGCTGTTCCTGGACGACAGTGGAGGGAGAGGAAAAGCCTGGCTCCTCCGCAGAGGGCTCCTTTTCAGTCCCACCTGTGGTGCTCAAGTGCTCACTCTTCTTGGGGAATTTGGAGGCTCCCCAGCTGGGTGTGGACGGCAGGGAGGGAGGACTCTTGTTTCCTGTGTATGGCACCGGGAGGCACCCCATTCACTCCCTTTCTGCCTCCTTTGCAGCTGAAGTCCAGAGTGAGATTGAGCGCATCTTTGAGTTGGCCAAGTCGCTGCAGCTGGTGGTGTTGGATGCTGACACCATCAACCACCCCGCACAGCTGGCCAAGACCTCTCTGGCCCCCATCATTGTCTACGTCAAGGTCTCCTCCCCAAAGGTGAGTGGGGTGAGGGCTGCTCCCAGGCAGTGCTCTGGAGCCTGGCCTGTTCTGAATGCCCGTGTTTGAGTAAGCCACTGGCCCTTGTTGTTCTCTGCTCTTATGCCACCAGCGTTCTCAGAGAGCCCCGTGGTTCATAAACAGCAGCTCTGTGGGGTGTCGACAGTGCAGGGGCAGGGGAGGGCTGAAGCTGAGAGAAAGTGGCTTGCCTTGGGCCACCTTGCAAGAGGGACTTGCTGCTTCAGGCATGAGCCTCTTGCGATCAAGGTGCACGTTCTAGATCTGGGTGGGCAATTTGTGATTCTCCAGATGTTTTGCCGACAACCCCTGCCACTCCTCACCATTTACAGTCCAGCAACGTCTAGAAGGTCACATGCTTCCAGCCTTCTTTAGGGTACAGGCTTATACATTAGGAAGAGGGCCACAAGTTGCCAACAGGTGCCTTATGACTCTGGCTCTGCTTCCTTTTTGGCGAAAGGTGCTGCAGCGGCTTATCAAGTCCAGAGGGAAATCGCAGGTGAAGCATCTCAACGTGCAGATGATGGCAGCTGACAAGCTGGTGCAGTGTCCCCCGGTTAGTCTCGGAAAGGGCCGGGGCCCCCTCTGAGCCCTGCCTGGGTTTTCCCTCGCTTGCTTCTCTCAGAGAGCCCCTCTGCTTGATTGCGTTCTTTTGGTGGGGTGTCTTCTTGTAACACCACTCACTGGCAGGAGGACAAGAAACCTTCTGGCAGGTGCTGCTGCCATCCGTGGCTGTGCCCCCTCCTGAAATGTATGGCTGGGAGGCCCCATTATAGAGCGTTGTGCCTCTCAGCATGTCCAGGCTGCTTTTCCCACACCTCTGAGCAATTAGACCGTCCTGCCCTCACGTCCTCGGAACGAAGGAGCACCCTTCCAAGTGGGAATTCCCATGCAAGGCTGATCCGCAGCAAGTCCTTACAGAAACTAAGCACTGTTCTACCTCGTTTAATAAACAGTCTCAGGATACCGTCCCCACCCCACCCTGTCCATTTAAAAAAACATGCAGAGCTTATAGCTTAAGGCAGTAGCACCATAGCAGTGCTAGAAGTCATTCCCTATATCTGCTGACACATACCACGGAAACCCCCTATTGTGGCTTTGCAACATCTAGTAGCATTAACGCCCAGTGTCTGTTGATGCCACTGTTCTGTCACTGAGGAGCTGACCTCTTGCTCTTCCATCTTCCCATCTCACTCCATTTCTCAAGGAACTTTTTGATGTGATCCTGGATGAGAACCAGCTGGAGGATGCCTGTGAACACCTGGCAGAGTACCTGGAGGTGTACTGGCGAGCAACTCACCACCCTTCGCACACCATTGGCAGCCAGAACCTGGTGACACCGTCTACTGCCATTCCTGGCCTGCAGGTACAGAGGATATAGCAGTGGTCCTGCTGAATCAGACCAAGAGGCCCCTCTGGCCCTGCATCATGCCTCCAAGATATTTTGGGAAGCTCAAAAATGGGTTGCACAGGTCTGCTGGCCTTTCCCCAACATCTGGGACTTGGAGAAGTACTTCCCCTGCCACTTTACCATTGCATACCTGTTTCATCTGGAGATGGGGAACCTGTGGCTTCCCAGATGTTGGAATTCAATTCCCATGAGCTTCAACCAACATTTCCAGTGTCAGGAATGGTGGGCCATTGTTCCTCCAGACTCCAGCTAAATCTCTTGCAGGATCCTTAATCAGCTGCACCGACAGTCCTAAACAGTTAACATGTCAGGAGTGTGGAAAGACCTGTATATAGACAGATATTGGACTTATTTGCACTCATTTGGAGGCAAATTATGAGTTAATTACTTGTTAGGTTAATGGAGGGTTGTTTCGTCTTGAGTGTCTGGGTTTGGACATCACATAGCAACCTTCAGTCAAAGATTGCATATACAAAATTAACCCACAATTTCTTATGGTCCGTGTTGAGTATGTTCAACCACCATTTTGCAAATTCTACTTTCAGTAAGGCCAATTGGCAATTGTTGCAACGTCTAAACTTGAATACCGTAGGTTAATCATGGGTTAAGCAGCCCACAGTTTAACACTGAATTAATTAACCCATGATTGAGGCTATTATGTGTAGGCCAGTTCTTTGGGAGCTTAAGGAGGAAGAATCAGAGGCTTCTTTAAAGTGTGTGCCACCTCTTTCTTAATCATGTGTTTTTTAGAAAACCAACACCAAGCTCAAAACCATAGCTTTAAATTAGACTTCGCAATGAAGTGTTAGTGGGTTTGTACCTCTGTCCCTCAAAAATTTTCTAACACTTCTGCTCCAAATATCTGGAGAAAATAATTAGTGTCAAACCCTAAATCTCTTGGCTCCAGTCCAACCCAAATTAGTCACTGTACAGTACCAGTGAAATCTGTTCTGGGAGGTGGAGTGTAGGCCTGTGCTGGTTTACTCTCATTTAATCCAGTGGAGTTTATTGCCAGGTCAGCCTATGTAGGATTTCAGGCTTCATCACAAGCTCATTGTTTCAGTGGGATTAAGAGCAACCAGAAGTGCAATCCAGCACGGCTGCCCCTACAGGTTACAGACCTCCAACTGAGCACAGAGGCCAAGATTGCCTCTCAGCTCCCTTCATTCACAAAAATATTTAGGCAGCTGATTTTGGCCATGCATATGTTTTCCCCCTCCTCATGAGGAGGAGCTTAGGCCCTTCCTGAATTTGGTGGAAGCCAGCTGAGCTCACCCCTCCTCCCTACAGGGCCTGCCCAAAGACAGTCTTCCATCTTTAAGGCTGCAGCCAGTGTGGAAAGAACCACACTGGCTGAGAGGGTAAAGGCAGAGTGCCCACGGAGACTTTAGCCGGAGAGCAATTACTGGCCTGGCCATCGGATTGTACCCAAACTGTCATTGGGTTGAGGGTCCTGCAAACAATCATGTTGGCTGAGCAAGAACCAGGTGGCTGCTTGCTCGAGGGTGCTGCACCACTGGAAGCTTTGTCAGACGTGTGGCCTCTTTTCCTCCCCAGAATCAGGCCCCGCCGGGTGAACCTGGCAGCGAGCGCTCCCCGGTGGAGCACGACAGTTTGATGCAGTCCAACGAAGTGAGCGACGCCTCCCGCAAGACCTGGACGGCAGCGTCTCAGCGCAGCTCGCGGCACCTGGAGGACGAGTATTCGGATGCCTACACTGACCTGTACCAGCCTCATCGCAACCACAACAGCGGCCTCCACAGCACCAATGGCCACGACTCACAGGACCGCCTCCTGGAGCGTGAGTCTGAGCACAACCACAACGAGAGGAACTGGCAGCGCAACCGGCCCTGGGCCAAAGACAGCTACTGAGGCCTCCTGGCCAGGCACCTCCCGCCCCTGGGCCAGGCAGCTGGGGACACGGGACAAGGCTGCTGCCACCACCACCGCCTCCCAGACTGAGCCAGTTGCCTGCTAGCAAGCCTGCCTCTCTTTTCCTTCCTAGCTGAGCCCCACAGTATACAGGTCCTGCCCCCAGTATACAGGTGCTATCTATGGAACCCCAGACACCGCCACAGCTGCCTGAGTCTTACATCCAGGTTGGGAGAATTCTCTCGCCTGCCTTTGTTTTGGGTTCTAAGGGCCATCAGAACGTCCTTGCAGGGTAAATTCCATTGGAGCTTTGCATCTCAAATTCATTTTTTTGCAGGGAGAAAGGAGTGGGAGAATTGGGCTTATTCGTCTTCAGGAAAGATGCAGTATGCCAAAGGAGCTGGATGCTGTGGTCCTCTGTTTCTAGCTTGGGGAGAGCAGGGCTGGTGTATTAGGAGAAAGGAGAGTTGGCAGCCAGGAACATCCAGAAGTGGAATGGTAGAGTGCTTTTTGCCATGCCTTAAAGCAGGGGTGAAGAACCTCAGGCCCAGGAGCCAACTTTGGCCTCCCAGGGTTTTCCCTCATTGCCTCAACTCCTTTCCTCCAAACCAATAATCTGGTGATTTCCTGATTCTCTGCAGTTTTTTCCCCATTCTGAAAGGTCTGAAATGCCTCTTCTAAGGCTGAATGACTGGCAATGAGAGCATTCAGCTACACTAGGCTGAAATTTTTGGTATTTTGGCACCTTCTGTTTTGCACTGCCTACTACTGGAAGGTGGCTCCTCAGAGCTTCTCTCAAATTGTATGCCACCTTTGGGCTGAAAGAGGTTCAGTGCCCCTGCCATAAGGACTCAGTGTTAGTCCATGCTTTGTCATAACGAACACATAATGGAACCAATCACCTAGGGAGGTGGTGGGCTCTCCCCAACTAAAGGTATTCAAGATGCAGCTGGACAACCACCTGGGAGGGCCAGTTTAACCTGGAATCCTGCACTGAGCAAGGGGTTGGATCTGATGGCCTTCTTGGCTCCTTCCAACACTTTCATGATTCTACAAGGTTAGAACTGCCATGAGGACTCCATTGATCTGTGAGCCGATTCAAATGAAGAGCCAAAGTTGGTTGAAGCAATTACATGCAAGGTTTGGGGCACTGGTGAACATTTTGAGCAAGTGCTCTGATGCAGCATAGGAAATAAGCAGCATGATGAAGTTAGTGCGGCCCAGGGAAAACCTGTTTCAGGATGGGTTGGGTCAAATAGTTGAACACTTCCATATTGGAAACAAATTCCCTACCAATAGAAAAATAGCACAGCAAGGTTAGACTACACTGTCTCTCTGACATTGAGCTTTCTGTGTTCAGGGAGGACACAGAAATGATAACTTTTTATATGGAGGAACATTCAGCTATGTGATCCCCTTACTTGCAGTCAGAAGTCTGGAACAATCCAGAAACAGTTCTTCCATACTGTTTGGGTTAATGGGGACATTAGCCAAGATGAAATAGATGGGTGAAAAGTTGCTTGCTTCTCGTAACTTGTCTATGAAATGTCAAAGCATCCACCCACAAATCACAAGGCCGGAAGAGTTAACACCACAGTGACTTTTCCACTAGGTACTCTTCTGATGTGGATGGATGTGTTTGAACATTATTCACAGACCCTGCTTTGGCCAGGATGGGAGGGCATGTCCTTCACCCTGCAGGCAGAGTGAGAGAATGAAAGGAAAAGCAGGCGTGAGGCTGTGATTTCAGGCAGAGGGGAAGCAGGAGGGAAGGGGTTGTTTAATCATTTCCAAACTGCAATAACTTTTCTCCTGCTGGAATTCCAGACCCACAGGCTACACCTGGGAAACAAATTTAGGGAGGGAAAAGGATTAAGGACCCCTTCTCAATCTCCACTCAGTCACAATTCCATGAAACTGGGGAGCGCAGTAGATTTTGCCAGGGTGAAAAAAACCTTGAACAAATGAGCCATAAATTCCTTGGAGCTGCAGCCTGGGACTCGGCCCGAGTTTGATCCCTCTATTACCCTGTACAGCTTACAAGGACTCCTGTCTCAGTGCACAGCCAACCCCCCTCTGTTAGGGAGCTGGTGGAACATGTTCATAAAGCCACAGCATGAGAAGTTGAATTTATTATCCTCCACCTTCCCTGGACTTCTCTGCTAATTGCATGGGGCCTTGATCTTCCATATGTCCGTCAGCTGGGAGGGGGTGAAGAGGTGCTGGATAGCTGACAGCATTGCTACTTGACCATGTGCTCATTGTTGTCACCCTGGGACATGGTCTGAAGGAGGGCGGCATGGGCTAGAGCCATTTCTGCTTTCTCTCTAATGCACAACCCTCTCCTCAAGAGGCCCAGTTGCTTTTCCATCCCAACCGCTCCCCAGCACTTCAAACACTTCATGGGGCAGTGGATGGCAGCCCCCTGCCCCTAAAAAGAGCATGTACACCTATCAGAAATCAGCTTGTAAATACTGCGCACTACCACCGGGAGCTGTTTTGAGTGTCTTGTCATATATACCCTGGACTGCCTGGAACCAAGGGAAGCTGCTGCTTCTTTCCTGGCTTAGGCAGTTTCGGGGCAGGCAGGGAGATCTGGGTTCTGTCCCTGTGGTCACCATTCAGTCGGCCACAGCAACAGCTTTGTTACTATTCTTTTGTAGAGAGCACTTATTTCCCAGACAACTTGTAAGCAGTTTGAAAAAACAAGCACTTGCTGTTTATAGAATGTGGCTGGTCTGCCTTTATTTTGAAAACTGATGGGTCAAAGGGGCTAGCAGTTTAAACAGTAATGTGGTTGGGCTACACACAGAGACATGTCACTGGAACACCAACATGGTTACAGGGCCAGCTGCCCGTTATAGAAGTAGATGTGCTTGGGCAAGGGGCACTCCGGCCAGACCAAGTATTTTTCATCTCACACAGGAACTGAATGCCTGTTCCATCCACAGCCTTCAACTGACTTTGAAGCCGTTCACTTTCTTCTAGGAATTATGCTCTGAATGAGGACCTAAGGCTGTTCACCAAACTAAAATTCCCAAGTTTCCTTGAGGGACATTATGGGCCATTTCTTAAAATGAAGGTTACTGTACTTGAGATTGGAGAATGCTCACTTTACTGAAACACACATTTTATTAATAGCTATACTAAACCAGTTTGCAGTTTAGCATGACTGAGGAATCCGGCCTGAAGTCATACAAGGGAAACCAAACAAGTATAATTAGTTCCAGAGGTGCAGGACAAAGTTGCTTCAGGAAACTATATGGGCTTTGCACACCATGCCATTCAGTCTTTATGCAGAAGCAGGTTGACCACTGAGTTCAATGAGACAGACTAGACTCCATAGTTTACATGCTTTGGATAACAGCTTACTACCCTAAATGTCCTCATTCTTCCATTAACCCATGTCCTTATAGACACTCAAGCTTACTAGAAGAAAATCCACAATCATAGCCTTGGGACCTCTTGGGACCTTTATGTATCAAGTTATACAAATCGTGCATAGTTATTTCCAGTTAAGCATGAGAGAATACATTCTCAACTCATTCTGTGCTACTGAGCAGGCCAGCCAACTACAGACAAGCCACTATGAACCATGGAAAGCTATACAGTGCACACTGAAGTACAGCCGTGGCACTTGCGCCAATCACATCATTCACCACTGAGTGGCAAAATTCTTTTGAAGTTTCTTTTCACCTGGCATTTTTCACTACATACACCTTCTCATGTACAAAACACATGCCTCTTGCAGTGGTTGAAACTAGCTTGAGTGCAACTCAAAGGCTACTTGCTTGACAAAATGTACAGACGCAAGATACAAATCCTTTCCTCAGGGCAGCTACTGTATATTTTTACTTGCAGAACTGATACCAGAAAGCCAAGTGTCATCCATCTGTTAAGACAGTGATTTTTCCAAATCCAACCTACACTTTCTGCAATAAATGAGGGCGCACAGTGGCTAATGCAGGTGTCAAACTGGCCTGGGGAAGCATTCTTGGGTTAAGGCTGACATGCTGTCAGCTTTGGAAAGACACAGAAGGATTTCTGCACATAAGGATTTTCTTTAACAAAAATAAGTTTCAGCTTTATTCTATTGCCCCAATCACCACACTTCAAGCCCCATTTTGCTCCAACTACAGCTGCTGTTTCACATACCCACACTATAAAAAAAATCTGAATGATCCAAAAGGATCTAGTTTGCTTTTTGCTAATGGTCCCATGTGTGTCCTTTTTAAAGGCTGCTTTTCATTTGGAAAGCTTGATAGCAATACTTGCCATAGTAAAGGAAAATCAGTTTACCACAAACTACCATCTGAACTTGGTCCTCTTATTTCTGCTCAAAGGAAGCTGAGAGTGAAGAAAAACAGACAGACCTGAGCAACATTTCACATGGATTTATAGTAGCACAAAAACATCATTGAAAAAAATATCAGAATCTTTCTGTACATCACCTGCCCCTGTCTACTGAGGGGGGTGGCATTAGGGCTAGCCTCTGCATAAGACATGTTTTCTTCAGGAACCACTCTCCCTTTCATTATGACTCCTACTACCATGCTGAGCTGTAACAGTCTGCGACTGGAAAGAGGGTAACGTCCTCACTGAAAGAAGGCAAGAGTCTCAGCATTCCAACTGCAGTTCCCCAAACCTACATCTCGCACCAGACAGAGCCATACTCCAGGGTGCTGCTTGCTCATGGAACAGGCAGAAAAGCGAACATATAATGCTTCCCAACCATGTTCACAGCAGCATAAAGTCACCAAGTGTCAACAAATCAGCAAAGTGGGACTGCTGCTCACTGCTTAGCCTGGTTCAGCCTCACAACAAAAGGGGTAATAATTTTGCTTTGCAATCTAGATCAACATTGGGTCCAAGGAAAACAAAGACAGTAAATTTGGCTAGATCAGGATTCCCTGGATGACATTCCATCTTTTTTGGACTCAAGTCCCCATTGTATGCTTCTGAATTCTGTGCTGAGTGTTACATCAACAGCACAAGGGGTGTATCTACATTTGAAGAAAAAAAAATAACAAGCCTCTGCCATCATAAGGACTAAGCCCTGGGGACAGGAAGAGCCTCTTTGCATCAAGAGGCTCTCAGATCCAGGTAATGAAAGAAGGTGTTCTTGATCACAATTAGAGGGGGTGCCCATGAGTAGCTCCTCTCTGGACTCAGGCAAAGATAGTCTCTTCCCGTCGCTTTTTAGTAAGGATAGTTCCTGGCTTGTGCTGGGCATCAGGGTGGTTGGCCAGTTCTGGTGGGCAGGAAGAAACAGGACTCTCAAGAATAGCCTGCTTGAGGTCATAAAAGACAGCAGAGTCCTCTTTGGTGACAAAGGAAATAGCGACTCCGCTCTTGCCAGCACGTCCTGTTCGACCGATGCGGTGGATGTAATCTGCAAGCAAGAAAGCAATAGAGTGGTCAAGGCCTAGCTATTCTGGGGTATGATGGAGCCAGGGACTGAACAGGAACTCACATCCAGAAACACCGTCACCTCTGAGAAAGAACCAGGTCACCACTTAGCCAATAATAATCATGCATGAATACAAAGTTTCAGTGTTTGATACATTCACACTTCACATACATTTATTTCAGTAATCTAAGAATTCTGCATTAGTAATAATCAGCATTAGTCACTTTACTCTCCACATGGGGCCATGGAATGATGGCTTATTAACTGCCTAGCAAACTCTTAGCTGGGAGAAGATCTGAACTAGAGGCTTCCTGGCTCATGCACTTTGCCACCACACTTCCCCCACAATTAATGGACTGCTGAGGGAACCTCACTGCTGTGATTTAAAGGTGGCGACAGTTGCCCAGCCTTGCTGTTATCAGCATACACAACACATATGCGCCTCTTGATCAAGCATCACTTCAACCTGGTCTCACTGAGCAGCAAACACTGCCAAGACTATAGATGGGGTGACATGGTTCTGAGAACAGAGGCCTTTCCAGAATGTCTGGTCTCTAAGAAGAGGGAGAATCTTTGATAGCTCACCTTCTATGTTCTTTGCCATATCATAGTTCACCACCATGGACACATCCTGGATATCAATACCACGTCCAGCCACATCTGTGGCCACCAGAATGTCCTTGGCGCCAGCCTTCAAGTTGGACAAGGCAAACTCTCGCTGCTCCTGACCCTTGCCACCATGAAGGGTGCAAGCATTGTACTGCAGAGGTGGAGGAAGGAGGGGTGAAATAATGGGTTAAGCCAAGCCAGATGTTCATTTGGATGGAGGGGATAAACAGGCAGGAACTAGCTGCGATTCTCTTAAAGGATAAAGAGAGGTGTTCAAACAGGAGACAGCAGGGCAGAGTTCTCTATCATTACCAAATATTCCTACTGGTACACCAACACCAAGAGATGTTGATTACTTTGGGAGATGCTGCAAGGTAGAGATGGGGGGAAATACACAACAGCCAGACCAAGAATCGGCATGGAATCACTACTGCAGCAGTAAGGTTTCTAGCCAGCAGGAAAGCATCTTACCATAATTGTTTGTTTATATTGCAAACCGCCCCGAGGCATTTTGCAAATGGAGCAGCATAGAAATAGTTTAAAAAATAATAATAATAACTGCTGCTAGCTGAACAGAGATCTTGCTTTATTCTGGTCATTTAGTGTCAGAAACAGTGACAGGCAGAATGTACACATCGTCCCACACTAAGGCAAAGGGTGCAGGGACCTCACTTCTGGGACCCTTGATGCCACAGATGAAAGGCTGGTAAACCATCATATCTCTTGGATACACAGGTCTCCTACATTACAAGTGATTATAACTTACCCCCATCTTCTCCAGGGATTTGGCAAGTACATCACAGCCCTTCTTCTGGTTGACAAAGATGATGATGGGTGGGTCAAAGCCCTGCTCCAAAATAGCCAGCAGTTTCTTCCTGTGTAAGGAAAAGGAAAGAAGACAAGGAGTAAGAAGCCAGCTGGGGCAAGGCACTGGTGCCTGCAGATACCATCTGCTAAGCTGAAATTTTCTGTTGCGCCCCTGCCCTCCAGCCTAATGATACGTGTGTGTGTGTGTGTGTGTGTCTCACAGTCTGTGCCAAAGATGTTGTTCATCTCAACAACAGTGTTTGGAAACAGCCGTAACAACATCTAACATTCTGCCTGAAACATCCATCTGCCCACAGTGTTTGTTCAATAAGTCTACGAGGTGGGTTGAGTCAGATTGTGCTGAAAATATGTTGGCACCCTCCTGGGTGACCCATATGTCATGGCCCCTGTTGTGTATTGAACTGGCTAATCCAACACCATACAGTACATACAACACCAGGTTTCTCTTCATGCCTCTTAAGCCATGAGTATTTTCCTGGGTATTTCCCACATGGATTCTTCCCAATCCACCACCACGCCTGAAGGACATGGGAACCGTTTCATGGTTTGAGCCATAAGGGAAGAGAAGCCTAGCAGGCTTATTTGAGAGCCCTCACTAGTGATTACAGTGCAGAGGCCTTGGCTTGACCAAGGCTGTGCAGGCACAGGCGGGACTGCATGCGCACCAGCTATAAAGGACGCTTCAGATTGGGCGGGTTCTATTTTCTGAAAGCACAGCACACACGGCCCTGCCATAGACACAAGTCCACTTAGCCCAGTGTGCTTCAAGCTCTATGCCCACCACCCCATGAGGGCTCCAAGTAGGGTTGCAATGAAGCGCCATCGAATCCATCCCTCTTCAGTTTGCAGACATTCTCTTGTGTGTGGCTCTGACTCAGAAAACGAGTGAAGCCGAGAGGAAGTCCATGAATGCTTGTGGAACCCCAGCAGTGTCGCTGGCCATCTCCTTCCACGTCATGTGCAGCAGAAACAAAGGGTGTGAGACACATCCACAGAAGAAGGATGCCGCCTGTACAGGAGTCGCACGAGACTCGATACACCCCGAGTGCTGTGCAGAGGCTTGGTGCCCTCCCCAGGAAGCTGGGTTTACAGCAGAGAGAAAGCAGGCCAGAGTCTGGGGACCCAAACTCAGGGAATCTGACAGATTCCTCACACATCCCTACTCCCACGGCATTTCCTCCTTGGAAGGTGACAACCCAAGCTGCTGTCCTCCACCTCCCATACCAGTGATTACCTCTTTTCTGATTCTGACATGAGGAAGACCTTCTGCTCCACTCGCTCATGTGGCTTGCCAGCTGAGCCAATGTAAACCACAGCCGGGCGGCGCAAATAACTGCGGGCCAGCCGCTCTACAGCAGGTGGCATGGTGGCTGTGAACATCACAGTCTGTCGGGAAGCCACAGCCGGGGATTTGGAGGGGGGGGTGGAAAAGAGAGAGTGAATCATGAGTGCAAGGCAGATTTGCTTTCATCCCATAGCAGAACTCCCCCAATATCCCCCCATAAGTAAAAGATAGGAATAGATGTTTTTGAGTAACAATCTGCGGGGAATGTGTCAATTTTAATTAGTTGTGTTGGTAGTTATTTTAATCAAGACAGTTATGTCCAGTCATCACTAAATAGTCTCTGCGCTTAAACATGTTGCGTCTTAACCAGATGTACAGGAACCCAGTTTAGATCTGCTGAATCCTTCAATATTCATGGTCACATCATCCTAGTTCGTCATCTTTTCTGGCTGGTAAGCCTTAGAGCATTTTTTCTAGTGTGAAAATGGCCAACTTTAATTTGATATTTTCTCTGTTTTCTTTCCTCTCATTTAAAGTACACTTCGATCTGCCTTAACATAAGGTTCTAATTTTTTTAAGTGCTCAGCATTTTCCCCTTAATAAGACAGTCACTTAGACCAAAGCTTCTTGTTTACCTCCTCTTTTCATGATGACGAATGTGCTCACGATGAGCCCAGCTTCCTCAGAATCATTGCTTTCAGATATACAAACATCTTCCCCACATGCAGCCACTCCAAATTACCCCATCCACACAAACTTTCATATCAACTATCTAGCTCTCATGTAAATTTGAATATTTACATGCCAAGCAAAACAAACAAACTGATTTCTGCATTACGGGATGGAACCCACTGGTGGACCCGAACCCTGGCTCTTCACTTTTCAAAAGTTAAACACAGCAGACTTGACAGCAAAGCATCAAAGTGCCACCAACCTGCCGGTATTTGTGCTTGCCAGACTCGAAGTTGGCCAGCATCTTCTCAGGGTCCTCAGCCTCATCAGTATCAGGCTTCTGGTTAGTGACAGGCATGTGCTCCAGAATCTTCTGCACATCAGGCTCAAAGCCCATATCAATCATGCGATCAGCCTCATCCAACACCACGTAGGTGCAGCGGCTCAGCACGAGGTACCGATTTTCCAGCACATCAATGAGACGGCCAGGTGTAGCAATCACAATCTGCAGTGCAGAGACAGCAGCAGATTTAAGGAGGAAAAAAATATGATCTGCGCTAGCCCTCAGAGCTGCCTCTGAGTTATTTTTTTCATCCCATCCCCTGCAAGTGCACAGAATGATGCCATATTTCCCGGTGTTCAGTTCAGGCAGGGAAGCCAAACCAGGTGATAGTTGTAGGATATTAACCCAAGGCTATGATTTTTGGGGTGCACTTATCAATGTCCAAAAGGAGTATTTATGGTGGGGAGCCTCAAAGCTAAGCTCTCACCTCACAACCCATGCGCAGGCGGAAGCCTTGGTCCTCACGTGAGATGCCACCAATAACAGCCACTGTGCGGATGCCCAGAGGCTTTCCAAATTTGATGGTCTCTTCCTCAATCTGTTGGGCCAACTCACGGGTGGGGGCCAGGATGATGGCATAGGGGCCTTGATCCGACTCCTCAATCCTACAGTGAAGAAAAAGCATATTGAACCCTGGCAGAGTGTAGGAAACTGCTCCCTCTCTCTCTCTCTACAAGTTTTTACAGCAAAGACAGGTTCTCATTCTAAGAGCCCCCTGTCTTCCTACTGCTAGATAGGATGTGCAGCCTCTGTAATGGCTGTGCCACCAGAATTCATGACTTTAACTTGCTATGGAAAGTTAAACTAGTCGTATGTAGCTTATTTTCAAGTCTGCTCCTGTTTTAGATTCTTGAGTACTGAAAGGAAGGGCAGATTTACTGAAGGCCAGTTTAACAGAGAACTTCCTAGTTTGCCGATTCGGTAAAATTAATAGGCCCCAGCTGAACCAGGATTTCTAGCTCTCCTGGAGGCAATGATCGCCTCAAGGCATGCAGGACTTGAGATCCCCTCAAGTCTCTCAGAGCATCGCATTAGGGCACTGAGGAAACAAAGCCAGTCAGCCAGCTGTTGCAGTATAGTTCATCCTCAACATATTTTGTGTATTCTCCAGAAGCATCTTGGCTAACCACTGTTGAAAATGGCAGTGGTGACTAGATGGACTTTTGCCTAATGCAGCCAACAATGCCTAAATTTGAATCACACCATGGCCATAGCCCAGCTCACTATGAAGTAGAAACAGTTATTTTTCTGTGGGGAAGCCTTTCCCCCTCTCCTCCCCACTCCCTGTAGCACTGAAATATTTAGTGCAGCCTTCCCCAAACTGGTGGCCTTCAGAGGTACTTGGACCACAACTCCCAGAATCCCCATCCAGCAGGCCCCTGGCCGGGTATTCTGGGTGTTGCAGTCCAAATGTGTCTGGAAGGCACAAGGCTGGGGAAGGCTGCTTTAGTGCATGTCACGGTTTCTGCACCACATATTACTGGGACTTCACAGGATCAGGGGGCTTCATACAGGGTTAAACAGTCAGCGTATTACTTGATACGCTTGCACATATATTGGTCCCAAGTGGTACAGGACCAATCCCATTCTGTCAGCTGAACGCTTGTCTGCTGTTGGCATCAGTAAGACAATAACCCCGAAGAAGCAACTGTATGTGAAAATTTATTAGGTCTCAAGGCAACGAGGGCCACGGTCTTTACCTAGGTATGTCTGTCCAGTCCCAGGGACATTCAAATGTCTTTCTTCCTTTCTCTCGTCCCTATCTTATCTAAAGAATTCTTACACCGCCTTTGTTCTCCAAACATCACATCAGTGACAACCAAGCTGGACCACTATAATGCAATCAATGTGGGCCTGTCTTTAAAAATGCTTCAGAAACTTCAGCTGGTAAAGAATACAGCCACTCTAATGGCCTAAGTGGTCATTTCACATGACATCTATATCATGCAAAGTGTACTGGTTGTCAGTGCATTTCCAAGTCCAATTTAAAAGGCTGATTTAAATGGCCAAGGCAGAGTTAATCCCTGGGTCCTATTTGTCTGCCTGCAACGAACGCCCTTCTCAACTGCCTGATCTTGGTGGTATAAGGAAAAAGTCTTCTGCTGCAGAGAACCCACATCTCTGGATTCCACTACTGACTGAAGTCCAATTTTCACAGGCCTTCAGGAAAGCATGTAAGGCACTTGGTTTTCTTTGCCACTCCCTGCTCATTGTGCATGCATTTTAACAACACTCCTCATGCTCTGATTGCCAGTCTTTTTGGTTCTAGTGTTTTCAAGATGGGAACACCTTTCTTATTGTCACTGGCTTTTATTAATTCTAATCTGTGTTGGCTTAATCCTTTTACCTCATGAGCTGTTTTGAGAACAATTCTGAAACTAAAAAGGTAGCCTGATCTTTTGAACAAGTTACGTTACCAGCCACTTTCTCACCTATCGATCTTGGGCAGTGTGGTGATCCACACCAGCAGTGGGATGAGGAAGGCAGCAGTTTTACCACTGCCAGTTTCTGCCACACCAATGATGTCCCGGTTCTGCAAACCGATAGGGATGGCTTGACGTTGGATAGGCGTGGGTTCCTGTACAAAAGAGGGACAAAAGCTTTCAGAAGAGCTGAACCCCTTAGGAGGAATCATCCAAGCCAGGTCAAGGAGACAGCAACAAAACCAGGAACCCCAAATGTCAGTCAGCTCTGCTACAAAGTCCTAAACAACGTATCCTTCCAAGAAAGGGGATGAACTCCGGAAACCTGGGTTCTCAATCCTTCTCCCTCCCTGAGGGGGAAGCTAAATTACCTAGCATTTACAATAGACCAATACTTACAAAGGGTCTACTAGTACACTAAGTTACATAGATAAACAGAAAAGTTAATCAGCTATACCAAGTGGGCCGTTACTCACTTTGTAGCCACATTTGTCGATAACCTCCAGAATATGAGGAGGTAATGAGGAGTCTTTCCAAGAACGAATGGGATTGGGGATCTTGCCTCCCTTGGTGGTGATGCTGTAATCCTCCCGGAAAATACGCCAGTCTCTGTCTGTCATTTCATCCAGCTTCTTTTGAGACCAATGCCTATCATCCCAACGTTGCTTGGCCTCCTTTTTGCGCAACTTGCGCAAGCGTGCCCTGGGAAGGTGGGGAGCAAAGGGAAGGAAGCAGGGCTTGTGTCAGTCTGGATCAACTTTTCACATGGGTAGATGCTTCTCCCACATCTCAAAGAGAATGCTCCTTGCGACTTTACTTTATGCTGTTTTGTTACCTGGATAGCTCTAAAGGATTGTGCTTTTAAGATCCTGTCTACTGGAGGGCGAAAAGTCTGGGGAGGGGAGAGCCCTGCTACCAACATACAGTATCTAGTGTATTTGAAAGGTTTCTAGGAGTCTAAATGTTCACTTAAACCTCTCCAGTGAGGTGTCAGCTCTTATTGTTATAGAAATGTATCTGCTCAAAACTGTGGCATAAGGGATGTAGGTGAAGGTGCCCATATGCAAGAAAACCATCTATTCATTCTTTGTATTTTCTTGGTCCTCTCTTCATGATACCCATCTCTTCTCGAATTACCCCCCTTCTCCTGTGCTCATGTCTGGCCTGTGGGCTTCCCACTGGAGCATCTGGCTGACCACTGTGTGAACTGAATGCTGAACTAAATAGACCCGGCAAACTCTTGCTTAAGTTCTTCTAAAATTGCCAGTGTTTTCCTGGCAGACAAGCACCTTCTGCTTTTAACAGCTGCTTACAAGGCAGGAATTAAGCAGGTAAGAAGCCTTCCCAACACTTCATTTCTGTGCCAGGAAAAGCTGTACCTGTTTAATTTCCAGCTATTACACAGCTGTTAAAGACACAAAACCTGGACCACTATTTGTTCTTCTCTCCTGAGCAGAAAGATGGTAAGAACAAATAAACTCAAGCAAGCTATTATGACTTCTGTAGATATGAAATGAAACTAGCAGTTAATAAATCCAAAAGATAATTCAACTAAGCACATGCACTAAAGTAATCTTCATAATGTATTCATCACAGTGAGCTCTCAGTCTGGCTTCCCTGCTTAGGCAGTTTTGGTCTCTGATCTGTAGAAAAATGAGGTTCTGGTACAGAAAGCCTTCCTACCGCTGACTGACCGCCAACACCCATGTTCCAGAGAAACCTACACTACTCTAATGCAAGTCTTGGATCTCTCCTTGAGGATCCCAGCTTGAGCCTAGCAGCTCAGCCTGTCCCTCCTACCCAGCATACGACCTACTCTTCTTGCTCCTTCTCCTCCAGCGTACGTCGCTTCTCCATCAGGTCCCCATAGAACCGTGACTGCTCCCGCTTCTGCTGCTTCAAATCAATGCCAGCAATGAAGCCCCGGCCCAACAGCTGAACCTGATGTCGCTCCTTGTACCTGTGGGACACAACGCCAGATGGCCATTTTGCATCACAGACTGTATCAAGTAATCCCTCTAACACAGGATTTCATCAGAAGCTCCCAGAACCCAGAAAACCATAGGTCACGTGTTTGGGGAGTGGCAGGCTAGAGCAGAGAAGCAAGTTTCCAGCCCTCAAGCTATGGATAAAAAGCTAAGTGCACATAAGGCAGCATCAAATAAAGAAAGGTGCTCTCTTTTCTTTATTTGAATAAATAAAACACAGTGCTAATACATCCCTTACCAATATTGTATGAGTTCCTATAGACAGCTGCCTTATCTATCCCAGTGCTATTAATTCCAATGAAAGCAGTTCTTCAAGGTCTCCTGAAAGTTTTCCTCAGCTCCACTAGCCAAACCTCCCCTCCCTCTTTTAACTGGAAATCTCAGGCATCAAACCTGGGACCTCCTACATGCTAAGCACATGCTCTGCCACCATCAGATCATTCCCTGTGTTGTGATGCAGCAGGCCCCATCTGGGATCCTCCTGTCAAAGCAGTACTTACAAGGGGTTGTAGTCAATGGAAGTATCTTCTGAAGCATCCCACTCAAAGACAAATTTGCGGTCGTTCAGGTGCCGAGTACGTCTCCGCTTCTTGACCCCACCTAAGTACCGCTCCTGGGGAGGAAGGGGACACAATATTTATTCATGCAACTGATATTTTGTCACTCTTTCCCGATAGAAATATGAGGGCGCTAAGAGGAAAACTGCAGCTTATTTATAGCTTATTTTTGAGCTTTTTAAGCACTTCACACCACAACACTTTCAGTTAGGTCAGAATTATCATTCCTCCTATAGCTGACAGATGAACGAAAAGAATAGTGAGGTGACCAAGGCCAACTGGTGACCTGAATGCAATATGTCCCAGCTCACAGCTCAGATGCCTTGCCAATCTATTCGGTACTAGCTCTCAACCAGTGCTAAGTTTTCTCCTTTGAATTCATTTCTAGGCCACCATTTGCCCTCTTCTCCTACACTGTTTTCACCCTAGTTTTACAAACATGTTTAACCAGACTGGACCTTGGCAAGAGATCCGGGAAACAGCAAGTCTCAGCCTAGTTTTGCCACAGCAAAGCAGAACATTTTAAAGCCCAGTGTTGCAAACTTGAATCACATGTCCTAATGGCCCTATTCAGAGCTGGCCTCCTACTTTCTTCTGCAGGTGTGTATTGCAGATCTTCAGGAACCTCCACGGAAGGCTCACCATGGCGGCTTAGCCTTAAAACTACAAACAGAGCATAATAGATCAAATGGCACACACTATGGATCAATTCCCAGAGCTGCTGTTTAGGGGTGGGGTTGTTAAAATCAACGGATTTGGCACTGGTAGCATGCTGGGCTGATTTTGTGAAAACCCCAACTATATCATTATTTTCCTGGTATAATTATATATATCATTATTATGCAAGGCAAACTGATCTGGAACACTCACAGTTTTTTTAAAAAACCATGCTTGAACATATTAATTCTACTGAGAAAGCAAACTTGCACTGACTTTAACTCAGAAAATCCCTTGTGTGTCTGAGACCAGTTTTAAATCAATGTATATGCAAGATGCCATCTTGTCCCAGTCCCCTGGCCTAGCACATTGATCTCCATTGGGACACCTCTTTGAGACACCTCTTTTCTCCCCCCTGCTCTCAGAAAGCATTACTTTGATGGCATGTAGCTCTTTGCTCTTGTCTTTCTCTTCACGGATTTTCTGCCGCCCCTCCTCGTCTTCATTCCCATTAGTCTCTCGTTCCATGCGTTCTCTCCGCTCACGTCGCTCCCTCTCCTGGGGGTCTTCTGTGAGTATAGTAAATGGCAGATTATCGGGAGAGTCTGGCATCAGGATCAAGTAAGCTCAGGGGAAATTTTTCTTAATTAGCTTATACAGAATGTTGGAGCTGGGTATTTAGCCATACATCAGAGCGTCTAACCTAGCATTTTCCGTCCCATTTCTTGGAACTGCTTTCTCTTTTTCCTTTCTTCTTCCAGCAGCCGCTGCCGCTCCTCCACCTCCTGCTGCCGGCGCTTCAAGGCCTCGGCCTCTCGTTCTGCCTTGGAAAGGAATTTGGGCTGCAAGAAATCAGAGCAAGGTGATAAAAGTTTAAGAGAACTCGTATACCACACTAGCAAAAATGCTAAAAGGCCATGAATATTTGATAGTCCTTTTGCTACATTGGCAAGAAGCAGAACATCTTCTTAAATCGTACAGGAACCATTTATTCTGCCCAAGGCTTTTCGGAAATACAGTTCCTTCTTCAAAGGCTTCTTTCAAGAAAAGGGAAACAATGAGCCCTTCTGCGCCTGCCTTTCCTGAAACTTTTCAATCAGAAGAAGGAGCAGAAGGGTTCCTTGTTGCAGTTTTGTGGGAAGACAAAAGTCCTGAAGAACAAGCTGTATTTTTGAAATGTGTTGGGCAGCATAAAATGTTTCAGGCACTTTAAGGGTTATTTCTCTTCTGCATGACATCCAGTAACTTTCCTTTTTGTACACTGTATAATCTGATACGCACACTAGCTGTTCTCACATGGGCAAAGGTTAAATCAGCAGGTGGGAGCAGAGAAGAAAAGGGGGATGCCTCCATGCTCTCACCTTAGCTTCTGCCTCTTCTTCAGCTTTCTTCTTGGCAAGCAACTCCTCGAGAGAAAGTGGCTGGGCCTGTGAACAAAACAGGTACACATCATGGGCCATGCAAAGCAATCAAAAGACAGGAATTGCTGCTCTTAAAGCTGTAGGGCCTGCACATGAGGCTGTACAGGTGCAATGCAAGGCCATGACATTCCAAGACAATAAATTTGGATTGGCCTCTGAAGAACTGGTTTTTAAGCAGAATGGGTCAGTGAGAAGAGCTGTCCTTTCTGTTCATTATATAGGTACTGTAGATATACAGTAAAGAGAAACGAATAATAATAATAAAAAGGTACCGAAGACAATCCAAAATCTCCTAATTCAGCTGTGCTTTTTGTTCATGCTATCAAGAAATAAGCAACTGCCGAAGACCAGGAAGCTCCATGCAGTACCTTTTCCTTCTTCGACAATGAATCCTCCTCCTCATCTCTGCGCGAGTCCCTGTCCTTCCTAGATTTGTTCCGACTTGGAGAGGTGCTCCTGTTCAACAGGAAAGGGAAAAATCAAAAGTTAAGCAATGCTAGCCTCCCCAACTAAGGCATTCAACAACTTTGCCGGCCACTGGAGGCCAACCAAAAACGTGTGATTGTCAGACCCTTTCCACAGTGGTACAAATGTCCCTCTCTCTCATCCCATGCTGCACCTCCAAAATGCAGCACAAGACCAAGATAATGGCTTGCTCCCCTCTGCAACTTCAATCTTGGAGCCAGACAGAGGTGCACGCAGGATTGTTGCTAGAATTGCGGTGCAGCACAACAATGTGCTACGGTGTTCCTCTTCTCTTTAGAATGGGAGAGGTGCTTCAGAGCTGCTAGAGTCTAGAAGGCAGGTTGAGCCCAGGCTTCTTCTGAATCGGAACGTCTCTGCAGCTCCACAGCGCTCTGGGGGCACTCAAAGGACCTTGGCAGCCTTGCACAATTGCAGGGATGATCACCACTTGCTTCTCCAGCTCTAAAGCGGCAAGCTATCTGTTCCAGGTTTTGGTGAAAATAGGGGACTGATTATACATCAGAGTAAGTCTGACACCAAGACTAGATGAGATAGCCAGAGACAGGCTTGTAAGCTCTCAAGCAAGGACCACTTAGTAGACGACAGAAAAGAAATATTAATTCGGCAGGACAAAACTGATTTTCCCTGACTAGCAGTCTACTTCAGGATATTTTGCTGTGGCCAAGATCATTTACTCAAGAAATCCTCAGCCCCGGTCACAGGCGATCTTACTACATTTTAGCAGCAACTCAGATGTTGTGACTTGAACCCATTCTTTGTAACTGTCAAATTTCTTTATAGCTTAATATTTATATACCACCCATTCCCATAGGCTCTGGGCAGTATCTACATTAACCTCCGTCAATTTTAAATAGGCCCTTTCTGACATTCCAATAGAGTAACATATTTATTAAACAGATTAGGTTTTCTTCATGCCCCAGTCTCTCCCAAGGAGGTAGCAAATACCGTGTTTTGCCTTCATTATTCATGAAATAACACAGGTCTACAATAACTGGCATCTCAGAAGCAGCTGTGTGCAGACCAAATCCTCAAGGAGAACGGCACTTTACCTCGAACGTTTACGGTCCTTGTCCCTCCGGTGCCCATCTTTCTCACGATCCCGGTCCTTTTTGCTACGCTCCCGTTCTTTGTCTCGCTCTCTTTCTTTATACCGTCGTTCCCTACAAATAGATAGTTTGCATCTATTACAAATAGATAGGGCATTTTCACATACAGAATACATCAGCACAGTCTCCTAATATTATTATTATTATTATTATTATTATTATTATAACAACATTTCTATGCCGCCCCTTGCCGAAGCCTCGGGGCGGCTTACAACACAATAAAATACATTGAAATACAATAGAACATAATAAATTACCATTAAATACAAAAATACAAAAAATACATTGAGTTACAAACATAATAATATAAAATTAAAATTATCAGTATAAAATAAGTAAATAAATAATATAGGAGGAGAAAAGAGAAGGAAGAAGAAGTTGCCCTGGCCAGATCATATATTTTAACAATTAAAATGATGTTTAAATAAAAAGGTCTTTACCTGGCGCCGAAAAACCAGTAACGACGGTGCCAGGCGGACCTCTTTGGGGAGTGAATTCCGTAGGTTGGGCGCCACCGCAGAGAAAGCCCTCCTCCGAGTACTTACTCTCCTAATTTCTTTCATGGAGGGTTCCCGGAGAAGGGACTCTCCCGCAGATCTCAAAGGGCGGTCGGGCATATATGGACGTAAGCGCTCGTTCAGGTAGCCAGGACCCAAGCCATTTAGGGCTTTATAGGTCATAAATTCTAATGTCTAATACATTCTATTAGACAGTAGAAATTGAAGATACATTCACTGTACCTCAACTCAGTGGGTTTCATATACTGTTCAATCCAACCAAACTGAAAAACCATACGATGTACTCAAACCTGCCAAAGTGTACTTTGCGTAAAGGGTACAGTTGCTGTGTATTTGGCACACATAAGAATGGACAACAAATGCTTTCAGGATAGAGTGGATGTAAACTTCTGTGAGAATGACATGAAGTGCTGACATAAAAGTACATCTAGCATAAAAATGTATAGTGCAAGTATCTCTTTTCTTGTATTACAAAACCAAGCAACACTGCAAAGATTGGCTTGCAAATATGTAAGCAATGCCTAGCCAATGCTCAGGTAGAGAAGAGGGGGTCAGGACAGAGAAGCATTTATGGTGGTTGAGCTTCAACATCCTGTATTTGTTTGCTTGGTAATTCTGATATCCCTACAAGGTGGCTTACCTAATCCTCCTCTTTGTGTTTTACCCGTATAGTTTGATAACTTCCTCCCACCCTCACATAGCAGGAGTCATACATATTATAAAGATATATTGAGATCTTTTGAAGATGTATGTTTACATGTCTTATAATTCAAGCTCCCTCAGTGTAGAATGGAGTAACTTTGCATACAATTTTGATTTAAGAACCAACAGTATATACACAGCTCCAGCATAACAAAGGCACTACAAATTAGTATGTATATCACCGTATTTCTGTGGACACCTAATGGCAATGGATTGTCTGAAACGAGCTTAGTATGGTCTCAAAGTATTTGACAGTAGCTGCTGTGAGAATGGGATACTACCTCAAGTAAAGCAATGCTCTGGGTCAACCTGGCTATAGCTACTGTTACAAAACCTGGCAGAGCTAAATTGCTTAATCTGATGAACTGACTGAATCAAAGCATTCAAAACTACCTGTACCACCTGCAATACCAGCTGCTCAAAGCTGAATAAGGTGAGTCATGCCTATGGCAAACCATAGACTGTGAGGACATTTAGTGAAGTCTTACCTCTCAGTTGACTTGGACCGAGACCGGGATCTTGACCGACTACCTCTTCTCCTCTCACGAGAGCGGTGTCGCTTCCTCTCCTTAGCAGCAGGTGAACCTTTCCTATCACGTTCTCGATCACGTTCCCGGTCTGGTGAGCGTGAGCGTCTCCGCTCTTCTTTGATGGGTGAGGAATCTCGCTCTCTCTTTTCAACAGTCTCCCCAGCCATCTGGATTAGAACAGTGGTGTTAATATGTGGCATAAATAAATCTGAGGGGGATTAGCAGTCAAAGGTCTCTGGGCCAAATTTGGCCCCCAAACGTATGCCATCTACCCTCCTTCCAGTTATTCAGAAATTAAAAGAGGTTGACATCTCCTGAAAAAGACTGGCTGACAGGTTATTTTAGAGGCTTACAGCTTTGGAAAACTACTTTTTACTCCTTTCCCAACATGGCCCTAGTTATTGCCTACATGGGCTGTTCATTGACCTGTTACCTGATTCAATTTTAACCTGACAGGCCTATTCCTAGAAAACCATCAAAAGGCTCATTTATAAACATTTAAAAATGTCACATATATTTACATTAACAAATCAACTGTTTCAAGTTCATATACACTGATAGTGTTACACAATTATTTTCTTTCCATTGTGGGGGAAAAAGTACAAAATCTATGTATAGCACTTATGTGCAACGACAAGCAACTGAGTATATTTCACTGCATATCGGCATGATAAAAAGCCAGGGCTATCAGCACATCCCAGGCTCACATGCACGTTACTTGCATTTCTTTTACTAAATATACACGGATGAACCTGCTTTTGCATTTGATGATCTGCCTGTAAGTTCCATGAAAGTCAGTGTTGTGCAGTGGCAAGAGTGTCAGACTTGGAAATGGGAAATCTAGATTCAAATCTCCATTCAGCCATGAAGCTTGTTGAGTGACTTTGGCCAGTCATAATCTCTTTACCTAACTTATCACACAAATAGGTCATGAGGATAAAATTGGGGAGGGAGAGGAAAGAATAGTATACCACCTTGAATTTCTTGGAAGAAATAATAAAATAGATTTTTAATTTAAAAAATCCATG
This sequence comes from Varanus komodoensis, assembly GCF_004798865.1. Taxonomy (NCBI): domain Eukaryota; kingdom Metazoa; phylum Chordata; class Lepidosauria; order Squamata; family Varanidae; genus Varanus; species Varanus komodoensis. Next base: position 24,457,557 of record NW_025335349.1, read on the forward strand.
TAGTGCTTCGTGAGAGAGAATGAGAGAAAACAATCTTAGTAGTTCAAGGGTCTTAGATGCATGACTTTGTTATAATAAAAAAGTCAAATACGAATCTAATAAATAAATAAGAACAGCATATTCTTCCTGTGCAGCCAAGTGACAGGTCAAAGGCTTACCCTTCTCTCAAAATCAGGGGGAATGCCAGCAGCACTCTAGGATTGCCCAGTCCCTCACCCAATAAAACTGGAGGAAGAAGGATGCTTTATTTCAAGAAAACGAAATAACTGAGCTCTAGTCGAGTGGAAATCCCTATTCTCTGGATGCCCCTTCTTCCAAAGATCTCAATGCACAAGAGAGATTCTATGTAGTTACCTAATGAACGGAGAGAGACACTCTGCACTTCGTCTAGACCTACGCCATCTATTCCAGGGTTGTCTCTTGGCACCGAAAACAAAGTAAGCGCGCGTAGTAAGCTGCCTCCTCCGCTACTTCCCTAAGACTGTCGCCGACCACCTGAAACATCCAGAAACTCCTGGAAACACCTCTCTGCTTGTGGGTCGCCGGCAGTGCCAAAGCGGGGCAGGGAAAGAACGAGATGCGCCTCACCTGTAACGTTCCTCGACGTCCGAGGTAATTCACACAGCCTCTCCAACCGCCTCCATCTTAGTCGAGCTAATTCCGGTCACAACAGCGCCTTGCCGCACAGCATCACGGGAAAACAAGTCCATCCAACTAACCTACTTGCCTCACTATTCAGATCTAAGACTACAAGTCCCAAGAGATAACGCGAGCCGGGGGCAAGAAAAACCCAAGCGTCCCAGCATGCATCACGCCAAACTACGCGTCGTGGGCACCCGGATTGGCTCTCGCGGTAGTGGTGTGTGTCTAAGGGAAACTACAGCTCCCAGGGGCCTTGTACGACCAGAGCCGAGGAAGAGCGCAGCCTGCTGGCGCACTTGGAGTAAAGGAAATGTTCGAGGAGAGCATGACTGGCCTTCCAGAGACCCCCCGCGCGGGGAAATCCCGTGGGAGGTTTGCTGAATGAATCCCCAGAAGGAGTTGTGTCCAGCACTGACATTTCGGCTCACATAAATTCGGCCATTCCTCTTTCCCCCATGAAAAACCAGCCCCTAATACGGTAAATTGAAATCCTCGCGTTAGCCACTTGTAAGCTTTGGTTTCAGCATGTTCTTAGCTATACTTGAAATAGATTCGATGGATCAGAGCGAGCAGCATAAAAATGTTTTGAATGATCAGCCGGCTTGTTTCAGGTCTTGAAGATGCAACATTGCTTGGGGATTCCGGTAAAGCAAAACTTAGAAATGCCGTTGCGACTTGCTAGGCGTTAGAGGGCGCTTGGACTCTATAACAAAATCGTTTGCAGATGTGGCTACAAGTTTTATTTTATTTAATATTTGCTTATTCAAAGTATTTATACTCTGCCTTTAAGCTCGAAGAATTCACAACATGACTTTCAGGATGAATCACAACACTAGCCACAATAATTGTAAGACGTTACAAATTTTTACTAAAATATGGAGTCAGAAGCCAGACAAAAAAATTTTGATCAGCCATAAAAATTAGGTTATCTAGAAAATATGAGAACTTGTGTTTAGAATATTTTAATAGTGCAATTCTGTATGTGTCTACTCAGAGAAGAGTCTCATTCAATGGAGCGTTCTTACAAAGAAGGTTGGTCTGCACATATTAACTATCGCTTGCTAACCATACTTAAATGAAAAGAATTCAAAAGAAATTGTAACAGAACACAATGTTTTCTGAACCAGTTCCCATATGAATTTTAATTTCTCCAGCAGTCACAAATTGTAGTTTTGAATGCTGAGAAACTATTTTTCTGCAACTAATATATTCATGTGACAACAGCTGTTTAGATCCAGGGGAGCAACAGCTTAGCCACTTTTGTACATAGCCTGAGTAATATTGCAGGTGGCTTGACTGTGACTCCTGGTGGCTTTGGAGAGATCTGAATAGAAACAGGCCATGGCTTAATTCTGCCTGGAAGCCAAAACTTGTTACCTGGGAGCCCCACTTGCTAGCCACAGCTGTGTGTGGAATGGCAGAAATGTTCTGTCATGCATACTCCAGTGTAGCCTCCGATGACTCCTTCATACATATATGTGCACTCTGACAGCTAAACAAGAGTTGCCCCCACCCAATCTCATATTTTACGATTCTGACAAGGCCCCTAAAGAAAGCCCACTTCACATTGGTCCCATAGTGCTGGCCAAGGGCAACTCCAGCTCTGCTTCACAACTGTGGCAAGCCATGAGATTTGTTGTTGCTGTTATGTGTCATCAAGTCACCTCTGCCCTATGGCAGCCTTTTGAATGAAGCACTCCCCACCCGCCATGCCCTGTCCTTGGCAGCCCTGCTCAGCTCTTGTAAGCTCACTGCTGTGGCCTCCTTTATGGAACTGGCCCATCTCATCATTGGTTTTCTTTTTCTTCTGTCTTTGATTCCCCCAATACATCTATCTTCTCCAGTGTGTTTTGCTTTCTCCTGGTGTATACAAAGTATGAGAGCCTCACTTTGCTTGCTTAGGAAATTAGTGCAGTGGTCTGATAGTTGCTGCCCTCTTTTCCATCTCCTTTTTTGGGAATTGGAATGTGCCTCACCTATCAGTGGGCCATTGTTCTGTTTTCCATATTCTTGTTAGGATTTGGTCCAATTCTTCCTCATAGGATTTCTTTTTGAAGAAATCTGTCACCTTTTTATCTCTTCTGTATAGTTTTTCCATGTATTGTTTTCAACTTCTCTTTATTTTATCCTGCCCTGATAGGATGTTCCTCTGTAGGTCTTCTGGCCTTCCTAATCTATTTGCATTTCCCTTGGATCTTCTGGAAGAGCGCTCTCTCTCTCTCTCTCATTATTCTTTTCTATTTCTTTGCACTGGCCACTTTAATAGTACTTTTTAATCACTACATGATAGTTACTGAATTTTTTTCCAGTATAGATTTTGTCCCTATATTTATGTAACTTTTTGCTTTTGCTTCTTGACTGCCCTTAGCAATTGCGTTTCTTCTGTCATCTGTCTAGGCTTTTCCCTTTTGCTACAGGAAATGTCTTTTTTGCTAAAAATGCCTCTCCCTTCAAGCCGTTGTTCTTCTGGTTCATGGCCAATTAAATTCAGCAAGATTAATCTGTTATTTATGAGGACTTTAAATTCCTCAGGAATGTTCTTTAAGTTGTATTTTGACATTATGCTTCTGTTAGTTATCTTTTTCAGCTTGATTTTTTTACATCAATAGTTCATGGTCACTACTACAATCTGCTGGTGATCTTGTTTTGCCAATGAGAACACAGTTTCTTCATTTTCTACTTTATGTAGTCTACTTGATTTCTGTATAGCCTATCTGGTGATGTCCATGTATACTGTCTCAACTCATTGGGAGGTTGATGTATTTGCATAAACATATGAATTCTGTTGGCTCCACAGAATTCTATGAGTCATTCTTTTGCTATGTTTTGTACTGCTACACCAAATTTTTCCACAACATTTGATTCTGCTTCGTTTCCTAGTTTTGTGTTCCAGTCACCTAATAGTATCAGCAGGCCTTGTTTTACTGTGCTAACAATTTCCTCTTGGAGGCTTGCATAAAAGTTTTCTATTTCTTCTTCAGTATCTGCTGCTGGGGTGTAGACTTGAATGATAGGTTTTCCGAGAATGCAAATTGATACTATTTGAATGGACTTTGCATCATAGCACCGTATCTATATGCATTCCCACATACTCATGATATAAGGATTCTTAATTTATTTAAATCAATCCAAGCTGTCATTAAGACCACTTCTGGTACTCAAGCAGGAGGTGAATCTGCCAAATGAATTACTGGAAGTTGTTGGGAAGTGGGGCCATTCTAATTTTGGATGTGGATGATCAGGCCAAGACTACCATTTTTAAAGAAATTGTATTTTGTTCTTGTTCTTTGAACTTGTAGCATTATACTTGGGAAGTTTTTTAATTTTATGTGTTTGCTGTTTCTTGCCTGTCCATGGCATTTTTCCTGCCTGAGTGTGTGCTCCTTCCTTTCCTCATGTTCCATTTCCTGCAGGAAATTTTCTGGCCTTTTGTAGTTTCCGTGACTCTGTCCATGAACCCCTTGGACTTCTTTGTCCCGTTCCTAATCCATGGCATCTATTCTGCTTGAGTTTTCTATTCATGCCATGTTAAATACCTTCCAAACATTTTGGAGGGATTTAACTCTTTTGATTCACCCATTCAACTTCTTTTTGATGAATGCCCCTTCTATTTCTGGAAGCATCCTCTTTGGAAATGCAATAACTTTGAATTTCTGGGCTTTTTTTAAACTTATGTGTATATCAGGTGAAGCATCAGTGCGATGGGTAGTTTGTACATCATCAGATTATTTGTCTAACTCATATCATACTGTCAATATTCTAATGCCTTTTTACAGATCTGTGCTGCAGCCATACCAGGGATCTTGTTCACAGCTCTGATCATTGTGCCTCAAAATATTATTGTAGTGCTGGAGAAGGAACAGAAAAGGACAACCAAAATGATCAAGAGGCTGAAGCAACTTCCCTGTTTGGCACTCTTCAGCTGAGATGGGGGAAAAGGATGCGCAAGGAAGGGACACAATACAAGTGAGCAAAATTCGGCATGTTGTGGAGAAATCGGAGAGGGAGTTTTTCTTCTTCATTCATAAGATTAGATCCCATGGTAATCCTATGAAATGGGGAGATGCTGGACAGCTAAAAGGAAGTACTTCTTCATATGCTAGTTGAACTGTGGAATTCAGTGCCGTAAGTGCTAGTGATGGTTTCTTTGCTAAAGAGGGATTAGGGAAATTTATGGAGGATCCAGTATCAGAGGTCGTATGTTTCCAAGTGCCAATTGCTTAGGAGGCAGGAAGGCACTCCTGCATTCCCGGCCCGCAGGGCCGTCTTAACAGCATTATGGGCCCCCAGCAAAGCAGTGTACCGGGGCCCCTACGACAACTACAACGACTGTTAATTTTGGAAGTTTTCCAATTTTCCAAGGGTTAACAAGGGTTTAGTATGGGGCCCACGGGCAAGTGCCCATCAGGCCCATGCGTTAAGACAGCCCTGCCGGCCTGCTTATGCACTTCTCACTGGGTCATCTGGCTGGCCAGGCCCCTGCGAGGCCTGGATGCTGCACTAGGCAGGGTCCCCTGCATTGCCTGTTCTAATTAGTGGTGGCTCCCCAGCCAGGCAGAGAATGCGCTTCCTATCATCTGTTTTCTGCTCCTTTTAATTGGAAACAATCGAAACTGAACCTTCCGCATGTAAATGAGCTGGATGCCACAGGGCTGTAGCCCATCCATTTGTCTACCTAAAGGAGGGTTGTATTTTGCCAGTAATTACAGCAGTGCCTGAATAAAATTCCTAGGTGACACTCCAACTACCCTTTAGTTTAGCTAGATTATCCCCCCACCTCCTAAAAACAGAAACAAAGGCAGCAATTTAACGAGTTGGGGGGCAGGCCCCAGCTCCCCTCCTTGAGGGCTGGTAGAAACTAAATCTGCTCCCCTATCACCCGTTGAAACCAGTGCAGCCACTAGGAACTCAGATCTGCACCTGCGTAAGCCCAGCCCTTCATCTATACAGCCATATTCTGGTTCTGTTACTTGGTCTTACAAGCATCAAGATAAATGTTAACAAAGCACGATAGAAGATTGACAACTGTTGTTGTCTGACTGATGCTCTGTCGGAGAAACATCTCTTGCCAGAGACGGCTGCTGTCAGCTTTTTATGTTACTTTCTCCACATATACTTCAGCTGATGGTTTAAGCCCAAGTCAAGCAGGTACTCCCAAAAGCACACGCAAAAGCCCAGAGTCAGGGCTTGTCTGCCTTAGCTGGCAACCAGGACCTACCAAAGACACTGGGCTGCCCAAGGCGAAGAACAAGATGGCGCCTTCCTCCCCACATCCTGTTGCCCCCACTTCAGCACTGGTAACAGAACAGTATCTTCTGCCACTCAGTAGGGCAACAGGCTAAGTTAGAGGGTGCGGTGCACACACAGCTCTGCCCTCCAGCACCACCTGGCTGCATTCCAGCTCTTGGCATTTGCCAGCACAGATGGCCATCTCCCACAGCCTAAGCAGGATAGCCAGCCCTGCTTGCAGCAGGACTTTGTCACCTCTCCCTAAGCCATGAAACTGGCACACCTGCGGAAGCTGCATGAGTCTCCTTTCCATGACGTAGTTGCAGTCTCGGCAAACCCAGCCAGATGAGAATTAGTAGGCCAGATGCGATAGCGGGCACATGTTTACTTGGGGGTAAAGTCCAGCACAGCACACATTACTGCTTGGTGACAACATAAAGTAGGTCAAGTAGCTGAGAAATGTGGGAGAACAGAATCGTGGATGGAAAGAGATGGGCGCAACTCTCGCTCCTTTCTATCCCCCTTCTCGTCCCTGGCACATCTGGGCCAGCCATGCCCAAGGGGGCACTTGCAGCTTCTTCAGCATTACAAGAATTCCCCCTACCTAACATAATTCATTTGTTACAGAACCTTCATATTTCAACCACATGGAAAACCAACTTCTTAACAGATTGCTCTCAAGGAAAATAAAATCTTACTTAAGTACTGATTTCATCAAACAAAACACATTGTTTATTTACTAGACACAACTCTGCAAACGTGACAAGCTTATTCAAGTGTACCTCTGTTAGTTAAATAATCTGTCCTAATTGCAGATTAAATGTGCTAGCAGAAAGAAATGGAAAAATGGATTTGGGGAAGCAGGCAGGGAAAACCGAAACCGGGCTCAGAGCTCTGGCAGAGGATTAAGCATGTTTGCTCCCAATTCCTACAACCCTTCAAGCTGGCTGAAGTTTATCTCCCTTATCATAAGGAATAGGACATTTGCTTTTTGTTAGAAAAACTGAAATTCAGCAGAGTCTGGTAGGGCTCATAGTTACGTCACCAGCAGAGTCATGCAGCAACACTGAGATCACAAAGTACAGGTGAGAGTAACACTGTCCAGAAAATAGCTACTGTATACTATCAAGCAGCCTGAGTTATGTTCCAGCAACAGGATCAGATGCTTGCCAGGTCTCCAAGACCACTTTCACGCAAGGGGCCAACTGCTGGCTTGGAACATCATCTGACTTGGCCTTCCCCAAGCTGGTACCTTCCAGATGTTGACAAGGACAGGTCATTTTGGAGGGCATTCATTCATCGAGTTCCCCATAAACTGGAGACAACTTGATGGCATGTAACAGCATCAATTCCATCTAACATGACCAGTGGTAAGGGGAACAAATTGTAGTTGAAAACATACAAAGGGCACTAGGCTGAACTAGCGTCTCTCACCCAAGTCCCTCTGTCCAACCTGGAACTCTAAGCATATTAAGCTCCTGCACTACATTTTGCTAACAATCTGGACATAACAAAAGGAGGCAGAATTCAGGGCCAGCTCATGATAAGGCCTCTTACAGTCTAGATTAACTATTCAAGAAAAATGCATATTGAACCAGGAGACAAGTGCCAAGTCTTCCCTGCATACCAAACTGGCAGCTTAGCTCAGCTTCTAGTTGGCACTAGAAGGGAGACATTGCACCAGACAGTCTCTGTTTTAGGAGCTGATGCTCCTGTGATACCCATGACTCCTGAGACCCAAGCCTGAGCAGGCGGCAGCAGCTTTGACTTGTTTGCACATTACTACAGGACAAGCAGTCAGTCTTCCTGTACCAATTCACATTGGCTTGGCTAAAGACATTTTCTGCCTAAGTTGCATATTTATCCAGTTACATTCATCAGTTCCTCTCCCCTGGTGCCTCAGATGTTTTGGACTAGAATTTCCATCATTTTTGACCATGGGCTGTGGTGGCTGGGGCTCACGGGAGTTGTAGTCCAAAAGATCCAGAAGGCACCTGGCTGGGGAAGGCTGCTCTGGCTCCACCGTACGACTAGGCTTTGCCACTAAGTGTCTGGTGGGGAATTTGCCCTGTGGGCCTTGGTCAGGCAATGGAGTGAACTTGCTGAAGGAATCTCTGCACCCCCAAATCAGGTCAGTAGTGGTGGACAAGCTGCCCTAGAAAGCAGCTTGTGTAGCCTTCTTAATTTTCTCCTTCAATTCAGTTGCAGCAAAGGACTAGGTATGGCCTATGGTGTGTTCCTCATTTAAGCAGGGCTGAGAGGCCAGATGGATTGGGCCAACTGACCATACACCCTAAAATATGCCTCAGACACACTGCAATACAAAAGGGTGTGGTAGGGGACACACTAGTGCAGAAAGATTCCTCTGCAAGGAGGAAGCTTGAAAACCATTCCTCTAACACCTTCTAGGTTTTGGGCTTTGTCTGCTCAAAACTTAACAAGGATTCCAGGATGGCGTCGGAACGAGACAGATGCGATTAACGGAGTTTGTTTATCACGCCGGTATAACTTGGCAGCGAGTCGTGGGAGACTCATCTAAGCCCTGTCGGGGTGAAGACAGATTGCCTGGGCACACTTTTGGCCTGATGTGAGATGGCAATCTCGTATCTGCTGAAAGCAATTCAGGTACTTTTCAGCCGAGTAACACAGGGGGTGGTTTCAGCCCCTTCAACTTCTCGACATCTTAGAAGATTAGCTTAGGATTTTTATTAGCTAGATAAGCATTGGAACTGCTGAGTAAATATTTTTTACTTCTTTTGCAATATTACCCATGGAAAAGCTGCATTTGTTTATAATTTGGCATTTAGAAAAGAAAAACCCTCTGGATGTTTAGGCGGCGACTGAGATGAGAGAGTGCTGAGGCTTTTGTCCAAGTTGAAGCTGAAGAAAAAGACTTTTTCCTCTAACCTAAGGGTATAAAATTAGTTTAAATTTTTAAGGTGCAATTACGTGATAGGAGTTCAAAGCTTTGACCGATCATTTTGGATATCTGTTTGGACTTCTACCAAGATCAACTGGACACTCGCTAGGATATTTTTCACATTGTCGGATGCTTTCTTCTTTAATGTGACAACTGTTTGGGTGAGCATTCCTATTTTCCTTTTGCAATACTACTTGTGGAAAAACTATCTGTTCTTAATTGGCATAAAAAAAGAGAGAAAAGGGAGAAAAGAGGAAGGATATAAGAATCTCCATTTCCTCTCCTGCATTTCTGGGACCTCTGCCAAAGTATTTGGCAACTTGCCAACCTTCTGACGACCACTAGTGATCTAGAAGAAAAGTGGAACTGATCTTGGCTGTCACTTTGTGGCTATTGGAATTATTGCAACAATGGTAGAGCTGAAGAGATTTTTTTTGGAAATACAAGAATCTTTAACAATTTTACAAATATCCCAAGAGGTGATGTTGAGACAACAGGAAATCTTCTCAATTGTACAAAAAAAGCGCTTTGATAAGCTTGATGCTTCTTTTAAGGAGATGGTGATTGATGTAGAATCCAAAACTGAACAGAATATACAAGAAATGCAACAAGTATATGAAAAATTTGAAACTGTGAATAAAAAGAAACAAATTTGGCCACTAAAGGAAGGAATATTTTTTTTTTTTTAAGATGGATGGATCCTGAATTAACTAAAATTGATTCTGAGGAAGAAGAAACAGTGAAGGTTGATTTGCAGCAAAAAACACAGCCATTGGGAATAAATATTGACCTACAACAAATGCTACAATCACTGAAGATAAAGCAAGAAATAGTGAAGATTGAAATACAGACTTTGAAGTGGGTTGATTTTCAACAAATAACACCAAGGGGAGAAAGATGGGCTGGAGATGTAAAGTTTAAAAATATTGATTTTCAACAAACCCTATTAAAACTAAAGCGGTTTGGAAGAGGTGTAAAAAAGAAATCTTAAAAAGGAATGGTATAAATGGGTTGGCATGTTTATTGTGGTATGGAAAGGCTAAGGTATATGATTTTAACTGTGGAAGCTTTTCTACATTTAAATGTGTTGAATTATGAAGAGATTATAAGATAAGATTTAAACTGAACTAAGAAGGAGAAGAGTAGGAGTGGAGTCCCCCCCCTTTTTCCTCTCCTTTGTGGGTGATATAAGGGAAAATGAGAGATTCTTTTCTTTTTTTATCTTAAAATTGAATGACCAAAAGCTAAGTTGTATGACTCTCTTGTCTTTGAATTGCTATACTAGAAAATGACTATTATGGGAGTAGGAGGAGCTGTACTAAATAGATTTCTTTTTACAAGCGAGATATATTAAAGATTGTAAGGAGCTGGACTCTTATAAGGAGTTAATAGTATGTGATTAAGTGAAGTGTAAACTAGATGAAACTTTAATTAGCTTAAAGAAAATTTATTTAAAAGTTATCATAGATAATTGTTGTCATTAAATAGATTAGATAAGATGTCCTTAAAGATGCTAAATGGATGTTAGACATGTGAACATAAATTGGGTTAAAAGTCTTTAGTTCTTTTTTAAGCTTGGAACTTCTCTTTCACTTTCCTTTTTAGTGGATATTAGACTGGAATACTAGTAAGCAAAAAATGTATTTGATCGTATTTGTAACTATTATGAGGAGTTTATCTGTTTAATATTAGAAAAATGAAAAGATCTGGAATTGTGTAGAGTTGGTTAGATTGAAGCTACTATCGAAGAAGAAAGAAGATATTGACTTTTATCAAATTTGGAGAGTCTTTCTTTTAATATTTGTCAAGGAAAACGGGACTCTGTAAGAAATGGACTGATCTTACCGCAGAAGGAGAAAGAAGATAGTGCCTTCTATCAAATTTGGAACCTTTTTCTTTTTTTTTAATTGGCTGGAGAAACGGGACTTGGTTTAGATCTAAAAATGTTTTTTTTAAGATTCCATAAATGGATCTGAATATGATTACAGAATGTTAAAAGATATGTAGTAAGGGGCTGACTCAGTAGTTCCGATGTTTGTGATGATTGATGTTTTTAGTACTGTTTTAAAATTTAATAAAAAAAGTACTGCAAAAAAAACCAAAACCTTATCTCAACAAGAGAGCTCAGACATGAGCAGCTTGCCATTAATATCCAGCCACTGAATCTGTGGCAACAGCTGCCGTAAACAGAGGATGCCAAGAGTGTCTATGGATCCACCGAGAAGAGCTGATGCTGGCTGCATGGCCATATTGCCACATGATCATGTCCACAACCATGGATAGGTTGGGGATGCACCATGATGGGTCGGCCTGAGAAGCCCCCTCAGGTTCTGAAGCTGTGTCTTCATCAGGGCACTGCTCTGATGTGGAAGGAAGGCACATGAGAGTGTGGAAGCCAGGGATGCTGTGCAGAAGGAGGCACTTTCCCAGAAACTGACTAGCACTTCAATACTGTCAGGGCACTAAGCAGGATGCTAGCCGGTTTCTATGCCATTTCCCCCACTACTGGGAAAGCCCAAGAGGTACCAACAAATAAGAAAGCCCTTTGGACGAGGCTGTTAATCTGCATTATATTTTCATTAATAAATAAGTTCTCTTTTAATAACACTGAACATTTAAGATCCCCCCATATCTTCCTTTCCTTCTCACACACAAAGAGACAATGTCTATAAAACAGTCACCCCCTCTCCCCTTCCTGCCCCCACCTACAGAGGGAGAAGATACCCAAACACCTCTGTCCTAGGAGCGGGGGAGGAGGGAAGGAATGCGGAGGAGGGGGGAGGCAGGGAGAGGGGCCTGCAGTTGGCCTGCTTCAGGCAGGCAATGAGACAAGCAGCAGATGCAGAGATGATCAGGGCCAAACAAGGGTGACTTGTGCATCAGAAAGGGGGCGGCTCTGTTGAACCCTTCAGATGCATGGAACAGCCCTCGGAGGTGCTCCTGTCCATGATGGTGCTATGCCAAGCCCCAAAGGCCCTCCAGAGCAGGGCAGGTCTTGAGCCAACCTTCCTTCTTGCCGTCCAGCCGAATTCCTGTCCCCTCTCACATCCATCTGGAAGGGGAAGCGCACGAGACGGCTGCATGGAGGGAAGCATTGCGAGGTGGAGGGGACGACAGGCCTGCTCAAGCCAGAGAGAGTGGGGCATGGGACCCTTCCGGATTGTCCAGGCCTGGCCCACGACAACCCTCCAGCAACCCCCACCCCGCCCCAGAAGGGCCGACTGGAGGGCCCAGAGTCTGCAATGGCTCCACCACCACCACCCCCTTCTGCTCCCAGAAGCGGGAGGCCCTTCACATGACAGAGCAGCTTTTTGCTTTTTCCTTCTTGAAAGTAGAAGAGATGAGCTCAGATCGGCTGGGCAGGCGGAGGAGTCTCTTGGGAAAGCTTCGGGTTGGGCTCTTGGGGGGCTGGGGGCCAGGCTTGCTGAGGCAGAGCGATGCTGCTGTCCGGAAGATGCTGTGGACACTCTTCTCCGATGTGAAGGCTGAACACTCCAGGTAGGTTTCTGCTCCAAGCTGCTTCGCTGCAGCACAACCCTGCCAAGGGGAAGAGAAAGGACTAAGAACCACCTTATTGGTTCTAAGAGAGGTCATCCAAGGTCATCCACTCAGAGTAGGGCCTTCTTTGCTGTGGCGCCCAGACTCTGGAATGTACTCCCCAGAGAAGTACACCTGGTGCCAAGTTTATACTCTTTTTGGCACCAGGCCAACACCTTTTTATTTAAACAGTATTTTAAACTTTAATAGTTGAGTTGCTCTATTTGTTTTGTGATTTATTGTTTTGTTCTGTTTTATTATTTATTGAAATTGTTGTTTTAATTGTCTTTTTAAATATTGTAAGCTGTCCTGAGATCTTGTATGATAGGACGGCATACAAAAGCTTTTAATAAACAATAAATAAATTAGTGCTGGACCACTGACAGCAGGACTAGCATCCAGCAAGGTGCTGCCCATAAGGAGACTTTGAGACCCAAGACATAAAGGCAGGGGATGGGTTGGCAACCTGGTGGCCCCAAGATGGTTTTGGACTACCACTTCTGGCTTCTAGATCGAGAGAGGTATTACTACCACTCTACATGACTCTAGTGCGCCCACAACTGGAGTACTGTGTTCAGTTTTGGGCCCCTCATTACAGAAAGGATATAGCCAGGTTGGAGTCAGTGCAGCGTAGGGCCACAAGGTTGGTGGCCGGTTTGCAGGGGAGGCCATATGAGGCGAGACTGAGGGAACTGGGTCTCTTCAGCCTGGAGAAGAGGAGACTCAAAGGGGATATGTTGGCGACATACAGGTATGTGAGGGGATGTCACACAGAGGTGGGTAGAGACCTGTTCTCCCCTGCAGAGAAAGGCAGGACGCGCTCCAGCGGAGCAAAGCTCAGGGAGCCAAGGTTCCCTTTGGATGCCAGGAAGCACTTCCTGACAGTTAGGACCCCGAGGGTGTGGAATGGGCTTCCACAAGAGGTCGTTGAGGCCCCATCGGTGCGGGTGTTCAAGGATAGGCTGGATGTCCACATGGTGGGCATGTTGTGAGCGGAGCCGGCTGGTGCCGGAGGTCAGACTAGATGGCCCGGGAGGCCCCTTCTGACTCACTCTGTTTTCTATGTTTCTATGTTTCTACAGCTCCCACAAGCCCTGAACTTCGGCCATGTTGGCTGAATCCAATGAGAGCTCCCATCCAAAGTGGCTGAAAGGAACTAGTTGCCTATTTTTGCACAAAGGGCTCTTTCAGCACATCCACACAGGCCTTGTGGCAGTTTTATTGGCAACATGGGAATACATGTCTGCCTTACAGCTTCTCATGTCAATGCTCTGCAATGAACCATTCTAAAGCTTCCAAGAGTTAAGGCTCACATGTCCTCCATGCTACCATTTTTCCCGTGAAAAGGCAGATTTCTTGCCTTCCTTGGAGTCCTCCAAAATTTCCCTGCAGCTCAAGACAGGATATGTGGCTATTACTTCACAGAGAAGGGAGACGTGGGTGCAAATGTTGATGCAGCAGAGTGAACAAGGATGGGAAGTGTGGCTAATATGGTCTCTGTACAGCAGCCACGAACAATGACCAGAAATGGATTGTGGGGGAAAACACCTGGTATTTATATTTTATCTGATAATCGTCATACATTGTAAAATAAGGTATTTTATGACGAAACCATGCCTAAGCATGGAGATGATTAGACAAACTGTCCAGTGAACACTGCAGATTAAATAAGCCACTGGGTTGTTCAACCAACAGTGACTGTGTGTACCAGCTCACTGGGCCCTAATTATTTCAGCTCAAGCCACCACCACACAAAACATTCTTCTGTTTCTCCTCCGCCCTTCTCCCCTCCACAAGGATCTCACCCATGCTTCAGGTTAGACATGTAGATGAGCTGCTTTTTAGCTGTAGCTGCGCATTATGCACTGGTTGTGACACATCTAAGTCTCAGTTGCCCATGTGAGGTGCGCTGCATCCGTACAGCACAATGTCTAGGCAAAGGGGGTGTTTTCATCCCTAGCTCTTTCACCTCAGCCCAGTTCCAACAATAGGAAAATACCTGAATGTACAAGATGCCAAAGCTCCATAACTGGATGCAAGACTGTTGAATCTAAGTTTTCCAACATTGTTCAGCTATCCAAACATCTTTCATTAAGCCCAAGTTATTTACAGGAGTAAGCTTTTGCTGGGGGTGTGCTTATAGGGAATAACAAGCAGCACGGATTTAAAGAGGTTGTTCTGGTTAGTGTATTATGAAAATGGAGTGCTTTTCTCATCTGATGACTTTGAAAACATGCCATATAATATATTAGAATTGTTTTGAAATATCAGAGGGCCTTTAGGTTTTACACAATGCTGATTTCAGCCTATGAAAGTTTTTTCCCCCAGATTCAACGGCAAACTCCCATATCACAGTATGCTTTGTATACAACTTTGTATACAGTGTTCCATTCCACTATCTAAGCCTGAAGCAGAAAATCGGAGTTGAATAATTCATGCCATCAGAAGGACAGGGGATCTGCTGGCTGCATCAAAAAGAAGAAAGACTCTCAGAAAAGGTTAGCAGTCTGGGCCAGTGAAATGGACAGGCTTTACCTGTTCATAAGAGACAGGGGCTTGCTTTTGGTGGGACAGCTCCATCAGGGTGCTGAGGTCGGTGCGCAGGTCTGTCTTGCAGCCGATAAGCAGCACACGAGTGCTGGGACAGTAGTCCAAGATTTCGGTCTTCCACTGGGAGAAAAGAAAATGTATTGGAGACAAGTTGAACCCCAAATGTTCCATGCCTCGTAGCACCTATCACATGTTGAGAAATTGCCAGATTGCTACAATGGTATGTTCCATTATCCTTCTGGGCTGCATTAAAAGATGTTATGCAAATAGGAGAATGCAGACTCGGCAACACTACTGTCTCCTTTCTACCAGCTGTATGCTACATGCAGGGTTTGCTTTTAACATATTCAAGAGTTGTATATGAAAAGGCGACCTCTGTTAATACGCACACACTCTAGATACTCCAGGAAGAAACTTCTGTAGCTTCATTATGCTCAACAGTTCTAATCCTGATCAAGTTACAGCTAAGATTTTTTTTTTTTTTTTTTGCAAAAATCAGAATGGGGAGGTGGCCTCACAGGTTGAAACATCAGGACCAGTCCCAGTGAGAGAGTTTTCCGTGGATACTAGGAGAGAACTTGGAGGATAAATGCCTTCACAGGGAATTTGAATTGGTGGCATTTGCATAGCTGTCTCTTAGAACAAACATATTTTGCCTGGCACCGACTTCATATTCTTTTCAGCGCCAGAAAAAACCATTTTTATTCACCCATTATTTTAAGGATTGAGGAATTTTAACTTGGTTTTAATATATTTACAGTCACATTTTTGTTTGTTATCATATGTTATTTATTGTTCTTAGTACTGTAAGCTGTCCTGGGATAATCTGTGTGTAGAAAGGGGTAGAAATATTTTTAATAAATAAATAAATGTTTAAAGAACTTAAGTGCTGTCTGGGGCATGCTGAGACTTGAAGTCCCTTCCCCCACCCTCATCTAAACTTGTAGGCAATCATGTCCTTAAAAGGTGGGTTCTGGGATCTGTCCTCTACAAAAAAAAAGCAGCCCCTTCCACAAGACGACAATCCTGTTCAAGGAAGGACCCTCCAGCTGATCTCTGGGGATCTTCCCTCGCACCACAGCTCATCCAGCAGGGCCTCTTGACATTGAGAGGCATTTTCGGCAGGCTGGGTGCAGTGGGAAGGAGGTGGTAGGGAAGTCCTTTTCCTCCAGTGGAAGTCTGGATCCAAATCAGTGCCTTCCTCCCTTTCCCTGAGCCGGTGGTTATGAAACCAGAGGCTCTGGCTATGAAGTTAACATGCAGCTCCTACTAAGAGGACAAGCTAAGCCCAACTTGGCTTGCGTGCCCCCAGGTGATGCACTGAGGTCTTCCTGAGCAAAGGCTGGGAATTGGCCCCCTACCACTTTGGCAATGCTCTCCTCCTCCTCCAGTTTTGTGCATCTGCCTTTGGCTTTTGAAATGTTTGTCTCATCCTACCCCAAGGAATCCATTCGAGTCAAGCAGCGAGTTTCTGTCCTAGGGCTCACAATTAATAGGGCCACCACAGGGCTGTTTACATCAGCATCACAGTGCAGCAGCACTCCAAGGGATGCTAGCATAGAAGGCTTGCCACATCGATTTAGAACAGCAACACTCGAGGCCTGCAGCGACTGTGCATGCAGACTCTTCTAAACACAGGACTCAAACTAGGAAGCATTTATTGGACAAGTGAAATTTCCCTTGCATAATGGAACTTTTTGTCCCCACTAAAGCCTCCCTGAAATCTACCGGGGATAACACCACCAAAACAGATTTGGTGGGGGGAACAGAGAGCTGGAGAAATAGATATTGCAGGCCATTGTTTTTCCATCAGTAGATAGACACCATTAGATTCAGACCATTTACACATTAATATTTCTTTTTATTGTTCCTGTTATCATCATCATAATCCGTTAGGTTGCTGAACACTGGAGTTTAGGGATATTGTAGAATCTTATCACTGGTGGTCTGACTGGGAAAGAAAACTGGGAAGAAAGGAAGCCTTTGTTCCTATATTTTGCAAAGCTTCTAGAAATATTAAGTGCTATAATAATTAGAGGAGGCCTTTAGTATTAAACAGGCCAGGCATTTGCTTCAGGTGTTCTCTCTAAGGGAGTAGCAGCTACATGATTGTGCAGTTCAATTTTGGCTCTGGAAGAAACATTAGATGAGACACGGCATTGTGTGTGTATTTCCAGTGCTTTTGGTATGATTCTGGGGTGCAGCTACCTTCGATGTCCTCCCAAGCTATGATTCTCTAAGCCAGTCTGTACTCTTGGACACCACACTTCTGGGTGCCAGGGATAAGGAGAGAACAAACAGGGTATTTTGCAGCATAAACTGACCATCTGATGAATGGTCATGCACCAAAACAAAGCGGATGCTGCCTAAATACATTGACACGTACACACACTGGGCACAGTATTGCTAACGGCTATGCACGTTTGTATGCAGCACAGAAAAACGAAATTAACATGGAAGCCTGGACCCTCACTTTCAAAACCTGAAGTCCAGTTCCTCTTGTGTGCGCCATACCTTGACAAAAATCTGCTGAGCTCACCAGGGGCCAGACAAAAATAGACCGGGGGCGGGGCGGGAGGCTGCATCCAGCCCAGGAGAGACCAGCTGGCCATCTTCCTTATCACACTTATCTACTGCTCCATTAATTCTGGAGCCATGAGCAATAAAGTAATTAAAAGATATCAAGAACTGAGACTAGAGCAAAATAGAGTATTGGTATAAACATAGCTGGTTAATCAAAGGAGGCTTCTTGGGAAGCAGCTGCCTTCAGGAGGTGCTGAAAACAACACAGTGCTGCTGCCTGCCTGACCCGCCTCCAGAGGCAGCGGGTCTGGTGGAAACAAGGCACCACACTGAAGCCTCTTCTCCAGGTGGACCCCACTCAGGTCTATGCGGTACCACCAGGACCATGCCACCTTGACCAGGCAGTTGCATAAGGGAGAAGGCACTCTCTTAAGTAGCCTGGGTCTGAGGCTGCTTAGCGTTTCATACACTAGTAGCAAGACCTCAAACCTGACCCAGCACTAAACAGGCAGCCAGGACAGTCAGTTTCCTCAGCAAAGGAGCTGCTTGCTGAGAAGGAGCCGCTCCCGCCAGCAGCCGAGCTGCTGCATTCTGCACTAGCTCCAGCTGCCAGACCAGCCTTAGGGGTGGCCCCGCACAAAGCACACTGCAGTCACCCAGGCTTGAGGTTCCTGGTGCCCGGACCACCGTGGCTGAGCTGTCCCTCTCTGCAAGAGGCCACAGCTGGTCTCCAAGCTGCCCTGGCCGCAAGCAGCATCCATGGATCTGGGAGAATCCCCAGGGCCTCTTAGGCTGGCAGGTTCTGTCCCACTGTACCCACAGTTTCACTGGATACTCAGGAACCGGAGATCTGCTAAGCAGCAAGGATGCTTTCCATACACTCAGTGGGAGACTAATTCTTCGTTAATGAGAGCCTTCATTTCCCCTTTAGCCCCATAGCCCGGTCGTAAGAGCTGAGGTGGGGAACATGTGGCCCTCCAGCTAGTGGCAGACTACAACTCCATTGTCCCCAGCTGGCAATGCCCATGGGAAAGGCTGATGGGAACTGCCGTCCGGTGACAGCTGAAGGGCCGCCTGTTCCCCAGCTCTGCCTTTCTCTGTCAAGCCACGCACTGACCGGGATGGCCAACGAAAGTTGTGCGAAGAGAGGCGGTGGGAAGAGGTGGAAAGTGCAGACCCTCACCTTCTTCAGCGCACTGTCCATGGTCTCTGGGCGGCTGATATCAAAGCAGAGCAGGACAGCATCCGAGTCGCTGTAGCACAGGGGGCGCACATTGTCATAGTAGGGGGATCCTGTGGGAAGTGGACAGGAAGGTCATGAAGCTGCTCCAGCACCACCCCCCTTTCACCAGGACCCAAGGGAAGAAAGATGCACCCTGCCCTTACAGGCTATGGTGAAGCTGCCACTTTAGGATCAGGCAGGTTTCTGTGTGCGTGCACGCGCTTGGCTCCGTACCTTCACAAAGACCAGCGAAGGTAACAGCCCCCCCCCCCCCCGCACGCTCACACACACTGCATTCTGCAGGGCTCTGCACATGCATCCTCTACCTATCTGAGCATTCAGTTTCCCCCAGGAATAGCTTCACCACGGCTTATATAACCAAAGCCATCTCCCCACCCCCACCCCGTACGAGCAACACCAAGAAATGGATGGGTGGGATGGGGCTCCCATATCTCAGGGATGGGGGAAGGGAAACGCAACATGCAGGGAGGAATGGGGGTTGCTTAGCAACATTTCTCTCACTGGCACGCATAGAGAAAAATGGGTTGCATACATGCAAGCGGTGTATGCAGGCAAGTGCGGGGAGGGGAGCTGCAGCATAGATGCATGGGGGTGGAAGAGGAGGAACAGGATCACAGAGCCTCCCCCCCATCCGAAACAGCAGCATCCAAAATGCTTCTGCAGCCCAGACACTGCGTGCCTAGAATAGCAAGCAGCCCCTGGCTCCCTGCACCAGCACAATCTCCATGGCAACAAGGGGGATCGAAGTAGCCAGGGACCCCTACCTCCAGCCCCTTCAAAAGAGGGGATGTAGGAGCAACAGGAGCAGCTGTCACCCCTCTCCAGTTGCTAGGGTAACTCCACTGCACCCCTCTATGCACACAATACTTTTAAGAGTCCCTTATTGTATGTGGCAATTTCCTCCAACTGATTTCTCTGTCAAAGTCCACTGAGCCCCCAGACCTGGGATTCCACCTCCCTGCATGCACACACAATGGGCAAACCTCCTCCCGCTCTGCATTCCAGGACAGAAATGAGGGAATGGAGTCAAAATCAAGGAGGGGGATTTATTGGAGATACGGGATGGAGCAGTGGTGTGAGGGAGAGAAAAAGGCTGCTGTATTTTTGTTGTTGTCACTCCATCCCGTATCTAGTGCCTCTCATCCTCACAGAGGCTGAAGAGGTGGCTTTCGGATCTGGAATATGAACCTCTCCCCTTACAGGTGTTTTCTCCTTAAGCCCCCATTGGGTTGCCTTTTAGGGCAGTTTCCCCCAGGAATGGAGCTCGTGATTCCATTTTGCTTGGCTTCCAACTCCGATGGCTCTAAAATCTTTGCCTTCTTCACACCTCTCCCAACAGCTCCCTTGGAGGAGCTCTCAGTTCTGCATACCAATGCTAGATGTCCCCTTTTTTGAGCTCAGGACTGCACCACAGTGCAAAACACATCCTTCCTGCAACCATCTACTCACCTCCAAACCAAAGCCTGTTTGCTTCCAAACTATTTATCCTAGCTCACCGGATGTTTCCTTCTCCCTTGCTAGATCTAGGTGGGTGGAAAGGAATTTAATCCACATTCACCTGCATTATTTCGGTATTCCAAAACCAAGGCAGAGCAAGAGGAATTCTCCCCCTCCCACAGAAAAGACATCATTCTCAAGATATTATCCCCCAGCACACATCCTGACCCACTGGGACCCCCTCCCCCCGCTTTTATTGTTTCTAAAGTCACAGACTGCTAACACAGATGCGCTGCCACTCAGCCAGCTGACAGGTCCTACAAGTTATGCCTCTTGCTCAGGCTGCTTCACTGCAGCACAGTGGAAAGGGGGAAGGGAGGTCCTTCGCAGTGTCCAGGTCCCGAAGGAGAGAGAGATGCCTCACCGGATGTGTCCCACAGACTGAGCTCCACCCGTTGCTCCTCTGTCTCCAGACATGCCGTGTAGTTCTCAAAAACTGTGGGCACGTAAGTCTGAGATGGAGAGAAGATGCAGAAGGGTCATTAGGCAGAACTTCTTAAGTGGAAATGGCAGGGGTCGAGGTTGGAAGAGCCATCGAGCAATCTGACAGCAACAAAGGACGGCGGGGCAGTGCACTTGCCCGCAAATACAGATGATGGGGGTGGGTAGCACCTGAGAAAGTCATGCAATCTGCGACTATCCTTAGAAGCTGGCTGTCAAAAGCGGTTGAGCACACAGCTCTGCATATCAAGCCAACTCCAAGGAGATAGGCAGGGAGAAAGGGCCCTGAAGCCACAGATGAAATTACCCTTCCCCCTCCACCTGCATCGGACAAGAAGCCCCATATTCCCCGTCCAGAGCTAGCTAAGGACATGGGAGCTGGAGTCCAGCAGATCCGCCGAGTTAGAGAAGGCTGGATACAACCACAGCAACACCGCTCCCTCCTCTCTAAAAATAGCGAACCCCGCCACGCCAAGCTCTCCGCGAATGAAAGGATCGAGGCCGAGAGTTGCTGAAGACAGAAACTCTGGCGATTCCGGGGCGCAACACGGTGGCCGGCGGCGCAGCTCCGGCAGGGGGTCTGGAGGCACGTGACGCCGTTGCATTGTACAAGCGAAGTAGGTCTCCTCCTGCCCGCTGCTCCCATCACCCTTCCGCTCGATGCGTTGGACTGCAACTCCTATCATTCCCAGCCAAGACGCCCATGCTGGTTACAGCAAGCCTGGCTCTAAAACAAGTGCTCCCTCCAAAGAAGCCTCTCGGAGCTGCCCGAATAGGAAGGGCTGAAGGCGACCGATTCCCGTTAAACGAAGCCGAGAAGCAAGCGTGTTTCGGGATGCGCGCGAGAACGCAACGTCGGGACACCGAGAGACGCAAAGGAGGCCAGAGCAACCTGGCTACCTCCCCGCACAACCGAGGCAAAGCCCTGACCCCGACCAAGTCGAGCTTACCTCCGGGTAGCAGTCTTTGGCCAACACTTGCAGCATGGCAGTCTTCCCACAGTGTACGTCCCCCACCAGAACCAGCTTGCACCTGGCCACCGCTGGCTGAGGAGTTCTCCTCTCCCTCATGGCGACGTTCCGCGGGGCTCAATGCACCACCGAGCAGGCTCTCCCAGAAACACGACCCAAAGCACTTCTCACGCTTCCTCTCCCCGGCGGTCTTAAACTAAGAAGTCAGGCGAGGGGAGGAGACTGTCCTTATAGAGAACACGGCCAGCCAATGAAAAGCCGAGGCGGGATTCCTCGCGACCAATCAGCAACGAAGCAGGGCTTTCGTCGGAGAGCGCCGGGTAGCTGAGTCAGAGTTTGTTCCTCGGCTGCTTTCTCACCCTAAAGATACATTCCGATGCGTGGCGAGAAGGATTTCTCACCTTTCGTGCTGAGGTTATTTAAAAGGAAAAAAGGGGAGGAGGTTAAGTTTGAGGAGCAACTGACCTGTAAAGCACTTACATTTTAAAGGCACCCCTCATGTTTGTTTTTCCCTTGGTTGTGTAAAAGTGGAGCAGGCTAAACGTTGGATAATAGTTGGGGATTTAAAAGAAATAAAAATCAGTGACTAAATCAGTTGGGTCAATGACCAAGCATTGTTTTTCTTTCCATGACATATCTAAGAGGAAATTAGCACCGTAATGGAGTGTGCGGCTGAAATTCTCTGCTTTGAATCTGTCCATGGAATGGGTCAAAGTATCATAAATCTAGAAATTGCAACATCTCTAGTTCCGTTTTTATTTTCTGGGATGGAAGCCCTAAGTGACTGTACTTAAGAGAAATCAAATTTAAAGAACAAAGAGAGGTTGAGGTTTGAAAATGAAGATTAGTGTCATTTCTTTACAACACTAAGTGACAACCAACAAAATGGTTGATGGGTACCGTGACCTTTGACCTTGCCAGATGTCATAATCAGGCAAGATATTTAAAAAAGCGGGAGCAAAAGGGAGGGAGCGGAAAAGGCAGTTGACATCATGGTACCTGCATGATCACAAGCTTGAGGAGGAATGAGAAAAGGAAGGTCTGAAAACACTGAATGAACTTTCTAGCAGGTGATGTAATGGTTTCGCCTGAAGACACTGTGTGCATTTGCAGATCTTGCTAATTGTTTGTTTACTCACAAAGTCATGCCAGACCCATTTCGACCCCATGGACAACATTCCTCCAGGCTCTCCTGTCCTCCATCATCCCTCAGAGTCCGCCCAAGCGCACACCCCCTTCCCCAGTGACTCCATCCAGCCACCTCATCCTCTGCCGTCCCCTTCTCCTTTTGCCATCAATCATTCCCTGCATCAGGGTCTATCTTGCTAATGCACCCTGGCAATAAGGCAGAGGTTCCAAAACACAACAATCCATTGTGGATACAACAACCACTACAACAACAATGGGGAATCACTCCTTGTTCTCATGACATGACAACAACCCATTGCAGGTACCACGTGGCAGCCAGCCATAGTGTTACATATTGACCTGATTCCCAACCCAGGGATGCTGTGAGTGAAGTGGAATCAACTAGGTTGCTTCTCACTGCCCACTGGCTCCTGCTGCAGCTAGATAAAACTAAACAAGTCACAGATGCCCGGACTCTGGGAATGACGACGCAAAGTTATAACCAAAGAACAAACCTTGGGTTACAACTCTGCATTACATCTTCCATAGCAATCCACAAATCCAGGTTCAGATGTCATAATCAGTCCTCCATTCCTTGTTTAACTCAGGAGCAAAGGGGCAGGTAGGAGCGAGCATGCCTGCTTCTTTTTGCTTCTACACAACTATGCAGGGTGTAAATAACCTAGAGGTAACTGTGATGTGCAAACTGGGTCATTTGCTGAGCCTGTGCAAGTGAGTCAGTAGTCTAATTTTGCAGAAGAAGAAGAGCGAGACAAATGATGAGATGGATTGGTCTCCTAAAGGAAGCCACAGCCTTGAGTTTGCAAGAGCTGAGCAGGGCCACGAAGGAGAGGACTTTTGGAGGACATTCATTCCTAGGGGCCTCATAAGACAACTGGACAGCACATAACAACGAAGTTCTAATTTTAGTAATACAATTTAAGCCCCATTCATTTCTGTGCAACTACTCTAAGTAGAACTATCATGGCATACAGTGCTAAATGAGCAGCTTTATGCCAGACTGGATGCATAATTATTTCTGGGCACAATGGCTAAGTCAAAGTAGCAAAAGTTCTGCGGTGTTTTGGCCAAGCTCCTTCTCAGTTCTGGAATCTGAGAACAGATCATTGGGCCTCATACACAGAAATATTACCAACATCGTGTCTGAAAGAAAATCCCAATTAGATCACAGTGATGTGGTGAGGGTGAACCAGATCCATATTTCAAAATTTTAAAGTTGCTTTCTGTACCCTTTGTTTAAGAGGCCAGTGTGAAGTGATAAAGGATGGCCCAAACCCATTTACTTTGTGAAGGGGAGAAGCAGATGTCTCCCTGACCCTGTAATTCCCAACACCCAAGGGTCAGCCAAGGAAGGAAATTCTGCAAGCACCTCTTTCCTCTCCTGGCCATAAGCATGCGAACTAGAAGAAATTAACTAACAATGTGCCAACCTTCTACAGTACCTAAAATCTGCCTGATCTTAGTGGTATCCTAAAGTGGCCATCTCATTCAGCCTGATAGCAGGGCCGGCTGTCTCTGGGAGCAGTCCAAAGTCCTTCACTGGCCTTGGGCCAATAGTTGAAGAAACAGTGAGTACTATCTCTATTCTGTCAATTGTCAAGGAGGATCTGAGCTAGACATCATGGTGATGAATGGCCAAAGTATTGAAGTGCACTGAGTCATGTGCAGTGTTAGAGTGGAGAGGGAATTTGGGTGAGCACAGTTCTGGGACACTCTTCAGAACGGGAAGGATGATTTCATCTGCCAGGGCACCAGAGTGTATGTGACTGACCCGACCTCCTTTATCTAGCAGGGGAATGAGGGCATAACAAGGCTTTCACCTTTCACTGTTGTTTGTGACAGAATAGCAGGTAGGATATCAGAGGGTGAGGGCAAGAATGAGAGACCAGGTACTTCTGTTTTGTTTGATTGCAGTTCCTACTTCACTTGAGCAGTCTGAACAGTAACATTTCTCTGCCAGTTAGTTTGCATTTGTGATTACAGTCTAATGGTTGCATTCCAGCTAACTGATCATACTTTGCTAAAGTAGGGACCAGACCTGCACAAGGGCTGTGGCTCTTTATAGTTTCTTCACGCCATAATAAGTCACGGCTGGCGTCTGCAAGCAGCAGGTTACCTATTCAAGCTCCAAGTGCAGTTTGTTGTGTTTATGCACCTGGATAAGGTAGACTACTGGCACGGTTAACAAAGTGTCCACAGTCTGGAAACGCCTCCCATGAAGCTGAGTAGTGAGAGGTTTAGGACAGATAAAGGAGGTACTTTTTCACAACGCATATAGTTAAACCATGGAATTTGCTGCCATGGGAAGTGGTGATAGCCGCCAATCCATAAGGCTTTAAAAAGGGATTGGATGGATTCATGAGGAAGGAGGCAATCAATGGCTTCTAGCCTTGCTGGCTTTGTGCTACTTCCTTTACCTGAGGTGGCAGGCCTGCAGGCACCAATCCTGCTGAGGAGCTGGGCAGGAGGAGGTCTTGCATGCATCCCACTTGAGTGGTCTTGTGGGGAGCTGGTTTGCCACTGTGGGAACGGAGTTCTGGACTGGATGGACCTTTGGTCTGATCCCACATGGCTTTTATTATGGCCTCATGGATTCTCAGTGGTTTGTTAATAACTGGAACAACCCGCCCTTGCTGGATTCACACAACATGACAAGCTGTGGTTGTGGCTTGAATATACAAAATAGTCACATGCACACACACACTCACTTGTGGGGTTAATTGAGCCACAGTGGCTTTAATGTGATGTGTGAACAGGGCAAGTGTGCTTTAAAGACTGAACCTCTGCAATCGGAAGTAACAACCATGGAATTTAATGAACAGACTCTCAGGTAACTACATACAGGACAGGCATCATGCTGATCAGAATAAATTGGGCACTTATACTACCTGTTGCTACTCTTCGGGGTCCTGATGGGCTCCTGCACTTCAAGGCATGCCCCACCAGCCATGTCTGGCAATAGGCCAACAGCAGCTACACCATTGTTTTGAAGTAACCCTCCTCTCCCCATTCCCACTCTATTATTATTATTATTTTTGTTGTTACTGCGTTGTGTTTTTCTGCCTTTTTTCCTCTTGTGAGAATCCTGAGGCAACTTACATAGCTCGATTTTTGTCCTCACAACAAAAGCTCTGTTAGGTAGAGTTTCAGAGCCATGTTTATGGGGCGGGGGCAGTTATGGATAGAGGGCCATGGGAGCATCTATTTAGTTAGATGGCAGGTTTGGTAGTCTTCAGTTTGCCATGCAATGGGCGCAGCTTAAAGATCTGTCCCTGCATCAGACCTTAGCCCAATAGTAACAATGTGAAAGAACAGCATTTGAAGGCAGCAAGGCAGATGAGGGCACTTTGCTCTGGGCAGCTTTGTCTGAGGAGGAACCGCATATAATTTGCAAGCATGCAACTTAAGTGGGTCCACGGAAACCCATCATTGCAGATGTCTCTGTATTTCTAATTCCACGGCAACAGTGCAGTGAAGGGGACTTGGCTGGCAATAAACAGCAGGGCTGATCAGAACCCAGCATGGGTGTCTACCTCTAATCTTGGCAGATTCCACCCATCCTGTTCCCAGAAGGAGTCTATGAAGAAAGCTGGCCTCTTCCTGCAATCAGATCACCTTTCTAAACCACAATCTGAGATGGAACCAAGCTAAGTTCAGAGAGCCAGAGAGGACTGTTGGTCGTAATTTTTGACTCAGTGGCCCAAACAGCATTGTCCTTAAGATGCTGCTGATGCTGCTGGCATGAATGTCTCACCTTGTTCAACATTTGTGACTTTGCCAGGGGTCCTATTATCTTTGCATCATTTATAGTGAACTCGGGTTACATCCTGTGTCCCAGCAGAAAGGAATCCAAAAGTATACAGATCATTGGGTTCATGTTGACTTAAATGGCTCATTGTCTGAGCCACTGACACTCACTAATTAATTTGAGTAATTTAAAGCATCTGACAACAGTGCCGTTTGTTTTTAATAGCCTTCTTGCTGGAGAAAGGGTTCACATATGCTTTCATCTGCCCCGGTGAACCCAGTACCAAAGCTCGTAAAGACTTGCTGTGATGAGCTTACAGAATTGCCTGCCTTGGTGCAACCTGAATGCTGCTGTTGCTACAGTGTCTGCTGAGATGGCCAAATAGTCCCTTGTCCCATTTTGTGGAATCAGTACTGTTTTTTGTAGACAGAAGATGCAAACAAGACGCTTGCCTCTGTGTGATCTTCTGCATGCGTTCTCGTGGTTTCTTCAAAATAGCTGGGAGGGATTGGCTGGGTGGATTGGACAGTGGTACTTGCATCCCTGCCTGATGGTGTGGTCCCCCTCAGTTCAGAGTATGGCCACTCCTGGAAAGACCCACCTGGGATTCAGAGATGTCTACTAACTGTTACAAATACTCTATTTTGAGAGTGGCCACTTGAGAAGGTGGTGGTAATTCAACATACTTGGATGAAAGGGACCATCTGATTCTTTCCAGGCTGGGTTCAGGGCAGAGTCAGCTCTGGTCACCTTCATGGGAGACGCTCCTCAGCAGAGGAACACAGGAAGTGCCACCCTCTTCCTTCCTGGCTTGTCCAGGGCTTTGGATATCCTGCCCCTGACCCTCTACCATCACCATGAGTTGGGAGTCGAAGGGACACTTTTCCAGTGCTCAGTGCATACTTAGAGGTTTAATTCCAGCATATAACATTGGGTGACTGTGCCTTGGTCCCCTAGCAGTTGAACCATACAGCTCCAATTCATCCCTAATGTCATTATAAAGCCATTGGGAAAAGATCGATTCAAGCTTGCTTGTGATGAATTGTTTGCCACCGACATAGATTGTGATCCTCCTACACACAAGTGCTCAGCCAGGATGTTACAGGAAATTGCTTTGTATGCTTGGGTACCATTTTTCTGGATGGAAACACCAACCAAAGCTTGCAATGCAAGCCCCATCTTTTTCTGGAAATAACCATCTAAGAAAACCACTCCCAATAGTCAGGGGAACTCCTGAAGAAGCCTTCAACATACAACGTGGTGTTGCAGGCAAGGCAAGGCAAGGCAAGGCAAGGCAAGGCAAGGCAAGGCAAGGCAAGGCATCGTCTTGAGGGACAAACTAAAGCTGGTGCAGGTCCCAGTCAGATGCCCTGCTTACATTGTGGCATCCAAGCACTAAGAAGGAATACACAGAAAAGTGCAGCATTTACAGAAGAGCAATGCATGTGTTAAGATATGCAAAAATGTGAAGTCAAAATATGCTTGTAAAGTGTACAATTTCTACCACACATAAAAAATGCAGGATGATTTAATATTTTTGAGGGTTAAAAAAACCTGTGCTTAGAATGGAAATGTGTTCACACATCAGGCTAAGCTACCTGGGCAATAAGCCATAGTGGGTTGGTTGTCATGGGAACAACCTACAGTAAGCTGGAGACAATTGGGCTCACCATGGTGTGTCCCCCCCCCCCCGGTCCTCCTGCCCACATCCCAGGGGACACTGCAGGACCAAGTTGTTTCTCCACTCCCTGCTGCAACGGGGAACTATTTTCGGCTTGCCATGACTCTCTCTCCATCCCCCCACTTTTTTGGAACTCACAAAAGCTGGCCTGACAGCTGGCTTTTGTGTTTCCCATTTGGACAGATAACAACATCCCTTCCAAAGTTCCTATGCCCATGTGGCACCTTGGAGGGGTTGTCCATGGCTGTGTCAGAACCTTTTGTTAAAAAACAAGTTGCAGTAAACATTTTGCATGAAAAAGCATTTCTTAGGTTTTAATGTTCTGGGCTGCAGTTGAGTGAGTTCAGGAATCTGAAGGTACAGCAGGAAGCAACCCTGGACATTGCCTAGGGGTGGCTCCAATCTCTTCCCCTGCTCTGCTGTGAAAAGATGAACTGTCAAGAGAAGGCAAAGGTGCAAAGGATCTTGGCACAGGAAAAGGGGTGTTTGGGGATTTATACCCCCTTGCAGCAAGATCCCCATCTTACCTTACTCACACCCCAAGCAAGGCCACATTCTGGTGCACATTTTGCACTTTCTCTCAAGCTTTTTGGTGCTTGGGAAGATGTAAAAGGGCACCCCCTTTTTTGGGAAATTCTTAAAAAGATGTCATAAATAGGCTCTTTGGAGGGCTGGAATAGAACAAATGCAGCAACATCCATAGCCTGGGTCCTAAAATATCTTAACCCTATGGCTGCCCCTGAGAACCCTATTCAGGGGTGGTAGGGACTCTTGCATAATGTTATGGGGGCAAGCGGTTGCTGAGGAAAAGAAGAAGGGGCCTGGTAATGCTTCTTCTGTAAAGTTACATAAAGACATAATCCAGGTTTGCACAGCTGGCTGGGAATGCTGGTAGTTCCACGTTCCTGTCTAAACATCCATAAGATTACAGCCAAGGTTAACTTATCTTTGGATCCAGGTCAGGGTATGTTTATAATATGGCACACAATGTCATTATTCCTCTCATGAGG
Organism: Varanus komodoensis; assembly: GCF_004798865.1. NCBI lineage: Eukaryota > Metazoa > Chordata > Lepidosauria > Squamata > Varanidae > Varanus > Varanus komodoensis. The sequence goes on from NW_025335349.1 coordinate 24,486,698, forward strand.
TTTTGAAGGTGGCTTGCATAGCTCCATTTTATCCTCACAACAACAACCATGTGAGGTAGGTTGGGCTGAGAGTGACTGACTGGCCCAAAGTCACCAGTGATCTTCATGGCTGAGTGGAGATTAAAACCCAGATCTCCTGGGTCTCTAGTCCAACACTCTGTTATGGAACAAGCTCTCTGTGGAACTCTCTTTGGGGGAAACTTGAATGACTTTTTGGAGCCAGGCTCAGACTGTCCTCTACCACACAGCATTTAATTAGTTCACTGTTATATTCAAACTTTGTTAGCTGCTTAAGCAGGTCTTATGATTTGATTTTTATAAACATTTCATATTTATTTTAAATTTGCTTTTTAATTTGGTTTGGTATTCTCCTATAACCTTTTATTGATGTCTTTATTTAAATGGTACTTTAGTACATTATTGTAAACTGCTCAGAGAGCTTTGGCTAATGGGTGTTATAGAAATCAATTAAATAAATGAATTATGGGTTGAGTACAAGAAATGCAGCTGCTCTTGTGGCCCATGTGCACAGCAGGAGGCTCCTCAGCTTCCACCATCCACATCCTCATGCAAGAATCTAGAACTACGAAAATGTCTAAATGCTAAAATATCTGACTGTTGCAATTGCATGCTAGGGGGAAAGCTAGGGCGGTCAGATGGGTGCTCAGCAAAATTCACCAAGCCTTTGCCAGCAAAGGAAGTAGCCCTCCCGCAAGTCTGTCTGGATGCCATTTCGAAGAAACTGGATCACCCCAACAGCCAGGAACAAGGCCCAGCCCCTTTGAAAGAATCCCACACTGATGGAGCTCTCCTGTGGTGCTGTTGGGCAGGTGGGGTCGGGCTCATGGGCCATTTCAGCCCTTCACGATGCTGCCTCTGTTGTGCATCATGCTTGCATGATGAATGTTGACTTGGGACTTAAAGCTGTGGTTTCCATGAGATTGCCCAGTCTTGTAACTGTGTTGAAACAAGCAACTCCCTTTTGAGTTTGCTTTGTGCTGTGGATTGCCCTTGAGGCATGGAGTCAACAGCACCGCCCATTGTCCTGCCCAGGGTTATTATTTCCGGAATAAGGTGCCCTGCATTGTTGAGTGAAGAGTGTAGAGGAGAGGTTAGATTTACTGCAGAAATATGCTGTGGATTCCTGTGCTGGTTTTCTCTCTGTGTGAGAAAGAGGTGGGGGGATATATTGCATTCTTTTAGTTTTAGTAATCTACCCAGAGGATGTTTGTTTTTGTTCAGACTTAAAATATCTATAATAAAAAGGGGTTATGTGTCTTGTCTGTCTGTCTGTCCATCTGTTGTTACCATAGCACCAACAGTGCAAAGCTTTGACTCTTGAAACTAGGCATGTCTACTCAGGGGGCCCTAGGGGTTTGCAGCTCAGAGCTATTTTCATTTTTAAATGCATTAATTAATTTTAATTAATTTAGATGTGCCCGTGTGGTTAATACCTGCAGTAATATCTTCAGCCACATGCACAGACCTCGCTAAGCAGCACATGGCTTTTCCATGCAAACGGTTTGAAGCCAAGGGAGAGGGCCAAAGACCACAGTTATATGAGTATACCTGCCCCCTCCTCATGACTATGGGAAGCCCTTCTTCAAAGGAATGGAGTAGAAAGACCCCTCCCTCAAGGAGCTGCAGAGGGGCACCATGGCAGGGGCCATGGCAGGCCTACGGGTGCCAGCAGGCATGGCTCCACTCAGATGGGAAAGGCACCATGTGTCCAGCTAGGACAGCTGGAAAGTTTGTTCCATGGCTTTGCTGTATCCCTGAGCATGCCTGCTAGGGATGAAGTCTCCCTGAAAACAGATGAAGTGGAGGGACTATCACAGTGGCGGTGCTGGTGGTCTTGGGCTCAATTTCTGGCCTCACCAGTTAAAATGATCAGGTACCAGATCCTGGAAAGTCTTTTTTTTTTTTTTTTGCCCTAGATCCTTGAAAGGTACTAGAGCAAGTTAAGAAATGATATGACCCAGCTTTCTATGTTTCAGACTTGGGGGGATTTAGGCATAACATTGCACTAAGAATGGATGTTATCTCAGGATGTTTAGGCAGGAAAGACAGATGTAAGGAGAGGCACCTGGAGAGACTATGTGAAGTGAAATGAAATTAGTTCCCTCTGCCCTGCTTCTGCTTTGGAACATAAAAAGAGGAGGCAGGCTCTGTGGGGGAGAAGGGGGTGATGCACTGCAGGCTGCTAAATGTTGATTTAGCTATAGTTTTAATCATTCAAGATATTCAAGTAAAATCAAATGACAAAACAACTGCAAAAGAGAGGGGGTAAAACCATATGTCTCAATAAGACATATTGTGGCTCCTAAAAACCTGGAGGAAGGAAGCAGACAGGCAAATAAATAAGTTGTGGTTTACTAAAACTTTCAGTAGAAGTAGTCCGATGGAGATGAAGATTTAAGGGAGGGCATTCTGATGAAAGGGGAACAGCATTTGGAAAGTTCCTTTTCTAGTGCAAGGCAATTTTGCTGCAGATCCTGGGCAGTTCATACTAATCCTGAGCAGCTGGCCCTCTGGGAAATTCCTGATGGTTCTTCTCATGAAGTGATATGGGAAGTTCACAACACTGCTCATAACTGAAGGTAACTTGGAGTAGTTGGGTGCTCCCATGCACATCCCCTTCAAGGAAATGTGAGCAATCTCGTTTTTCATTTTAGATGTTCATTCAGACCCAGAGCCTTCCTTTCATTGGCTGCCTCACATTAGAAATTCACCGCAAATCTGTCTGAGGGTTTGGTGAGATGGGGTGAATGAAAAGCACTTGCTCAAGTGCTTTCCCTGGTAAAGAACCTGCATTTCAGGGAACAGGTGGAGAAGCACAGAACTATATAATGGTTTTCTGCATTGCCTCTTTAACAAAGAGGTTAAATTTCGATAAACTACTGTGCCCTAGAATGGGATGAGGCCTTGGATTTAATCCTAAATAGTGTCACAAGAACCTAGCAGGAGATGTGCCTGTTGCTGAACCAACCAGAAACAGTGAACACAATGCTATCAGATTTAGTATATATTCTAGCTGAAAATTGCCAAGGAAGTTCAACCCAAACACATGCAGCTTTTACAGGAGAAACTTCTCTAAAATGAGGAAGCTGATGGAAAGGAAGTTGAAAGGGGGAGTTGGGAGGCTTAAATCCCTTAAAAATCCTTGGAGGTTACTTAAAACCACAATAATAGAAGCTCAGCATGAATGTATACCACAAGTTACGAAACTTATGGCCAAGTTCAAGAGGTCCCCGGCATGATCAAATTCAAGGAAGCTATTAGAGAAAAGAAGACTTCCTTTTCAAAAAGCAGGTCTTGCCCAAATGAGAAAAATAAAAGGGAGCATGAGCTTGCACAAAGGTGATGAAAACAGACAATAACGTAGAATTGTTTGAAATCCCAGCTCTGACCTCAGAAACTTGCTGTGAGGTTGGAGCTGGGTGTCATTTTCCTTTCGGGTGAATCAGAACAAAAAGCTTATACAATACAGTCCTGTACTGGACTTTAACAGGATTTGTTGTGATACAGGATATTTTCTGTGAGAACCATTAACAAGTTGCAAAAATCAAAGCAACAGTCCTTCTGATCTGTGGTATAGCTTCTTCCCATGTGAAGTCTTGATTCCAAACTGAAACAGCCCCCTCTTCCCTGCCTTTTCCCACAGTCCTGACTCCACCCTTCAGGTGATGCATGCTACCTGAAGGCCAAAGAGCAACAACACCTGCTGTTACATAACTGGTACACCCATTTGGCCTGGCACCACTTCACTGGGACTAGACATTCACTCCTCCTCTCCTTGTTTTATTGTGTCTCTCTACGTACTCCAGACAGTTTCATTTTGAGTTGCTGTTTGACACATTGCGCTTGTTAACCTTGGCTTTTCAGCGTCACCTACTGGGTGAACCCAGTTTACCCTGTTTATCTCACACTCCAAAGTTGAACTGTCTGGCTGGGAAAGCTATACTGTGAGAAAGGCTCCACCTCCACATTGGATTGCTGGGTGTGGGACTGAGAATCCAGGCTCCAAGTAGCATCTCTACCACGGCAAGACCCGCATGGAAAGCGGTGTGCTGGATGCTTCTTTGAAGACACAAACTTGACTTCAGGGAAGGGGTTCTGGGTGTTCTGAAGGGATAGGGAGGAGACCAGCAGCCCTGTGAGAGAAGGTATCCTGACAGAATTTCAGCTACCTTACCTTACCTTCTGTGGTGCAACACCGAGATGGCCAAAATCAGCTGCTTAGGAGTTTTGCAGGGTCAAAGGAGTGGAGGCGACCTTCATCTCTAGGACGCCCCAAACTCTCTGAGTTCAGAGGGCCATGGGCATCTGGGTTGGGTTCTGTCCTGTGAGATGCCAGAAAGTATCTTGAAGAACAGGTTGCTCACAATGTCAGGGTGAACAACACAGAATTCTTTAAATATCAGAAGTAGGATATCAGCTAGGGAAGCAGTTGGACCACTGGGTGACAATAGAATTAAAGGATTGCTAAAGAATGGTTAGGAGACTACAGAAAGCTGGATGAGTAACTTTCATCTGTCTTCATGCAGAAGATAAAGAGCAGATACCTGTCCCTAAAGTGGTGTTTTCAGGAAGGGAGTCTGATGAACTGAAGCAAATGGTGGTGACAAAAAATGGAAGTACTCAGTGTAATTAACAAATTGAAAGCTAGTTAATCACCAGGCCCAGATGGTATTCAGCTAAAGGTTCCGAAAGAACTCAAATATGAAATTGATGATCTTATTCTAGAATAATTCTAATTGTTAGAATTCTAACAAGAATATGTAACATGTCTCTATTAGAGGGGACAACAAAATGTCATATGACAACACCCAGTTTTTAAAAACTGGAAAATTACAAGCCAGTTAGCATAATGTCTGTTTCAGTGAAATCAGCTGAAAGCTTTATGGAAGATAGATGAGTAAGTCTGTATAAGGACAAGTCCAGCTGAAAAAGAATCAACATGACTTCAGCAAAGGAAACTCCAGTCTGACTAAAATTTGAGAGAGTAAGCAAGCATGTGGACAGAGTAGTCCGGTAGATATTGTTTATCAGAACTTCTGCAATACCTTTTGACAAAGGCCTTCACCAAAGTTTCCTGAACAAGCCTAGTAGTCATGGAATAAGAGACAAGGCCTTTTTATAGATAAGAACTGTTTAAAGAACAGGAATATGAGAGTAGAAATAAATGATAAATTCTCCCAATGGACAGATATAAATATTGAGGCCTCACAGAGATCTTTAAAGGGACCAATGTTTTACATTTATTTTATAAATAATCTGAAATTAGGAGTATGTGGTAAAGTGGCCAAAGCATGCTGATAAGACAAATTTTTAGGATGATTTTACGAAAAGGGACTGCAAGGAGTTCCGAAGGAATCTTTTCAAACTGGAAGAATGAACATTAAAATGGCAAATGCAGTTAAATATAAGCAAATGTAAAGTGATGCTCAGTGGAGCAAACCCCTCTGACTTCAAATATAAACTGATGGGATCTGAGCTAGCAGACTGAACAAAGAGATACTGGGGTTGTAGTGGACAGCTCAAAGAAAATGCTGATCTAGCATGCAGTGGCTGTGAAAAAGGAGAATTCCTTATTAGGCATAATTAGAAAAGGGGCTGAAAAATAAAACTGACAAGATATTACTCCCCTTATACTGAACTATGGCATAGCTGCAGTGTATACAGCTTGGTTACTGCACCAAAGGAAGGACATTGCAGAACTGGAAAAGTGCAGGAAAGGGCGAGTAAAATGATCAAGGTACTACAGCAACTTTCCTGCAAGGAAAGATTACAGGCTGGTTTGGTTTGATGGTGAATAAGGAGAAACAGCATAGAGTACAAAATACGGTGTAGTGATGGATGGGGAGACACTGTTCTTCTCTTGTAATACAAGAATGTGGGATCCAGCTGTTGCTGTTGTTGCCACATGCTGTCAAAGTCTCTCCAACTTAGGGTGACGCTATGAATGAGAGCCCTCCAGGTCGCCCTGCCCTTGACAGCCCTGCTCATCTCTCATGCACTCAAGGCTGTGGCTTCTTTTATGGAATGTGGCCATCTCACAGTGGGCCTTCCTTTTCTTCTGCCTTTGACTTTCCCTGCCACGGTCATCTTCCCTAGCAAGTCTTGCCTTCTCACGATGGGCTCCAAGTACAACAGCTTCAGTTTTGTCAAGTCTGCCTCCAGAGGAGTTCTGGTTTGATTGAATCTAGGACCTACCTGTTCATCTGTCAGTCCCAGGTATTTACAAAACTCTCCTCCCACACCATGTTTTGAACACTTCAATTTTCTTCCCGTCAGCTTTCTTCACCATCCAGCTTTCACACCCATCCATAGGTGATCGGGAATAAAATTGTGTGGATGATCTTGGCTTTGATTTCCATGAAACATCAGCACAATTTGCATTCTTCTGTGCACTACTAGCTAGCGCTAGCTGAAGCATCATGACTGTTTTCTCGGAAAGATCCTCTGACAGTGTTGTCTTCAACTACCACTGCTACCTAGTAGCTGCCGTTCAGGAGTTTCTCCTCCCCCATCACCATTAGAGAGATCCAGTCTCTTCTGCTGATGGGACTGTTCTGCCCTGATGCTTCTTAGCCTGGTGTCTCTGCTTTGACCATCCTGCGTTGGGCGACCCTCACCTAGCCAGAGAGCCTGACATCCTGACAACAGTGCTTTTGGCTCCTCTGACACTCTCTGCCCCCCTCAGTGTGCATCCAGGAGGGTGGGGACATTCAGGACAAAGACTTTTTCACACAACCCATAATTAAGCTATGAAATTCATTTCTGCCTGATATAGGGACGGCCACTCCTTTGGGTGGCTTTAAAGGGGGATTGGGTAAATTCATGTAAGAGAAGGCTAACAACAGCTACTAGTCCGGGGGGCTCTCTGCTTCTCCAGTATCTGAGGCCATGTATCTCTGAACACCAGTTGCTGGGGAAGATGGGTGGGAGGGTGCTGTTGGCCTCATGCTCTGCTTGTGGGTTTCCTCATGGGTGGCTGGTTGGCCACTGTGTGAACAGAATGTTGGACTGGATGGACCCTTGAACAAATCCGGCACAGCTCTTCTTATGCTCTTTTCCTCCCACCAGCATGACTTTCCATTTCTGTTGGGGTTTTCCTTTGCTTTTTGTCTTTTGCTCTGAAGTTATTTCCTGAAAGGGGTTATTTCCTGTGTAGAGGGGTTATTTGAGGGGTTTTATACTTCTACAAACCTTGGGGTTGCTCTTACCTCCCGTTTGTGTTTGGGTGGGACCATCTTAGTGACATCAGGATCTACAGTTACCCCAGCATTTGGAAAATACAGATAATTATTTGTTCTAGCTGGTAAGTAGATAGCTGAGATCGCATGAGCTCAGGACACTTCCTGCACCCAGCACCCAAGGCACTGACAGAGCTTACTCTTTTTGGGTGCAGTGCTTGAGGACCCATCCATCTTCCACAAGCAGGACAACAACTCAGTAATCTTGGTTCCTGCTTATCATGCCAGAATTATAAAGAAAATTCAGAAATCTGGTTTCTTGGGCCCTCCTTCCTCTTTATCGTAATGATTCAGAAACATTTTTTGCCAGAGTTAAGAACAGAGTGTCATCATCTCTGCTTCCACTAGTAACAGGGTCAACACATATATTACATTATTCATGCTTTCTTTGCTTAAACAGGCCACTTTTATTCTGAAGCAAAAGCGGCTGTGGGCACCAATCCAGAATGTGCTTCTAATCTAGACTGAGGCCCTGTGACAGTTTTCTGCCAAAAATGGTCTCTCTAGCTACTGTTTCTTCCCAAAAGTATACAGCACCTTCAGGGGAAAACAGTATCTGGAGGAAGGTTTGCAAGAAATTGGCCCCCAAAGTGCATGGAGTGCCTCTCCTGCTGTAGAAGCTGGTGCAGCAAATTGCCTTCATCAACTTCTCTGCTGGTACAGCTTGACCAGTTGGGGTGCAGGCTAGGAGAACCAGCCATTGCAGCCTGCTTCAGCTCAGACTGGGCCCACAGAGGAACCATTAAAACAAAATGCTCTGCAGAAAAGGAGGAAAAGGAGTAGGACTGTCTTCATCACTCACTCTTTAAGTATTCCATCTTATGTTTGTCTTATTGTTGCAAACAACTCTGGGGGTCTTCCCAGATGAAGAGTGATTTTAAATGTGTTAAAATTAGGATTGAGGGATCTGTGGCCCCTGATTGTCATTCAACTGCAGCTCTCATCAGGCCCAACCAGCATGGCAATAGGTGAGGGCTGATGGAATTTGTAGTCCAACAGCAAAGAAATAACATCAATGAAAATAATAGGAAAAGCACAAGTAGCTTTGACACATATGAAATAAAAAATGCTTTTTCAATTTGGCACAATTCCTAAGCAGCCTTAACTCTTGGCATGTGTCAGCAAAGTGTTTTGTTTGACTTCTTCAGAATGCCATGTATGTATTTTGCAGTTTCTAGGTTATACATTAACTGGAGTAGAAACTTTCCTCAGAGGAAAAATTCCTGAGCTATTTTAAACGTTTGACACCTTTGAACTCTCAAAGACAGTTCTCACAGTGGTTGTGCAGGAGCAGAGTCAGTTTAATCATGTTATTGAAGGTGGAGGTGGGGGAGGAAAGAAGAGGAGTGTGGTGAGCTGCAGACATCTTCACGAATCAGTTTTTGTTCATGTGAATGTTCATCACAAGTGTATGTGATGAACCTGTCTACTTCTAGGTCACAGAAGTGAATGGGGCTTGGAAGAGGCTTCGGCTATACTTCTCGGGCTTCAAAATGCCCTTACTATGACCACAGCTCACCCCGCCTTCTCGAGGTGACCCCTGGAGCTCTCAGGGGTCTTATGATGAGCTTAGAATTTGGGAAAAGAAAAGCTACCTCAAGGTGTGTCAACAAAACCAAGGTGAGGATGTTGACTTGGGATAACTATCTGAGTATGTGAATTACCTGCTACGAAATACCCTCCTCTCCCCTTCCTCTTCTTTCTAATTCTTCTTAGCAAATCATGTAAACAAACTTCAAATTGACAGGAGAGGCTCCTTAATCCCTCTGATTCTGGTTACTGGTATACTCATGAGAGCAGCTTCTCTGAAAATGACGAAGGGTTGTGTCTGTGTGACTCATAGACTGCAGCTGCCCCTGTTGATCAGATGCAGCCCCTGTTTTCTGTTTCCCTATATTTTGTACCAAAAGGCTAAAAGATATGATGCTGGAAGATGAGCCCCTCAGGTCGGAAGGTGTCCAATATGCTACTGGGGAAGAGCAGAGGGCTAGTACTAGTAGCGCCAGAAAGAATGAAGCGACAGGGTCAAAGCCGAAAGGACACTCAGTTGCAGATGTATCTGGTGGTGAAAGGAGAGTCCGATGCTGTAAAGATCTATACTCCATAGGAACATGGAATATAAGATCCATGAATCAAGGCAAGCTGGATGTGGTCAAACAAGAGATGACAAGACTGAACATTCACATCTTAGGAATCAGTGAACTAAAATGGACAGGAATGGGTGAATTTAATTCAGATGATCATCAGGTATATTACTGCGGGCAAGAATCCCTCAGAAGAAATGGAGTGGCCTTCATAGTCAATAAAAGAGTAGGAAAAGCAGTACTGGAATACAACCTCCAAAATGACAGAATGATCTCAGTTCAAATCCAAGGCAAACCATTCAACATCACAATAGTCCAAGTCTATGCCCCAACCACTGGTGCTGAAGAGGCTGAAGTTGACCGGTTCTATGAAGGCCTGCCACACCTTCTAGAATTAACACCAAAAAATGATGTCCTTATTATCATAGGGGATTGAAATGCTAAAATAGGAAGCCAAAAGATAACTGGAATAACAGGCAAGTTTGGCCTTGGAGTACAAAATGAAGCAGGGCACAGGCTGGTAGAATTTTGTCAAGAGAATACGAAGGTCATAGCAAACACTCTTTTTCAACAACCCAAGAGATGACTCTACACATGGACATCACCAGACAGTCAACACAGAAATCAGATTGACTATGTGCTCTGCAGCCAAAGATGGAGAAGCTCTATACAGTCAGTAAAAACTAAACCAGGAGCTGACTGTGGTTCAGATCATGAGCTTCTTGTTGCAAAATGTAGGCTTAAATTGAAGAAAGTAGGGAAAAGCACTAGGCCACCCAGGTATGACCTAAATCATATTCCTGATGAATATACAGTACAGGTGACAAATAGACTTAAGGAATTAGATCTGATAGACAGAGTGCCTGAAGAACTATGGACGGAGGTTCGCAACATTGTACAAGAGGTAGCAACTAAAACCATCCCAAAGAAAAAGAAATGCAAGGAAGCAAACTGGCTGTCTGAGGAAGCTTTACAAATAGCTGAGGAAAGAAGGGAAGCAAAAGGCAAGAGAGAAAGAGAAAGATACACCCAATTGAATGCAGAATTCCAGAGAATAGCTAGAAGAGATAAGAATGCCTTCTTAAATGAACAGTGTAAAGAAACAGAAGAAAAGAATAGACTAGGGAGGACCAGAGATCTCTTCAAGAAAATTGGAGATATGAAGGGAATGTTTCATGCAAAGATGGGCATGATAAAGGATCAAAATGGCAGGGACCTAACAGAGGCAGAAGAGATTAAGAAGAGGTGGCAAGATTACACAGAGGAACTATACAAGAATGAGCTTAACGTCCCTGATAACCACGGTGGGGTGGTCACTGACCTCGAGCCAGACATCCTGGAATGTGAAGTTAAATGGGCCTTAGGATGTCTGAGCAACAACAAAGCTAGTGGAGGCGACAGTATTCCAGCTGAGCTATTCAAAATCCTAAAAGACGATGCAGTAAAAGTGCTACACTCAATATGCCAGCAAATTTGGAAAACTCAACCACAAGTGGCCACAAGATTGGAAAAGATCAGTTTACATTCCGATCCCAAAGAAGGGCAATGCCAAAGAATGTTCAAACTACCGCATCATTGCACTCATTTCACATGCTAGCAACGTTATGCTCAAAATCCTACAAGCTACACTCCAGCAGTATGTGGACCGAGAACTACCAGAAGTACAGGCAGGATTTCAAAGAGGCAGAGGAACTAGAGATCAAATTGCCAACACACGCTGGATCATGGAGAAAGCTAGGGAGTTCCAGAAAAACATCTACTTCTGCTTCATTGACTATGCTAAAGCCTTTGATTGTGTGGATCACAACCAATTGTGGCAAGTCCTTAAAGAGATGGGAGTACCAGACCATCTTATTTGTCTCTTGAGAAACCTGTATGTGGGTCAAGAAGCAACAGTGAGAACTGGACATGGAACCACTGATTGGTTCAAAATTGAGAAAGGAGTTTGGCAAAGCTGTATAGTGTTGTCCTGCCTATTTAACTTATATGCAGAGCACATCATGAGAAAGGCAGGCTAGATGAATCACCAGTTGGAATTAAGATTGCTGGGAGAAATATCAACAACCTCAGATATGCAGATGATACCATTCTAATGGCAGAAAGTGAGGAGGAACTAAAGAGCCTCTTGATGCGGGTGAAGGAGGAGAGTGCAAAAGTTGGCTTGAAACTCAACATTAAGAAAACTAAGATCATGGCATCCGGTCCTCTCATGTCCTGGCAAATAGATGGGGAAGAAATGGAGGTAGTGACAGATTTTATTTTCCTGGGCTCCAAGATCACCGCAGACGGGAACTGCAGCCAAGAAATTAAAAGACGCTTGCTCCTGGGGAGGAAAGTTATGGCAAATCTAGACAGCATACTAAAAAACAGAGACATCACCCTGCCAACAAAAGTGCGTATAGTCAAGGCTATGGTTTTCCCAGTTGCAATGTATGGCTGTGAAAGTTGGACCATAAGGAAGGCTGAGCACCGAAGGATTGAGACCTTTGCATTGTGATGCTGGAGGAGACTCCTGCGAGTCCCTTGGACTGCAAGGCGATCAAGCCGGTCAGTCCTAGAGGAGATCAACCCTGGCTGTTCTTCAGAAGGCCAGATACTGAAGATGAAACTCAAATACTTTGGCCACCTAATGAGAAGGAAGGACTCCGTGGAGAAGGGCCTAATGCTGGGAACAATAGATGGAGGACAGGAAGGCCTGGAGGAATGTTGTCCATGGGGTCGCGATGGGCCGGACACAACTTCGCAACTAACAACAATCCCTGGTAAAACATGGTCTTTGTGTTACCTTTTGGGGAAAACATTGGACTGCTGGAAACAAAATTGGGGGAGGGGGGATGCAACAAGTGTTCATTTTAATGAATATGTATTTAAATATACACACCTGGACACAAAAAACAGTGTGCTCCATCCCTTCCATTGCCTGCAAATAACTACCCATCCCCATAACTGTCCATCCAATATGTTTAGAGTTGCAGCTGTACTATTACCAGACATATTGTGAGATTAACAGGGCAATGCTTTGCATGTGTTCAATGGGATTTAGTCCCAGGAAAATGTGTGTAGGATTGGTGTGATCTTATACCCACTTACCCAGGAGAAATCTCCATCAAACTCAATGGAAATTACTTCTGTGCATGTGCTCATGTGTATAATACATGGAATTGCACTCTATATGGCAAAGCTGAAGCCAAATTAGAGATGGTGCCAGACCATGGTTGTTTGTATTTCTAAGAACATCAGGTCCAGTTGGGCCACTGCTTGCAGAGGGTGCTTTTTCCCATTAGTCATTCCATATGCAGTAAGATCTGTGTGGGGTGACAGAATTGTGCAATGGAAAGAAACAGAAGTGTGTTGATTAACTGGAAAAGAGCCTAGAGAAGACAAATTCATTTCCTGATAATGCTTTCCTGGCTTTGGGATCACATGTGGAAATTCTGATGATTTCTTTCATTGTGTAACAGTAGAAAGCACCTTGGCTGCCTGGCACTGTCTGGCGGAAAGGAATGTTTATTAAAACCAGTGTAATCAGTAGAAGGGGAAATCCTGGCTGAAGTATTTTCTTTAGTTAAGTTCATGTAATTTTGTTAAATCCAGTGCTAGCTTAGGAGCCAGCAGACCAAGTTGTTAATCAAAATTCCCAAGGTTCAAATCTTACCACAGTCATGAACTCACTAACTCTTAAGAAAACACGTATCTCTCAGGCCCTTTGGTAATGTGGGTGTGTTCATAATACCGTCCTCCATTGCATGGCTGTTGTAAGAATTATTCGGTAGGGAGGAAGACGTGCCTGTGTTGAAGGGAGGCAGGCGGGGAAGCAGCTCCTCGTCGCCTCTCCTGGGTGCCACAGGGAAAAGGAGGCATTTCCCTCCAGGGGTGGGCGAGGATGACCCGCCTGGCTCTGGCTTTCCAAGCCCAGCCCTGGACGGCTCGTGGCCCCATCACCCCGCACACTCGTGAGCAAGCCCGCACCGGCAGGAGTGCAGCGGAAAGCGACGACAGGCGTGCAAGTCGCACGTGCACCGGCTCGCTGCCAGCAGCTAAAGACCCTTGACAGAGAGGCAGCCCTTTTTTGCCACTCCGGCTAAGGGGCAAGCCAGTCTTTTGGCTTGCCGTGTTGTCTGCATTTGGACGACATGCCAAGCCACGGAGTTTCCCGAAATCCACTACGAGCCATAGCTAGCTGGGGTTGTTTATCAGCTGCACTGAAGTGGCTTATAACGCGGAAAAGTAATGGGGGGGGGGTTCAGACTGGAGGCTAACCCGCTCCCACCCAGTGAGCTCAGCCACTGATAGAAACTAACGCTCTGCACCGAAGCGACCGCCACCTTGTGGTGCTATATTATTTTGAAATTTTCTCCCCCCGGAAGAGACTGTTAAGCCACATGGATGGAAGCTTTATATTGTGAGAAGTGGTAAAACACTTTGAAAATAAGCACATCAAGCTGACTCCCTCCATTGCTCCAGCTGAGTAGGTCAGGATGTCCCTTAGGTGCTGGTAGAGTGTGTGGAAATGTCAGAAATGTTGTGGGGCCATTGCCTCCACATCTTCATTTGAAGTGCACGGATTCCCAATGCAGGAAGGGTTGTGGTGGGGAGATTCTGAAAGCACATGTGGTCTTTATTTTTAGTTTCTTGAGATGGTGAGCTTTTCCACAAAATTTCAGAGCAGGAAAATGCTTCAAACTGGGCTGTGAAGTTTCTTTGGGGTGATTGAATATGTACAGGGTTGCAGTATCTGAAGGGCTGCAGTATTTGAAGTAATTGAATATGTGTATGTCTGCAGCCTTATTGCATTTTTACTACAATGTCTGTCTAAACATGCCTAAGATTGCATCTTAAGAGTAATTTGAATTGTGTATCATCTCCTTGTTAGTTTATAATAGTTATCAAGAAAATTATTACCATATGACCAGATAAATTCCCCTATGTCAAAGGATAATGGAGTGTTTATTTCTTGGTTCCAATTTAACATGAGCTATGTCACATAATTTATAATATTCAAGGTAGTTATAATATTCAAAACTTTTCCTTTTTTGCACCAATTGCCTGCTCCTTTGTTCTTCCATTGGATCACTTAAACTCATTAACCTCACAACTGATCTTACTCTTTCCCCCAACTCTTAAGTCTAAACTCTGTTAAATCTATCACCTGATAACATATATTATTCTTATTGCTCACATTGCAGATTCCTGCCCCAAGTTGCTTACAATCTAGAAACAGACATAAAGGAGACAGATGGTGGTGATAAGGGAGGGAAAAGGAAGCAAATAATATTGTTTGTTGTAGTTACATGGTTTTAAGATTAGCAACATAAAGTACAGGAATGAGGGAGTCATGCCATGCATAAAACATGTGTTATTTGTCACACCATAGAGAAACTATGAAATGCATTGTCTGGGGATGGTATGTAGGCCATCTTCATGAGGGATTGGCTCCTCAGTAGATGTTAAGCCTGACTCCTTTCTCCTCCCTTCTCTACTCCACTGATCCACTTGTTCTGCATATTCTGCTGAAACAGTGACAGGAGGGACTCCTTCTATTTTTAGGCTGCTGTTCCCTCAGTACGGCCAGGCAATGTCTGGATGGCTAGTGTGGGGTACCAGGCAGATGCTGTTGCCATAGCAACTGCAACCTTTTTACCTCCAAAGAGCCTCCAAAGCAGGATGTTGTTATTAGTACTTGCACAGGTATGGTGGGGTCATAGGCAATTGGCTGAGGAGAAAATTGTTACTGATGATGGGAGTGTTTTGCTGAACCGTTCATAGACTATGCATGGTGTTAATAGGTTCTTGTTGGTAATATGGTTTAATTTTCAACCAGGTCTTTGAAGGCCAAGGTTCAGTTTTAACAGATTTACCCCAGAATTAGCTAGAACCAAATCTCAAAGGTCTGGGCCTTGGGCCTTGGGCCCAAAGATGCTGAGCATACAATGAAATCGCAGAATCACAACAAATCAATGACCAATTGAAATGCAGCCAACAGTTTTGATGAAATCTCTATGCCCCTTATAACTGCAAAAAATAAAAAAAAGCAGAGAGGATGCTCCAGCCTCAGTTATGAATTGAAAACTGCTGGGGCACTTTTGAAACTCCTGGCAGGAGTTCTAATCCTGCACTATCCGCTCTTAGAATCATAGATTAGTAGAGTTGGAAGGGCCCATGAAGGCCATCAGGTTCAATCCCCTGCTATTGCAGGACACCAAGTCACACCATCCCACTCAGATGGCTTATTTCTGTTTAGGCTACACCTCTTTGTACACCGCCAGTATGCTGAACACATATTTAAAGGCGCAATCTCACGCGTGTTCAGGAGGGAAATTCCTACAACTCCCAGCATACCTCAGTCAGCGAGGCAGACTAGAGCATGCTGGGAGTTGTAGGACTCTTCTAGGTTGCTGCTTAGCGCAGGAAGGCTCTCCGAGTCTCGGTCGCTGTTTTACCTGGAAGAGGCTGTTGCTAGGAGACCGCGAGGACTCGGCCTGGAGCACCGAGGGGGAAATAGAGAGGTAGGACCGTGGCGGTGCGGGCCGGAGGGGAGCCAGACCTAGGGGAGCTAGTAAAACATTCGTGGAGACAACATATGAAATTCAGGGGCGGGCAGGATCTGTCTCTTGCTGGAAAGATCTTGGCACCAGCTCCTGAGAAGAAGATCTGAAGTGTGTGTGTTGCCGCATCAACTGTTCACAGTGCAGACTGCAGATTTCTCACCTGTTGGTCTGATGGAAAGGAGCCCGTGCCCTGGCGTTTGCCTCTTTATGTCTCCAGGTGTAAAGTCCAGGAAGATGGCTCAGAGAGGGTGGCATGGCAGGCAGCCTCCTCTTAACAGGGTGGATTATTCTGCCGCGCAGGGGGGTTGCTAGACACATTAGTGATCCAAGGCCAAATCTTATTGCAGACAGATCTGACTAAAGCATGCATGTGTTGATTTCTGCTGACAGAGATTATCAGTAGGATTTATGAATATGTCACAAGAGGCAAAGGAGGCACTGTCAAATAATTCCAAATTAAATATATAATTAATCTGCTTCTTGCCCCCCAACTCATTCCAAGCTAATAGAACAAGAATGCTTCTTCCTCACACTTTATTGCCATGCAGGGAGGGATTTATGTGGGTTTGCAGTGTTGCAGTTTTCTAGTATGCTTAATACTACATCCTCATTACTAGAGGATGTAGTTTTCTAGTGTAAATTAAGCATACATTTCTAGTATGCTTAACACTTCAATGCACCTTTTTCTGCCCTTCCTATAAAGATTACTATTTCCAGAGAAGATAGTATGGAACTAGTTCTCTCCATTCATCCAGATTTCGGTAAATGCTCACTATATCTAGCTTCTCCTTTAAAATTAGGTACTCCAACTCTCCTCTTCTGGCTTGGAAGCTTCTAGCAGTTTCACAGAAACACTTATACAAGGACTCCCTTCCCCTCTGTGACTGTCTGTGGTGTTTCACCATTTGCTTATGATCTATTTCTTCTCTTTCTTCATCTGGACAATTTGAGTATTTTCTTCTCCTTTTTCTATGAAAGTTTCAACTTGAACCATATCTTCCCTGGTTTCTGTCAGGGCTCAGGTTTAAAGCTGCTCTGACATCATTTTAATATTTGGAGATAGTGACTTGATTCAGTTTTGGTCTCGGGGAATGTGGCCCTCTTGTACAGGTCCACTTTGTCCCAAAACTTTCCCTGTTGGCTAACAACTTCTGAATCCCTTCCCTGTGTACCACTGCCTGAGCCATGCATTGAGACTCTTAGTTGTACCTGTGCCTGAAACAGGTAGTATTTCAACAAAAGCTGCCTTGGTGATTCTTGATGTCAGCACTTTATGTAGCAACCTAAATTTGGCCCCCAGGACTTCATGACTACTGCCGCATGCCACTGGTATACCAACATGGATCACAACCTCTCCAGCACACAACCTAGATAGCATGTGATTTTCACAACCTTCACACCAGGCAGTTTATCATGCAGCTTGTGGGCCTATTATGAGCACAGCTGTCTGTGTGTCTAATGATCAAATCTTTCACTGGTAAAACCCCCAGACCCAACTTCGAGGATATTTGCTTGTCTTTTGAGGAATGGTCCCCTTCTAAAGGAGCATTTGCTTCCACAGAATGACACCCTCTTTCCCCAAGGCCCCCATTCTCCATGACTGCAGAGGAACTGTTAATCAAAGATTGAGACACCACTAAAGGCCCCATCCACCAATCTGGCTTAGCATCTACAGGTGAGCAAGCTTGGCTCCAAAGGAATGAAGTTGTTCCCTGGAAACCACTAGCCCATTACATCAAGGCCACACCCACAGCTTTTGTCCAGCTGGCAGCTTGTCAGAGACATAACTGCTAGTACAATAGCCCTCACACTCTTCCTGGTTTCTACCTTCATCCTTTTAATTGCTATTACTGGGTTCATTTACCTGGACAAGTGAGTTGTTTACCAGGAGAAGGTGGGGGTTATATATATACACACACACATATATATATATATATTCATTTGTGTATATTATAATTATTTATTTACAGTTGCCACAAGGAGGAAGGAAGCAATCTACTGTCCTAGACGTCTTGCCTGTTGCTAAACTCACACAGGTGCTTAGCACACTTCTATGCTGTTGTTTTGTCATTGGTGACCAGGATGTTTCATCAGCAGGCTTTCTCAAAGTCAGGGAGTTGGCTCCCTTGCAAACCTGCATCCTTATATAGCTCTAGGTTGCGTGGCCCTGCCCTCCTGCAGCCAATCTGATTTGAGGGCCTTGATTGAAAAGCAGTGAAGACTGAATAACTACTTTGCTGCAGTAGCTTTGAGTAAGTGGGCATATTAGGTCAATTGGAACCCTCTGGGAGTGGAGCTTTTCTGTCTAGGAGAGAGGGAATAGTTAATGGATCTTTGAAGGGTCCACAGACAATGGGTAGGTGATTTGGAAGGAATGTAGTTTAGACTTCCCTGGGGATACTAGGGGGTTGAGGGGCTGATTGTGGGTGTCTGAATGAATTGGATGCATTTTCAAGAATGTACAAAAGAGATTTATCCTTTTTGTACATTTCTGAAAAAACAAATTGATGAGGTGAACTCTCATACTTGAGATGAATCTATTTCTGAGCCTTAGTTTATGAGCTGCTCTAAGTCTAAAATCTGAGCCTACACTGAGTCTGAACTAAAGCTACCCTATACCTTTTTGCTTGTAAGAAGACTCTTGCACTACCTAGCCCCGAGGGTGAATACTGACAATACAGAAGTATATATTGCTTTTACTACCCTTTTCTAAGCTTAGTTAATATATGTGATTGAGGTTCTCTTCAACCATCTTAGAATTCTATTAGAGCAAGACTGGTGGATTTCCAGCAGATTAAGTGGCAGCTCTAGTTTTGGGAGTGTGAGAACTATGTAAAGGATGCCCAAGTGGCTTTTAGGGACCACATTTGTTGTTACTGATCACTTGCCATGCTAGGGTCATCCAAGTCTTCCTTCTCTCCCCTCCAGTAGGTGTTCCTGGCAGTTCTGGTTGCATCAGACGTGACTCTTGTAAGCTTACAGAGCTCTGGTAGTGGGAGTGCCCCAGGGCTGGCGAGATCCAAATTTGAGGCTTTGACTTGGATCTAGAAATTGCAATAAAAAGGTGAGATGAGGGGCAGGGTGGGGAGGGAAGAAGAGAGCAACTGGATTTAGACTGGGAGGAACCAGGTTAAAATCCCATCTCAGTTCTAAGGGTCACTAGGTGACTTTGGAGTTATCTTTTAGCCTAATCTACCTCACAGGATTATTGTCTGTCTGCACACCACCCTGAGATCCTTGGAGGAAGAGCAGGATAATACAGAAGGGGTTGGCATGAAGAATAGATTTAAAAAGTAGTGGCCCCCAGGAAAGGCTTCTCAGTGAGATACTGGTGGTCACCTGCAAAGCTTCTAAATATTCATTTTTATATTTTTAAATACATGTACATGGATTTGCATATGTCCATAACAATCATATATAAAAATATACAGATTTCTAGCAATTATGCCTGTGTTTCAACAAAAGCAAACAAAATATCCAGATATGTATCAATTTAAAGTTATTATCTATATGTCACCTTTTCAGCTACTGAAAGTACTGTAAGGTCCTCAATCCATAGCATTATAAGAGATGAGCATTTTCCAATGTTGTAACATCAGTCTTTTAGTTGTCAAAAGGGTGCAGAGAATCCATTTACACTTGCCATTTATTCATTTCTGGAAAGCAGGTAAATAATTTAAAAGAGTATGCACATGAGTGAATATTAAATATTGCCTCAGTACAAAATTTGTTGGTATAGTAACCTCCCAAAATGAAGCAGCTGCTGGATTCTTGCCAAAACATGTTGAAGGAAGCATTACCTATATAACAATTGTTAGCAATTAGGTGAATTGGACAGCTCCTCATTAAGGAGTAATTATGTGTCCAGTAGCCACAAAGCAAAAGTCTTTGCTGAATAACATAAGATCCAGATGTGACAGGTGGATCCAAGCCATCAGTCCACTGACTGGGAATTTTCTGGGGGTGCCCACAGGTCCAAAATATTCTGAAGGCCTAGATTAATGGGGTCTATATTCTAACCATATTGGTGTGTTACAGTGGAAGTAATGACTAGCAGTTACAGCCGACCACCTCTAGCTTTGAACAGAAGCCATAGGCCAAATATATCTTTGTTAACTAACTTGGTTCTTCCTCTTTGTCATGAGGTTCTTCCTCTGCCTTCGTAAGTGCAATCATGCCAAAGAAGAAGG
The DNA here is from genome assembly GCF_004798865.1 of Varanus komodoensis. NCBI lineage: Eukaryota > Metazoa > Chordata > Lepidosauria > Squamata > Varanidae > Varanus > Varanus komodoensis. The sequence goes on from NW_025335349.1 coordinate 24,506,779, forward strand.
GACGCAAACGAGTGGTGCTGACTGAAGAAGAACAGATGCTGCTGATGCAGCAGAAGCAGCTGGCTGAAGAGGAAATGAATAAGAAGAAGGAAGACATGCTGGCCCAGTTCCTAAAGGTACCATTTGTTTGCCCATATGTAAGGAGTGCTGGAATACAAGGAAGTAGGAAGAACTGTGCTGTGCTGTAGGAAGAGAAGGGGACACACTATAGTCTACACTGTGAGAGGGTGATTTTAAAGGATGGGGAGAAATAACATACATATCTGGGCTTGTTCAATTTTTTTTTTTAAAAAGTGTGGAAGCAGCCTCTTCATGTTGTAATTTAAAGGAGGATTGTTATAAAATGTGAGGAAACAGGGTAACTCACAGAATCTTAGAGTGGTTCTGTTATCTTCACCTGGCACTGATTTATTGTTTTGTGATCTCTGGACTATATTGAGATTTCTAGTGTAATGTCACGGTCCATAATGTAGGAGAAGTTGGCCAAGGAGGAGCGCAACAGCACTGTGAACATTCACAAGATTAATCTACAGTGGCGCACCGTGCTCCGTGAAGTCAAGGCCAGGGAGCTGCGCAAAGACATAGAGATTCTCAGTCAGACCTTTGAACGTGTGGTGGACTGTAAAGATAGTGTTGTTAAGGTGAGTCCTGGTCCCTAAAAGCAATGAACAGAGACTGTGGAACAGCTGATCTCTCTCTTAGACACTGGAGAGGGAATTTAAGGCAGCTTCTGAGACTCACTGCTGCTGTGTGACACTGGTCAAACACCCCCAAATGCTAAAGGAAAATAGCAAATGGTGTGTCTGCATTGCAACAGAAGGTAGACTACACGGAGTAGTCTTGTATAATGTATACTGTATCTTTTGAAATATATATTGCCTTGGCTCTTGTTTGTACATAACTTTCTGAAGATGTGGCCATTAAAAGCAAATGTGCATATGTTTTTAAAGACAAATACCCTCACCAAGTAACATAAGACAGGAGCAAGGGTATATGAGCCATATTAGCAAATGAGCCACATTAGCAAATGTATGGAATACTTTGAGAAGTTCCTGTGAAAAAACACATAAGCTGATTACAATCTGAGTTCAAGAGAGCACAGTAAGAATTCTTCATAGGGTGGATTTGCACAAAGGAATAAGCCATGGTGGTTTCTTTTCCATTGCTGGTCTCCTGTGTCATCCAATCCCTCTTGCAATATTTTAGTGTGGAGTATTTGGTTTTTAGAAACCACAGAAGCAATAATTTGTAATATGGTTTCTCCTTACCATGATGGCTTGTTGTGTTGTTTGAACCTGGAGAACACAGCCCAACTTGGTATGAAGGCCAGAACTGAAGAACCACTAAGAGCAGTCATTGCTGCTCTTGCCAAGTAGCTAACCAGAGAGTGCCACTGACAGCTGCCCTTTTGCATGGCTGTCAGAGGCATCCCCATTCCACCTAACTCCTGCCATAAAGATCTTCTTTGGGGCAGAAGTGGACAATCAGCTGGACAGTGCTGCAGAAAGGAGAACCACCGCTCAGCTGATTCTCTCCTGCTCTGCACAGATGCTTTGAAGGGAAGCCGTTTGCATGTGTGAGCAGGAGTGGCAAGAATCAGCCATGTGGTGGTACCTGGCTGAGGGAAGCACCAGTCAGCTGATTTCCCGGCTGCTCTTGATTCTCACTCCTGCTTGCCAGAGAGGTAACCTCAACCTGGTACCTGTGGGTTGAAGCTCTCTCTGGCAAGCAGAAGTAAGAATGGGGCAGGCTGAGCACTGCATCCCCCTTGTTGCTGTGCTTCCAAGAAAGATACTCAGGTAGATGCTAAGTTGGGGATGCATCTCTTGCAAGCAAGAGTGAGAAGGAGAGGTGAGCAGGGCAATTATCTGAATAGTGCTTTCCCCAACTGGACATCACTGCCCAGCCCTAGTTTTCCTGTACCAAAGGGGCAAGATACCAGTCAAGGGAGCAGAGTTCCACAGATTTGGAGCCACCACTGAGAATGCCCTGCCTGTCATGCACATCAAGCTGGCCTTCTGCAAGGATATGATAATGAGGACCCCTGAGGCAGATCTTAAAATATGGATGAAAACGCTCCTTCAAATATCATGGTCCCAACTCTTGTGTGATTTATTTCTAATGTCAGAATTTAGTATTTAGGAATTTTGGGGTATTTTTAGTCCTGAACTGTTTTTATCTGTGAAACAGATAGGACTCTTGCCAGCATCATGCAATCTTTCTCTATCCGTCTAGTCACTTGCTAAGGACCTTGCTGAAGCAGAAGCTCAATACACACATGCTCTGCGCAGCCACTTACACAACATAGATCAGCTTCTAGAACTCCAGCGTTGCCGCCTGGGCTACTTGGACGAAGATTACCATACTGAGCTGCAGGCACTGCAGAAGGAGTTTGACACAGAGAGGTAGGAGGGGAGAAGGGGTGGAAAAGACCTGGAAAAGGTTCTGGCTCAGCACCTGTGCAAATGTGATTAGCTGGATCTTTAAAACTCTTGTGTCTGCTCCTATTTCTACCAGAAAGTTGATCATACAACATCATAATCAGGAGAGCCGCTACATTCAGGATGTGCTGCTGGCTATGGAACAAAACTTTGCTGACAGTGAATATGAGGCCAGGCTTGACTTCCAGAGCACAAGAGATGATGTCAAGAACAAGGTGCGAGATTCGGAGAAGGGAAGGAGGCGTTACGGCAATCTCTGCGTTTACGAATGAATGGGGAAAACGTATCAGATTTTGGGGTAGATAGTCCCTTTGCATCTTTTTAACAGTACTGTAGTCTTTACATCTTCCTGCAGCATATTGGTTTTGGTCATTTAATATATAAGTTAGTGTCTGTTTAATTCATAATTGGCTTTGTATTGATACTTTGCTGTTTTTCTTCTGTTTAAACTTTTTCAGGTGGGTTTTGTGTTTTACACAGCTTTACATATTTGTTATGTGTCAAATATGTTTGTCCTTTCATAACTTAAACTAAAACATGGTAAGAGTGGCAGCTATATAGAAATGCTCTGTGCTCTTACAGACAGGACTTTTAAGGAGCCATAAGCCTGCCGTCCTTGTGGGATTATTATTTAAAGTCATCTTGTGTCTTCCCATGTTCCTCCTACTCCTCTCTGCTTCTCCTGCATTTTCTTACACTTATTTTTTTCCTGGCATGCCATGATCTGTGCAAAACAGCAGCAGGGCTGCCTGATCCTGGGAGCTTCCATTGCTTTCTGAGGGTGTGGCTGTGATGGGATGCCACCGGTCAGCCCACACCTACCTTCTCCCTTGCTGGGTCATGGTCTCCTCTTCCTAGGGATACTGCTGCTTCTTGGACAAGGAGGCCTTTGCTTTCTACCCTCCCAACAGATACCTGGCAATGAGGAGTGGGGAAAGAAAATCAGCATGGAATTTTGCTTTTCCTTCATTCCTCCAGAAGTGGGCAAATCTGGAAGATCAGGTTCAAGACTGTGGTTTCCTTCACACTTCCTAATTAAGGTTTAAAGTAATGCTTTACAAAGTTGGGGCTTATCTCCAGAGCCACGTCAGCACTCCGCTTCATGCCCGCCCCTTGCCCACTCGTTACTTTTTCACCTACCTCTGAGATGGTGAGCAGCAGCTACAGAGTAACGCTGAGTGCCAGCAATGCTCCCATTCCAACATGCTGTTGGTGCTGCCCTCCCACTGTAAGGGAGTGGAATGGAGGTGAGGTGACCTGCGAGCATGGGCATACGGGGGGGAAAAGAGGATGCCGCTGAGGAGAAGCCAAAAATGGAGGGTGCTGGTGCTCGTGCTGGGGAAAGCCTTGCTTCCCTGGGACTAAAACACAGGTCTCTGCTAAGTGACTTTTAGGCATGAACTCGGAGTGAGGAAAGCTGCAGCCGTGAACCTTGGAATTTCCAGAACTGAGCGATTCTAGAGGAATAAGCAAAACAAACAAACAAAAAATCCATGTGAACAGTGAGGTGGGGTGAACAGTAAAAGGAAGGGAAAGCTTTGGCTACATCCTGGAATTTTTCCCACTACCATACATGGAGCATACAGTCTTGCTTGTGGTTTACCACAGAAAAAGCCATGGCTGATGGTGTTAGGAGTCTTCAGCCTGGAAGAGCCCTCAGTCAAGCCTTAGGCAATCCATGACATTCTCTGGAAATACCAAGGATCACTGTCTACTTCCATTATAACTGAATGCTTATTCCTTCAGGCTGTGGCCCATCAATCCTCAGCCTATGTGCTCTCCAATGATTCGTAGCCACCACTACTGATATGATTTCCACGCTCTGGCTGTTAGCTACAGCCTAGTCTGCTTCATCCAAATACAGAGGGGTGTACCTTTCCTGTTCTTTTCTACTCAGGTGGCAGAATTCAGTGGTTGGAGTGGCTTGTAGCGGGCTTCCATCCAGAAGCAGACGAAAGAAACACTGACCCACCTCTGTGTTGCATGTTCTTCTCCTTTCCCATTAGTATGACACAGCTCATCATGACCTGATTTTATGATGCATTGTGTTTCGGTCCCTGTCCCCTCCTCTCTGCAAAAAATTATCTGGCAGACCTGGCAAATACACAGGTTAATGATGTCATGCTGTGCATATTGTTATGCTAGATATCACCGAGAAGAAGCAGGAGGGAAACATGATGCAGTCACAGCTCCATATTCCTCAGATCATCTGGCTCCACTGTAAGATCCCAAGTAGAGCTGTATAAGAGAGGATCAGGGTTGGATACCAAGTCTGTGGTTGAAATGATGTGCAGTCTGTTGTTATTTCCACTTGAGATAAATAAAAAATGCAAGCCATTGGGCAGACTACAAGAAGCTGGGTTTTGCTTGGGAGAGTTGCTCCTGGCCAGGCTGGTCCAGAGCAAGAGGTACCAGTTGATTGAATGATTCCAGATCAGACCAGGCAAGGAGGGGATTGGAGAGCACTGATCCATGTTCATTTCCCCTCAGAACTTGGAGGAGAAGCATTATCTACGCATGCAGTTAGAGGGTAAAGTGGAAGAGCTGTGGAAGCGCTTCCAACAGGCCTTACGTAACTACACAGAAGCAACAGAGGATCGTAAGCTTGCCTTTGAAGCGCTCAAAGCCAGGGATGAGAAGAGCACCAGGGAGATTGAAATGCAGATGAAAAAACTGCAGAAGATGCAGGTGAGTGGTCCCCCTATCAGAGTCAGGGAAAAATTGGGTTGGAAGGGGCCACTGATGCTCCAGGCACTGCATTTATCTACAGTTTGTGACAGTACTGAGCCATTTCGGTAGTATTTATTTAATTTCTATACCACCCAATTAATTTCATTTATTTCTATTTAATTAATTTAATTTCTATACTGCCCAACAGCTGAAGCACTGTGGGTAGCTCACAGTACAGCTGTATTCTTTCAAAACTATAGCATGAACAGCCTCTCATAGTACCCTGCTTTAACCATTCTTGCTCACTCCCCCACTTCAGCTGGCTATCTAGCTACCTAACTCTTCCATGCCTGTAGCAGCTCACATGCAGTTACCTCCGGGAACATGTGGGGGTGCTGCTTGACTCACAGCTAATCTGTCTTCAGCTGGAGACATTGCTCAAGGAAACCAGTGCTTCTAGATCCTTAGCCATGACAATGTGCATCTTCAGGTCCTCTTTTCTGCCTTGCAAGAGCTGTTGTGGTTGCAGATAAACACTTCACTAGCAGGTGCTGTTTAGATGAACTAGTAGGTTTTTTGTGGAGATAATAGGTAAACCCCTATTAGGTAAAGTCTCCTCACTGAGGCTCACCTGGCACCAAAATTGTCATTTTTTAATATTTTGATACCAGGCCATGACTATCCTCTGTTCCCAGGCATTTAATGGCACATGATGGAACATGTCAACTGTTCTAACAGGTCTAGCTTTAGCAGGTCTTGCTTTATTGAAATTGTTTTAGTTATTGAAACTGTTTTTAACTACTCTGTCTTGAAATGTTATGACATCTGTATAACATGCTGAATTGTATTATTGTATTGTAGTTGTATTTTATAAATTGCTGTGAACCTCCCGGAGAGCCTTGGCTATGGAGTAGTATACAGACGCAATAAATACTGATAATAAATATTAATGAGGCACCAAAGTGTTTGGATTAAGCCTGGGAATAACAAGGATACTAACAGTCCTAATTTCTGCTAACCAACTGCTTTGCTTACACTTCCTTATCTCAGACACCTGTAGTTTTCAAACTGGTTAACTTCACAGGGCATATTCTGTATTGATTTGTTCATTGAAAAACATTGTACATCAGCGACAGGATCCTCACTCGCTGGAAAGGATCATATGGCATGGTTGGAGGGGATGTTCTTAGTCCAGCTGGGGTGGCAGCCAAGCTTTTGGGCTTCACAGAGTGAACTGAAAGTATAGCCTAAAAGGCACTCCAGACTCCCCTGTCTTGGGATTGTTTTTAAAGTCAATGGGCATTTTACCTTGTGGGGGGGAGTCATTGCGAGTCACAATCCAGTTGTAGGCAGGGCCAGAGCTAAAATGGGCATTTGTTGTTGTTAGTCGTGAAGTCATGTCCGACCCATCGCGACCCCATGGACAACATTCCTCCAGGCCCTCCTGTCCTCCATCATCCCCCAGAGTCCACCTAAACTCATACCGACTGCTTCAGTGACTCCATCTAGCCACCTCATCCTCTGCCGTCCCCTTCTTCTTTTGCCATCTATTGTTTGCAGCATTAGGCTCTTTTCCAGGGACTCCTTCCTTCTCATTAGGTGGCCAAAGTATTTGAGTTTCATCTTCAGGATCTGACCTTCTAAAGAGCAGTCAGGGTTTGAGGAGTCCCCACTTTTCTTTCTGTGCCATTACCTGCTCTCTCTCCTCCCATCCTTTTCCCACAACTTCTGATTTCTATTTAAATCTACTGCAAAGAACCTCCTGTAGCCTAAAAATATGTCTGTTGCTGGTACCAGGACCTCATTATCAGCCTCAAGAACAAGATTGCACTCCATGCCCGGGAGAGTGAGGAGCAAAATCGGCGTGTCCGCGAAGAGAAAGAGGTGGTGTTAAAGCAGTTGCAGAAGCTCAAGTCCCAGATGAACCGGGCAAGAGCCAAGGCCCGTAACAATCTGGCAAAGCTTTGCAGGGAGAGCAGTGGGACTCTCAAAGTGCTGGAACGTGTGGTGGAGAAGGTAAAATATCTGGTGGATTATTTTTGGGCACTCATTCTTTGCAGCTTCTTGCAAAAAGGACAAAGTCAGAAGGGAAGATGGTTGAAGAGAGCATTCATCAAGCTAACCTTTGGTGATCACTGGAAACCTGAGGGATTGCCCTGGTGGAGTCTAGATGGAGAAGAGTTGCTTCAGCTGTACAAATACAGCTTTGGCTTATAGAAGAGGCATCTCATTGCCTCCGGACAAGCCAGCAAGACCATGTTTAGGTGGGGTTATAGGACTGTTCTGATCCAAGGTACTGTTCTTACATTCCTAAGGCATGGAGGAATCAGTCCAGTTTTTTGGCCCCTGGTTGGAAATGCCTCGGTCAGAGTATTGGCCCTTGGCATTTCCTATCTTGTAGTGTCTGACTTGTGAGTATAAAGATTTGGGAATGTGAGAAATAGTAAATAAATCACTGGACAGATCATTTTAAGAAGCAGCACCCTTGCTGTGCGTGAATGTACATCTGATAGACACATCTATGTGCTGAGAAGAGTAAACCTTGGCCCTTTCTGCTTTTCTTAGCCATGCTGGGACAGCACTTTTGAGAGAAGATAAGAGGTTGGGTCCAGGATCTGATTTTATATGAACAGAAAGGTTTCACACATGGAAGGTGTCTCTACCTGATTTTTAGGGGTTGCACTCCACACAGCTTGGCCTGTTCAGTGGGTTCCCCTGACCCACTGTGTAGCATTTTCAAGAAGCTGCAGGGGATGATGTGGGGAGGAGGGGGAAGGGAAGTCCACTTCTACCAGCCCAGTTGTAAACGACTCCATCTGGATTCAGAGGCAGTGACATCAGGACTGCTGGGGCCAGAGATAGGATATCTGGCTGCAGAAAGGGGGAAAATCATGGCTGGATTAGATGTTTAGGAATTCTTGTTGGGAGGAGAAGCTGTGGGGATGACAGAAAAGTATACTAAGGGTGCCTTCATATGTAATGATTTTTGGTATGTGGCTCTTTATAATCATTTAACACGATTTTTGGAATGTGGTATGTAACAGGCTATTGGATATTGATCCATGCAGCTTTGGATGGCAGGAATAGATAGATATTCAAACCCCTCATTATTTCCTTTTTGCCTTAGAAGCTGGAGGACCTCTCCAGACATTATGTGGCACCAAACTTCTCACATAGTCTACACTTGTCAAAGAGATGTTGCTGATTTTGGCTCTGAGATGTGATAAATGTAAACTTGTGTTTATCACATTAACGTTATTTTTTAGATATACATTAAAAATCTGTAGATCTCTATTTTGGGGCCGGGAACTACATGCACTACTGTACAGAAATGGTGCAAGTGTCTTGTTTTGTCATAATGATCTGTTTGGAAGCCACTGTTCAGAGCAACCTAGAATTATGTCACTGGAAAAAGATAGCTGCACAGTTTTACTTCTTACACAGATATTATTTCAGTGTTGAACCAAACATAATATAGGGTGGCTCTTAAAGGCATAGGCTGGTTGGGCAGGGATCATTCTCTTTCTAGAAGATATAGAGCTCTTTCTCTATATTGTTCTTTCTCTGCATTGTTTTTAACTGTCCTGACACAGGTGCTGGAAATTAAAATGCCGCAGAGAACAAAGCAGGTCCCATGGGATGCAGCTGTTCTGCCAAAGTGATCTTATGTAGTTCATGGCCTCTCCTGCTATGCTTGCTGGAGACTAAAGGTTTATCTATGCTGCAGACATACATTGTTTTTTATACTAATTTAATCATCATAACCTCTCCTGAGGAAGGAGTGGGCAAGCCACAGGCTGTGGGCCTCCTGTGGCCTGGAATAACTCTGGCCATCTCCACCCAAGCCTTCCCTGCCCAGGCAGAAAAGGGAGACCCCCCTTACTTTCTGAACATGAACTGAAGAGGGTCTGGAAACCCAAAAGAATCCTAGGAATTGTCATTTGGTGAAGGGCTGAAAATTATATGTTCCTAATTCCCACCTTGCAGGATTACAAGCCCAGTTCAGGGAGCACAGCTTTCTCTGTGTAAGCCTCAGGCTTGGAAAGTTTCCCCTGTGCCAGACCTAGAGGAAAACTAAATCATATCTTGCTTCATTGTCCCCACAGGCAGAGCTGATCTTGCGCCTGGCTGAAATGTGTCGCAGGCTGGAGTCTGAGGAGGAGAAGGTGCTGCCATTTTATGCCAGCTCCCTGAGCTGGGATGAACAGAAGGTTGCAGATAAGGTGGCCATGGAAAAACCAGTTGAGCCTCTAGCTGAGGTGAGTATGAAATGGGTGGGGTGCACATCTCTTTCCTTCACAAGCAAAGAGGGGCGTACTGTTCTCAACTCACTGTCTGAATTAATCCCACGTGGAACATTAGGATCATTCTGTATCCCCGGGGCTTAGTCAGGTTGGCATTCCCTGCTATGTATTTCCAAACGGATTGAAAAGATTGAGATAAAACTCAATGGAAGCATCTGTCCCAAGGCTTGCAGCAGTTTTGGGGAGGGATTTTCCTCAAGATTTGGCAGGGATGGATACAGTTAACCTTCTATATCACAGTCCTGATCTCATGCCCAGACATCTGCTATTCACGGGGGAAAACCCACAACCTAATGTGACCTGATTGATTGGCATCATGTGTAGTTTGGCTCTATATTTTATTATTTTGTTGTTATTACATTTATATCTTGTTCTTTTTTCCTCCAAGAAACCTTGCCTCTGTTTTTTCCCCCCAGAATGCAATTCAACGTATCCCTTCTTCTCAGGCAGACCTGCCTATAGTGCTCCTCTCCTTTCTGAGAGCTCTGCAGTTGCAGGAAATTATCTATGTAACATGTTCTTGGGCTGTTGCATTCACAAGCATCTCTTGATTTAGAGTCTGCCTGTGAGGTGCATTGCACACAACACAGCTTTTCTCACTAAGCAGGCGTTTGTTTCTGGGTGAAGTCCTGGTCGTTCTCCAAAATAAGAGGGCAGTGCACCTCCTTGCAGCCAGCCCAGACTTCTGCGTTTTCCATGTCTTTTTACAGATGATGCAGGACTATGTGGGCCTGGAGCGCTTTTGGAAGCGCTACAACAAGGTGAGACTGGAACAGCTCTCACTAGAGCGGACTAAAGAAGCCCTGCTCCAGGACAACCTGAAGCTGAGGCGCTTGCTCAAGCAGTACCTGGATGGCATCTCCGTGAATGAGGAGGTCCTGAGCCAGATCAACCCACTGGTGATCGTCAACCAGCAGACTGTTGCCCCATCTCGGCCCCAGCCTGTGCCTGTTGGAGAGGCCCAGGTCAAGCGGCCAGTCTATAATGTAATAGAGGCGGCACATGAGGTTTCACATATCCTCTGAGCCAGCACCTTGTGATTTCAGATGTTTGTCTTCTGCCCCATTAATAGGCCACTGGGAATAAGTAAGAGGCCCGCAAGCCACCCCATCCAGGATACTGGACTGGGCCTTTTGGGGAAGGCTGCTCCCACAGCATGCGGCCATTAAAGAGTTAAACAGAGCTGTGCATCTTGGAGCCTTTTCTCCCCTCTGCAAGTAAAGCCAGCCAGGCTGGAATATTAAGAACTCATGTTGTGGTACATCTACACCCGCCCAGCAGCCCTCACACCTACGTGCAAGCTTTTAAAACGTACATGCACACAGCCTTTTGTTGCAGTAGCTGCTGTGGTGCACAAGCAGCAGGATTGGTTTTGAACCTGTTCAAGTTCTGACTGGGCTGTATGTGAGGTTCTTGCCTCCCATCTTCTCTGCCTTTGTTTTGTTTTGAATTCTTGCTCCAAGAATTCAGAGAAGAATACAGGAGGGTGGGGGTCAGGGTCACAGTGAAGGCACAATCCCCAGGACACGAGATACACGGAGTCCTCCCAAAAGCTGCTGACAGCCTTAGAGGCAGGCATGTGTCCTGTGAGTAGCTATGGACAGCAGTGGGAATTAACCCTTATTCTGAAGGCATGCCTATACTACAAGCGTATGTCTGTTTAATGCCAGTATCACTTACGTAGCTCTTCCCCTTGAAATCTTGGGAGTTGTAGTCTGTTGTGGGTTCTGAAAAGCCCTTTTTAGCAATCCCGAGGCACCCTCATGTGACTACAGTGCCCAAGAAGGATGGGGTAAAGTCTTACTGAAAGTGAACCCAATGGATTGCAGAAGCACCTCCGTTTCCTCTGTTTCAGGCACAATCTATGCTAAAGATGTATAGGATCACTGGGAATTTTAAACTTTTCTATGGTTAATGAGCAGGTACTGCTTACAGTGTATTTCCTAGCTGGCTTTCAGTGCTTTACCATCTGCAGAGGTAAGGGATCTTGTACTAACATACTTGATTCAAACTTCCTTTGTATCCTATCTTAGTTAAAGACAGTTCAGATGACAAGATCCTAGCACAGGAGGCCAGTCATACTCATTTTAATTCTTTGGTGCCTCACTGGAAGATGTCCAGCCTGCATCTAGCCTCCCTCATCTTTGTGTCTGTGTGTGAGGGAGAGAGAGAGCGGGCACTTCCCAACCCACCACAGAAGCAGCCACAAAGCCATGTTGAAAAAAGATCAAGAGCAGCTTTATTTTTTCTTGGCCTTGTTTCTCTTCTCCTCCTTGAGTTTCTTCTTGGACACCCGGGGCGTCTGGGCCTTGTGGTAGAGGTGGTAGCCAATGAGCCCCAGCAGCCCTGGAACAAGCACCATGCACAACATGGGCAGCACGTTGTTGACCAGCTTCTGCCCATAGGTGGCTCGAGAAAGCCCTACCAGCTCCACCTCAAACTGCAGGACTGCATCAGCTGGAAGGGAGGAGGAGGTCAGTCAAGCAGGGCTGTGCAGGGCAAAGGGAGCAGCCGGCAGGCAATAAACATACCGCAGGCAAGGCGGGGCTAGGAGTGGAAGCAGCCTCGCCAGAGGAAGCCACCCAGTGGTTTGTATCATTGCAACCACAGCAATGCCTACACCAGGCACAGGAGAAAGAAGCCTCTAGCCATGTTTCCTTGTGCCAGGCAAGCCCTCCCTCCAGCCCTTTCTCCAAGATGGTTGTAGGAGGACCTTCTGGGGCTCTGCATTGCCCACAGGATGGCCTGTGTAGGGAACCAAAAGAGCTGCCTTCCCCTTCCCCTTCCCCTTGCATGCTGATTAGGAGACAAATGCTTACACAGCTTTGCTATTACCTGCACGTGTGCTGTGGGTCACGGGACTGGGCACTACTTCAGTGCAGGACTGGATGCGTGACCAGGCCATTGTGGCCAAGGCAAGTTGTAAGTGGGGGGAGGCATGGCTGCTTGTCTAACTGCAACTACACTCAAGCCCGGCTGATAAAAAAAAAAAAGACCTCACCCACCAAGGGCATAACTGGGCAGTAAGCACATAGGCATCGGTGCACGCACGCACCCTGAGGGGCTGGGCAAATGGGACTGCTGTGCGTTTGGGAGAGGAGCACAGGTGACCTTCATTGAGCCCCACTCTAGCAAAAAACCTCATGTCTTAACCCAGCTGGCCAGAAGTGTAATTCTGAGGTAGGTGTGTTTGCAGCCACATTGTCTCCATAGCACTCATGTGCATCCAGTGAGACTGGGGCTCCCTTCCATGCTTCTCTTTTTCTCACTACAGCTATCTCCACATTGCTTTCCTAGCTTTTGTCTTGGTCAACTTGGCCCCCGGGCCTGATGCTCTGCACTCCTGCCCTAAGGCAGCAGAGGTGGACAAGCCCATCTATAAGAACACTCTCTGGAGCTTGATTACCCCCAGCCAAGATACCCTGCTGAATGGCTGTCTAGTAGAGGCTACTGTGTGAATCCTACCTGGAATGGCTGGTGGGGATCCTCGTTTGCCGTATGCCAGGTGAGGGGGGATGATGACTCTTCGTTTCTCCCTGCCAGAGAAAATGGAAGATCATCTTAATACTTGAGGACAGGATGCTTGGACACGAAGCCGTTTTCACCGGAAAGGGATCTGATACTGGAGATCAGTAAACCTAGCTTAGAATTGCCATCTTTGGAGAAATGAGCTATGGAATCTTCTTCCTTGTGGGTAGGAAAAGGCTTCAGAGGCAGGCTGGACAGACATGTCAGACAAGTTCTTACAGGATCTCCTAGCTTTGTGTAGGTACTTACCACTGCCCTGAGGGCTTTTAAGCTTCATCACACTGAAGCTTTCAAAGTAAAGGGTTTGAGTCTCAGTGTAAAAAGGTACCAGACTCATATACTTTAATCAGTATTCAATAACTAATATAATAGGAGAAATTATGGGTTACATTAAAATCCCAAAGTGAGAGTTTTAGGGAAAGGACACCAAATAAACGAAAACATTCCACTTTTATAGCTGTACATACAGAAATTGAGGATGCCTCCACCAGCTCCCCACAGCAGCAATCAACAGAGTCCACATGTGCATTAACTGTGCTGCTGTTATGTGCCATCAAGTTGTCTCTGCCGTACAGCAGCCCTTTGAATGAAGGCCCTTCAAACTGCCCTGTCCTTGACAGCCCCGCTTAGCTTTTGTAAACTCAAAAGTGTTACTTCTTTAATAGAATCTCAGAGTTGGTCTTCCTCTTCCCTCTTCAACTTCCTCTGTCATAATTGTGTTTTCCGTTTCATCATTTTAGCTTCTAGGGAAAGTTCTGGCTTGATTTGATCCAGAACCCACTTGTTCATCTTCCTGTCACTCCATCGTGTATTCACAAAGCTGTCCTCCAGCACCATGTTCCAAATGCATCCATTTTCTTCCTGTCAGCTTTCTTCACTATCCAGCTTTCACACCCATATACAGTGATCAAGAGTACAATAGTGCAAATGATCTTGGCCTCAGTTTCTAGCAGAACAGCCTCACAGTTCAACATTAAATGTATACAATAGTTTTATACTAGTTTCACTGTCACAGCTTCTCTCTAGGAATTGCGGTTCATGAGACTGCTGAAGATTCACCATTGGAGAATCCTTCTCCACCTGCTCACTGTATTACAGTTCACAAGTTAAATCCAATAGCACACCATCAGAAGTCTGCTAGTGTGATAGTTCTACCCCTCCCCTCCCTCCATCAGGCCCCCCATGCCACCCTAAAATCTGCTCTGGAGAGTTTTCCAGTCTTGTGGTACATATTTCAAAGGCGTGCGGTCTCACTTTTCTGGTTCTGCTGGCAAAATTATCATGTTGAATCCAACCCAATACCAGTTAAAATAGTTTAGCTGTGCAATCCTATATTCAGAAGCCAATCTCATTGAATCCTAGGTCAATAGCATAGATGTACCCAGAGAGATACACTGCAAAACACTCTCTGGCTTTGTCTGTTAGCTAAACAGTCAAGAGCAACAGGGAGTTTGTACATCCTGCCTCTGTCACAGCCAGATGAAGACCAGCCTGGTCCCATCCAACAGCCAGAGAAAGGACCGCTGCAGGGAACCCGCTCCCCTGCCTAAAGGAACACTCCCTCCAGCCACCAAATGCCTTGAGGCTGCAAAGCTGAAGGGAAGCAGGCCCTGGGCTTCATTCATCTGCCAGGGAACTAAGGGCCACTGGCTTCTAAGCAGCTATGACCATTTTGTTTTGCATTGCTGCAATTTGTTGTAGGCTGCCTTGAGGGCAACTCATTTGAAAGGCAAGGTGTTCATCTTCAAAATAAATACACCCTTTCCAATGTTGTTGTTAGTTGTGAAGTCGTGTCCGACCCATCTTGACCCCATGGACAACATTCCTGCAGGCCTTCCAGTCCTCCACCATCCCCCGGAGTCGACTCAAGCTCACGCCGACTGCTTCAGTGACTCCATCCAGCCACCACATTCTCTGCCGTCCCCTCCTTCTTTTGCCATCTGTTGTTCCCAGCATTAGGCTCTTCTCCAGGGAGTCCTTCCTTCTCATTAGGTGGCCAAAGTATTTGAGTTTCATCATCAGTATCTGGCCTTCTAAAGAGCAGTCAGGGTTGATCTCCTCTAGGACTGACCAGTTTGCTCGCCTTGCGGTCCAAGGGACTCGCAGGAGTCTCCTCCAGCACCACAATTCAAAGGCCTCGATCCTTTGGCGCTCAGCCTTCCTTATGGTCCAACTTTCACAGCCATACATTGCAACTGGGAAAACCATAGTCTTGACTATACGCGCTTTTGTTGGCAGGGTGATGTCTCTGCTTTTTAGTATACTGTCTAGATTTGCCATAACTTTCCTCCCCAGGAGCAAGCGTCTTTTAATTTCTTGGCTGCAGTCCCCATCTGCAGTGATCTTGGAGCCCAGGAAAATAAAATCTGTCACTCATTTCTTCCCCATCTATTTGCCAGGACGTGAGAGAACCGGATGCCATGATCTTAGTTTTCTTAATGTTGAGTTTCAAGCCAACTTTTGTGCTCTCCTCCTTCACCCTCATCAAGAGGCTCTTTAGTTCCTCTTCACCTTCTGCCATGAGAGTGGTATCATCTGCATATCTGAGGTTGTTGATATTTCTCCCAGCAATCTTAATTCCAACTGGTGATTCATCTAGCCTGCCTTTCTCATGATGTGCTCTGCATATAAGTTAAATAGGCAGGACAACACTATACAGCTTTGCCAAACTCCTTTCTCAATTTTGAACCAATCAGTGGTTCCATGTCCAGTTCTCACTGTTGCTTCTTGACCCACATACAGGTTTCTCAAGAGACAAATAAGATGGTCTGGTACTCCCATCTCTTTAAGGACTTGCCACAATTGGTTGTGATCCACACAATCAAAGGCTTTAGCATAGTCAATGAAGCAGAAGTAGATGTTTTTCTGGAACTCCCTAGCTTTCTCCATGATCCAGCGTGTGTTGGCAATTTGATCTCTAGTTCCTCTGCCTCTTTGAAATCCTGCCTGTACTTCTGGTAGTTCTCGGTCCACATACTGCTGGAGTGTAGCTTGTAGGATTTTGAGCATAACGTTGCTAGCATGTGAAATGAGTGCAATGATGCGGTAGTTTGAACATTCTTTGGCATTGCCCTTCTTTGGGATCGGAATGTAAACTGATCTTTTCCAATCTTGTGGCCACTTGTGATTGAGTTTTCCAAATTTGCTGGCATATTGAGTGTAGCACTTTTACTGCATCGTCTTTTAGGATTTTGAATAGCTCAGCTGGAATACTGTCGCCTCCACTAGCTTTGTTGTTGCTCAGACATCCTAAGGCCCATTTAACTTCACATTCCAGGATGTCTGGCTCGAGGTCAGTGACCACCCCACCGTGGTTATCAGGGACGTTAAGCTCATTCTTGTATAGTTCCTCTGTGTAATCTTGCCACCTCTTCTTAATCTCTTCTGCCTCTGTTAGGTCCCTGCCATTTTGATCCTTTATCATGCCCATCTTTGCATGAAACATTCCCTTCATATCTCCAATTTTCTTGAAGAGATCTCTGGTCCTCCCTAGTCTATTCTTTTCTTCTGTTTCTTTACACTGTTCATTTAAGAAGGCATTCTTATCTCTTCTAGCTATTCTCTGGAATTCTGCATTCAATTGGGTGTATATTTCTCTTTCTCCCTTGCCTTTTGCTTCCCTTCTTTCCTCAGCTATTTGTAAAGCTTCCTCAGACAGCCATTTTGCTCCGTCCATACTTCTTCAGGCACTCTATCAGATCTAATTCCTTAAGTCTATTTGTCACCTGTACTGTATATTCATCAGGAATATGATTTAGGTCATACCTGAGTGGCCTAATGCTTTTCCCTACTTTCTTCAATTTAAGCCTAAACTTTGCAACAAGAAGCTCATGATCTGAGCCACAGTCAGCTCCTGGTGTTGTTTTTACCGACTGTATAGAACTTCTCCATCTTTGGCTGCAGAGCACATAATCAATCTGATTTCTGTGCTGATCAAATACCACCTGCAAAAAATACCTTGACAAGTTCAAACACAGTGACCTAGACAACAAGCCAAGCAGCCGGTAGGTTACTTACCCAATACACATATCCAGCAGACTCTGTTCCAACCCTGAATAAAGAAAGAAAGGCAATTTACTTTCTGCCCATTTGGTGCGGTTCTAGGTTGGGATGGGTGTACTGAGGCCTGGTTCTTGCTGATGTGGTAAGCATCTGTCTGGACACTGTCATGCCAGACTGCAAGCAGAGGCTCACGTAAGCGTGTCTGATTTTTCCTTTCCTAAATACAGTACTTTGCATTTTTCCCTGTTGACATTCATTTTGCTGATAAAAGATGACAAAGGTGGTGGGGGGAATGTGAGAAAAATGGGAGTAAACAGTTACAGATGCTCCTTTGTAGAAGGTCCAGAAGTGCAAACAAAAAGTTTATGGTCCAACCCTTGTGCATTTTCCCAGGTGCCTCCTTTAGCCAAATGTAGTACAATCATATGAATGTCAGAGATGTACCTGGAATGACTTGTCGTTTTCCCAGCTCCACTTGCAACGGATCACGGGAAAGTGAGGTATCAATAATGCGGCCATCTTCAAGGCTACCCTGCAACAAAACAACATGTGGATTTCTGAATTTAGGCACAATCTTCTGCATGTTTAGGCAGAAAAAAGGCATGCGACCTCTGCAGGATCGAGAATGCTGGTACTTGTAGGACTTTTTTCTGTCTAGACATGCTTAGGATTGCATTGTTCCTAGCTAGTGACAGCAGAGCTGCTGCTTCCCAGGCTGTAAAAAAAAGAAAAAGGAAGTGTTGAAATTGCGGTTCTGAGGCAAATTGAGCAACACTGTGCCATAGGTGAAAACAAGTCTAGTGGTAATTTCGAATGTGAGAGAACAGCTTTCCATTATTTTAAAAGCAAATATGGACAAGCTGCAAGACTCAGATGCTTGGGAGAAGCATTGAGAGATCTTGGAAGAAGCATTCCTTTATCTCCCAAACATCATCAAAACACCATGGAGAAAAGGCCTACACTGAACTACTGTGTATTCTAGGTTACCCGCTCAGTTCATGAAGGGGCACAGCAAGAATGACTTGATCCTCAGCACCACTCAGGGTAACTAGAAGGGTTACTGCCTCTGCACAGGGCAAGGTGGTTGATGGGGGGCAAGGGCAGTGCTAGGTAATGAAAAGATTCAGGGCTCATACCTGCAGGCAAAAGAAAAAGTACACATTTGCAAATGCTGATTTATTGATGCTTTAAAGCCCTTGTGCATGTCTGGCCCTTATTCCCAATTTACACCATTTGTAAAGAAAGGATGCATAAAGAAGGGAAGGGCATTTGATCAGAGGAAAAAGCCTCAGTCAGTGCAGAAAAAGCCAGCTAAGAGACGGAGATCGGACGTCAGGATTTCAGCCCTCACGAGCCACTCCTTAGCACCCGTCCCTGATGGGGTGCTGCTGCTGCTGCTGCTGCTCTTTCGCAGGCTTCTTGAGTATTTTTCTACCCGCCCCCAGCGGGAGGGCGGAGCTCATGGAAGCTCCACCCGAAAAGGCTGGGATACTTGGAGGGAGGCGGCTGTGCTGACGTGTTCGTGCGGCTTTTTGCTTTTCTCTGGCAGCCCGCCCACCTCGCTCCCTTTATTTACTCACCGTATAGTGGATTTGAATCGTGTCGCCTATCGCCGAGCGCTCCACGCAGCCGTCGGGGGGCGCCACCTGCGAAGGCGAGAGACAGCAAGAGGCGCGGAGTAGTGAAATGGGGAGTGGGAAACGGTGTAGCGCTTATTCCTCCCAGTCTGTTACTCGGGATGCTAACGCGTTCATCACTGCGATGAGAACTGCCGATTACCGTCGACCTGCAAGAGCAGGCTTCCCCAACCCGGCGCTCTTCGGACCGTGTTGGACTACTGTTCCCAGAATTCCTAAGCGTTGGCCATGCTGGCTGGGGCTAATGGTTGAAGCCCAAAACATCTGGACGGCACCAGGTTGCTGAAGGCTGCCTGAGAGAGACGCGTCTTTTTTGTGCGCGCACCGCCGCGCCACAGCGGCATGATCCAATCGCGCATGTGATGAGAAGGACCCCGATCGCCTCAGCTGCTGTGGGGCAGGATCCCGTGCCCCACCGAGTGAGTCTCCTCAACTGTCATGTGGGCCGGCAGAGAGGCTGCTTAGAAGCGCACCCGGCGGCACTGCAACTGGAGTTTGCCAGCCAGCCAGCCAGGCCACGCACACTCACCAGGGTTTCAAGCTGCAGCGTCCGGAACGGAGTTTCGCCGTCACTCCCCCGCTCTTCCTCCTCCTGTGACCGGCTCTCAACCCCGCAGCCCACGAGGAGGAGGAGGAGGAGGAGGGGAAAGAGCAGGCGGGCCCGGTGCCGAGGGAGCATGGCGACTGGAGATGGAGGCCCCCGCGGGCTGGCGGCAGGAAAAGTACGCGCGGCAACTGCCCGGCTTACACCTAAGGCCAGGGGTGCCTCCTGGCGCCGCCTCCTGCTGCCCGCTTCCCCGCCCCAGAGGAGGCAGGCAGCAAGCGAGAGCCCTCCTAGAAACGAGAACGAGAGAAACCGCCCATCGTTCTCAGGCCACGGGAAGCTTCAGTCGGGACCCAAGAGAGACACGGCCATGCACGTGTTCTCAGCAACTCTCTTCGTGCGCCTCCTGCCTTCATGGCACAGTGCCTGCAAGCAGCATACACGTGGCTAATTTCGGAAGAATCGGTTCCCAGAGGTGGAAGCTCGTGGGCCGCAGAACCCTGCGGGTATGGGATGGCTGGGGATGCTAGCATTCTGCACATGCCCAAGGGCACTTGGTTCTTTACTGCTGCTTCACCCAAGTTTCAGGGCTCCGTTGTGGTGCCGAGAGAAGCTGCTTCTAAGGCTGAGCATCCTGTCAAAGCATCCCAATTTGCACGCAAGTTATTGTTGAGGAGCTTTGGCTCATTGAGATGCCACATTGTCTCTAGCATGCGCACAGAGACAATCAGCACGGTTCACGTTTTATTAAGCAGCAGTGGGTATGCTGCTGCTATGCACAGACATAGGAGCCACCACTGCTACATGGGGGAAAGAAGAGCACCAGTGCCCCAGGGGCAGGGAGGAGAGCGCCCCATGAGATGCCACCACTGCCACATGCAAGCCACTGCTGCCCTCACCCTCCATTTCCACCCTCTTCCCCTCTCCTATCTAGGAGGGGCCTTTACTCACCTGTGCTTCACTACCGCCATCTGAGGAGGTCCATCTCCAGGGCTGCTTCCCCACCAATGCCTGGCTTTCATAATGGATCCCCCATGCAGAGGAAGGCAATTGGGCCAGGCAGGCTTCCCAGTGGGGATGCACGGTGAGCAACCATCCAGAGAGCTGCGTATTTCCTTTGCCACAGCAGGAGATGGGCCCCTGCTGCACAGCTGCCCATCCCATGCCTCGCTTCTGGAAGCAAATCACTCCAGCAGCCCTGATGAGACTCAGGGCAATCCCGGCAGCGGCACATGAAGGATCCATCCCCCTTCCAGATCTGTTGCCTGAGGAGGGGGATTCACCCTGGCTCATGAGAGGACCAGCCCTGAAAATGTGTGATATTATCTGCTGGCAATCATCCCTCCTTACCCTTCTCTTTCATTCCTTCTCTCTGCTGCAGGCCTAAGGGCCAAATTCCTTTCAGAGAAGCTCTCAGAGGGTGCCTGCCAGGAACAGGCAGAGCTGAAAGCAAAGTTTTGCCAAGCACACAGCACGCACCAGCCTATTGTAGCTCAAAGCTCTTACTGACAGTACGTAAGTTAGCCTTGGGAGCGTCATTTCAAGCTTTTAGAATGGGGGGGAAATCATGCAAAAGTTCCATCCTTAGCTGAAATTTCTGTTCTTGGACTTTGGAATCAGCAACATGGTGCACCACAGGAAGGGAGGTAACCAGAGGAAATCACCAATAAACCACAGATCAAGGCTTACAGACAAAGAGATGTTTTCTTACAAAATATAGAGAAGTTAAGGAATGTATAAATGGGGTACAAAACAGATTTGGAGGCTGTACAAACAGAGCATATCTTGGACCTGAAGCTTATTTGATTAAGCCTTCAAAGCATAGTTGGGCAACTTGTGACCTTTCAGAGGGTATGGCCTTCTACTCCCATCAGTTCTACCAGCGCAGCCAATAGTAAGGGTTGACGGGAATTGTAGGCCAAAACTGGAGTTCTACAAGTTGCTGAATCTTGCTATGGAGAGATGAAGGAAAAGATGAAAAGAAACTGATGAAATGGAATAACATACGCAAAGGAAAGGAAATGTTCAACACCAAATATGGGGGTGGAAGGGTGCTAGGGAAGTAAATGAACATGTTAGACACTTAAGCACTATGTGCGGGGGAGGAATCAAGATTTTGTGACACAGGGCTTGGGGTGGCTCTTATAGAAAAGCTCACAGGTTGGAGAAGAATGAGATTGGCTTGATTTGCACAAAACAATTCAGAGTACTACAGGAGGACACGGCGGACACTACAGGAGTTTCATGAGCAAACTTGGGCAGAGAATTCTAATCTTTACACATGCGAATGGCTACTGATTACTGTACCAGTAGGAACAGTGCTTTTGGCCCAGTGCTTTGATAACCCTGCCAGCTAGCTGATAGAGGGCATAGGTTCACTCCAATATTTTACCCTGTGTGTCTCTAAAATCATAAGTTGCTTCAAGGAAAAAAAACAGATCACATATTCAAATATAAATGTTATCAGAAATCTAGAAAACAACATAATGTGTGACATGAATTTAACAACAGCACAATTTCAGTTGCACAAGATGGTGTACTGCACACAAACATAAAGGCTGTGCAAGGTCTCTGCAAGAGCAGCCAAGCGAGAAAACCCCCCAAGGTGCTTTCAGAGACCTGAGCGCCATACAAGTCCTCTTCTTCCACATGTGGGCACTGAAGAGGTATCCTCTTGTTGGAAGTACTGCATGGGCCTGTAAATTAGGGATACTCTCATCTATCCGCCCCAGGCCACAGGTCTTCTCCCTTCCATGGAGTCTCTCCTGCCCCTGGCTGGGCTGATGGAGTAGCTTTTACTTAGTACATAAGAGAACAAAATATGCATCACACCCATTTAACAATATTTTAAATAAAAAATAAATGTGGGCCTATAGACCTCAGCTCAGTAATTATTTGCACTTTTATAACAAAGTGTTTTTCCTCCTTTTTCTTTATACCATCACTAATAATAGCTCCTATCAAGAAGATTACCAATTCGGGACACCCAGATACCTGTACACCAGGGACAATCTCAGCCCATCAGTCCCAGGCCTTCTCTCTTCTGTCGAGCCAGGCCTGCTGGTGCTGTTTGTCCCTCCTGCCCACGATCTAGAGGAACAGCTTTGCTGGGCTACACTTTAACTCCTGGGCTGGGATGGGCTGTTCAAAGGAGGGCTGTGAAAGGAAGCAGAGAGGGCCAGTGTGGAATAGTGGTTAGAGTGTTGGACTGGGACCCAGGAGATTGGGGTACAAGACCCTACTCAGTCACCGGATGGCTTTGGCCCATCACTGACTTTCAGCCTCATCTACTTGATAGGATCGTTGTGAAGATACAAGTGGAAAGGACGAGGATCATATAAACTGCCTGCCTGGCTGGGGCTGCTTGCGAGAGGGAACAAGGCAGGATCAAAATGTAATAACCAGAGAGGGATTTGCATATTTCAGGGACTTTTAACAGCCCAGGTCAAGGGCAGGGCATTGCTACACTAAAAACCACGTTATGGCCTCTTGCCTTGGCTTCTGCAAGCCTACACTGGGTTAGCCTTATTGTGCAAAGTGGACAAAACTAGAGACAAGCCGAGTTGCAAAAGCCAGCAAAGCTGAGCTGCTTGGTGCACACACTGATGGAGTAGGGTAAGAAAAGTGTGTGTGTGTGTGTGTGTGTGTGTGTGTGCGCATGCAGAAGCATGGACTTGTTACAAGAACAGGACTCCGGAACCTCTCGTCAACAAGCCAATCCCCGAGTCACATCTGGGGTAGCATAAGACAGAAAGTTGCTTTCATACACTCCAGGTGACATGAAGATGGAGACAGAGCCACGCACAGGACCATGGGCGTGCACATATCACTGGCAGGACAAGCCGTGCAGCTGCCACCACACAACGTCCAGCCAGTTGCAGATGATCTCCTAACACACAACAGCTGCAAAAAATCTTTGGACAGGCACATGCATTCACCAACATGCACACAGCAAGTAAGTTGGCCAGACGTACGGAATGAAAAGAAGTTCAGACTGGTTCTTGGACAGGCAGCCTGGCTTCACTTGCTGTTAAAGCTGACGTAGAAAGCAAACATGCCAGCTACAATTTCCTACCAGCCTGTAGGTAGGAAATATGCCAACCTGTCACCTTGACTGTGTCCCAGGACAGAGTCACTGAGAACAACAAAGTGACTTCTGGGAAGGCAAGCCAAAGATAGACTCTTGGATGTGTGTGGAGGGAAAAACGAAACCGAGGAGTAGTAAAATTGGAATGGGGGCATCTTTACCATAAATTTCTAAAAAAGAGGGGCAGTGGCTCAGCTCAGTTGCAAAGTGCACGTTTTGCCTGCAGAAGGACCCAAGTTCATTCCTCACCATTACCAGGAAAAGCCATGAAAACCTCCTTCTTGAAACCCTGGAGAGCTGCTGCCAATCAGTGTTGACAAGATGGGGCTAGATAAGCCAAGGCTCAAGTCTGTTCAAGTCTGGATTTTAAAATGAGCCCAAGAAATAGAAACTGGTGTGAGAGAAACTAATTTCTGCTGAGAGGTTACAACATTTCAGGTTGATTAGCTTAGAGGGGGACATAATATGGGATAAAATTACGCATGGGGCAGAAAGAGAGGGTAGTCTTCTAGAATGCATGAATCTGATGGGTGGTAACTTCCGGACAGATAAAAAGGACGGACATTTTCACCCAGTGCATAGTTAAAGCATGGCATTCACTTCCACAAAATGTAGTGATGGCCCCCATTTGAAAAGGGGATTGGATAGATTCATGGAAGAGAAGGCTGCCAATGGCTGCTGGGCCTGATGGCTCTATGCAGCCTCCAAGGCAATATGACAATGTGCACCTGTTGCTGGAGAACATGGGCAGGAGGGTGCTGTTGCATTCATGTCCACTTGTAGGAACTTGTGGGCACCTGGTTGGCCATCATATGAATACAATACTGGGCTAGCTGGACCCTGTTCTGATCCAGCTGGGCTCTTATGTAGTGATAACCCACAGGGAGTGGTTATTTATTTATTTTATTTTTTCCAATTTATAGCCTGGCTTTTTCCTACAAAGGGCTCAAGGCAGCTTACATCTCCTCTTCCATCTTATCCCCACAACAACCCTGTGAGGTAGGTTGGGCTGAGAGTCTGTGACTGGCCCAAAGTCACCCAGTTGGCTCCATGGCTGAGCAGGTACTAGAACCCAGATTGTCTGAGTCCCAGTCCCATGCTCTTCACCACTACACCACACTGGTTATTCTGGTCCTGATTAATTCCATGTGAAATGCTGCAATCCTGCAAGCAACTAGTTCTATCTTTATGCTACAGTTCAGTCCATCAGAAAGCTCAGCACATAACAGTTAATGACATTTGAAAAGCTACAATGAAAACACAGCAGTAATTGACTGAAAATGTAGTCAAATAAGCAATACATGGATAGTTTCTTGGAGCCTGGATTCCTGCCATATTCCCTAGCAATAGCTATGACTGAAAGAAGCATTTACACTTGAGTAGTTGCAAGGCTATAGTTTTCCCAGTTGCAATGTATGGCTGTGAAAGTTGGACCATAAGGAAGGCTGAGCAGTGAAGAATTGAGGCCTTTGAATTGTGGTGCTGGAGGAGACTCCTGCGAGTCCCTTGGACATCAAGGAGATCAAACCGGTCAGTCTTAGAGGAGATCAACCCTGACTGCTCTTTAGAAGGACAGATACTGAAGATGAAACTCAAATAGTTTGGCCGCCTAATGAGAAGGAAGGACTCCCTGGAGAAGAGCGTAATGCTGGGAACAATAGATGGCAAAAGAAGGAGGGGATGGCAGAGAATGAGGTGGCTGAGCTTAAGTGGACTCTGGGGATAGTGGAGGACAGGAAGGCCTGGAGGAATGTTGTCCATGGGGTCACGATGGGTCGGACGCGACTTCGCGACTAAGAACAACAACAACAAGTTGCACCAGATAAGGAATGGTCTGGTGTATTTGAATGCACTTCCCAGTGATAGTAATGGGAGCAGCATGACTAAACAGAATCCATTCTGACAGCTTAATTCTATGTAAGCTAATGTGGAAGTAGGTCCCATTGGGTTTAATGGTGCTTATTCCCAGGTGAGGGTGCAAAGAGTTGAAGATCCCACAGTGATGATGGGATCCTGGTGGCTTCTAACTCCAGACATGTTTGCTATGCAGCCTAGAGCAAGCACTCTGTTGAATCACAATAATAACTTTGAGCTTCTTGGAAAACTTGCAAGACAAACAGCAATAAATCTAGCAAGAATGACATGTGAGAGAATCAGACCACTAAACATGGGAAACACCTGCGGGGTTCTGTCCTACTGTTCCCTATTTATGGAAATGGAACATATTGCACAGATTAGATCAATTTACACACCATATGAGTAATTTGCCAGAATTATTTGTATGCTATTTAGATAGCTTTTAGTTTCTGTAGGAAAGATGGCCAAAAATATGGCATCACTGACAAAAGGACCCATGGCCAGGTAGTTGGGGGAAGCAATTAATACCTAGAGACATGTGCAAGAGTTTGTTGAGTGATGGCAGATTATTCCTTGATCCAATTCATGTTGCAACAACTGAGTATGGGTTGTCGTTGAACTGTGGGTTGAGTGGGGCTGAGTATGGGTTGTTGTTGAATCATGGGTTGTCATGGGTTGTCCTTATGTGCCAACCTTGCACAGTGGTTAACTATAGGTTGTTAAGCACAAACAACTCAGAGTTCACAACCCATCAACAATTCATGTTTTTCATAGTTAACAACCCATACTTAAACCATTGGGCAGGGTTTGCACACAACAACCATCCATGATTCAATGATAAGCCATACTCAGTAAGAACTCTGGGTTGTCATTATGTTCAAATAAGGCGTCTGTGTACTGAAAGCCCACCCAGATTCTCTCAAGGTTCTCTTAGCAGAAATTCAGGTGCTTACATTTGTGGCTGATCCCAGTGCTGTTTTCCCTCCTCTCACAATCTGACAAACTTGTCAGAACGTATAAATTTAGTGAGACATGGACTTCAAGGTTACATTATTGTCCTACAAATCTCTAAATGACTTAGGGTATCTAGCAACAAGTGAAGCTGGTGATTTCTATGTTAGAAGAATTTAGTTCCCCTGCCCCCACTCCCCCACCCAAGTTTAATAGCTATGCAGTGGGATATTTTGGAGGAATGGCTGCAGATGATTTAAAAATGAGGAGGAAAAAGACGCTTTCCACTGGCAGCAATGAATACCCTGGGCTTAGGTGAATAGGAAATAGATTCAGGGTTGGGCACCAGGAGATAGGCCTAGCAGCCTCACTGCAGAAAAACTTTGCATTCTTTTAAGAGGCTAGTACTCATGAAAGATGCTGAAGGATTGCAGAGCTAGAGCTCCAACCTTGAAGCTGAGGATGTGTTCTCCAATCCATCTCCCCCACCCCTTGCAGCCAGTGTGGAAAGAACCATGCCCACTACCTCTCTGAGCTCAGGGAAGGTTTAAAGGGGTATTCTGGGGGTAGAGGGAAAGGAGACTGGGGCCACCAGGGTATGATGCATCATGATGATGCTCTGGCCACCTTCATTCCCTCTGTGAAACACCTCAGCTAGATTGTCAGAATGAACTATGTTACTGCAATACTCTGTGGGGGGTGCAGGGAGTCACCTCTACTACTGTTCTGCTGTGGCAACTCTGCACTGGATGCTCAGAAACCCCCACGTTCAGAGGCTTACAAGCATCAAGGGTGCAATTGAGAGCCCTGGTCCCTAAAACAGCATTTAGGTGCAATCACAAGGGTTGCTCAGGGTGCAGATCTAATAAACTTCTTTGAGCTCCTCAGAGAACAGTGAAGCCAATAGTGGTTACAAGTGTGTGTTTGGGAGGACATAATATTAAGCAGTCAGTAGAGCCGAAAAAAGTTTCTTTTGACCTTTAGCTAGTTTTCTTGTGTATAAAAGACTAGCATGTTCAGTATGTTTGGCAGTAGTAGTGGTTTCATTTTGTTGGAAGTGGGCCTGATTTAGTCTACTGTTTTATGCTTATGGTTTCTTAATCAAGGGGACCATTTTTTATGATTCTGCAATGTTTGAAAGGCTGTCACTTTCTGTATTCAAGCTACTTTAAATTCACTCACTTCTACTAACGCCTCATAAATGTCAAAACAACCCTTATTATTTTTTCCAGGGAAGCAATGCAGACAAAAGTAAAGTATTCATTTCATCATGGTGACAGTTGTACCTTCCCTGAAGTCAAGTGACATTTTCTTCTTTTACTCACAAAACCCCAGGGGCACATTTGTTTATTTATTTAGAAAATTTCTATGCCGCCCCATTCGCCGAAGCCACCATCAATCCCATCACTCCTATTTGGCTTGATTTTTGCCAAGAAAATAGGACTAGAATGGATTGTTCCTCCAATCCTTACCATTAATTTATTAGTTATAGCCATGGAAGCACTATTAGCTTTTACCAGTAAGCTGCAGTACGTGATTGCCACCACAATTCGGCAGCAAAAGACCAACAATTCTCCCTTGGAGATGCCCTAAGCACGTGTAGCTTATTCAGAAGGGCGACAGTGCCAAATCCGCTGGACGGGTTCATGTCCAGCTTCCAACGGGACTGTTTCCCACAGTAGCTGAGTGGTTACAGTTTGAAGTCTGGATGCTCACCAGAACTGCATGTGTATATATATGTGGTGGCGGCATGTCCCAGCATGCCCAAATTATTATTTTTTCAACATAATGCCAATCTTTAAATGGAATTAAGCTCTGTTGAGCTCAGTGGTGGTTACTTCAGACCATGAACGTTCAATCTGTAAAACACACCTTCAGCCAGCTGTTCAAATGCAGTCTGCATCCGGCACAAAGTTACAACAAGGTGCCCACTTATGTGCTTCCTACTGTTGTACGATGAGGCTATTCAGTCTTGGAACATGTCTTCCTAAACAGAAGACCTTACACCCTCTCAGCACACCTTGCTGCGCGCACACACACACACACACACGGTGTATGTGAAGACTTACCTGTGCTAACCCTATTACACTGTACGCTTGACTTCCAGGCATTCAGCCAAAGCCAGCAACTCCACCAATCCTCTATTCTACCAACAGGCAGAGTGTGCAGGATGATGGGAACTGCGGTGTTTACACCAGCCCCACCAAAGGTTTCCAGGACCCTTATTCAAACCCGTCCCTCTTCCAGTCAGGCCGTGATGGACAAATGGAAGAGGGAAAAGCAAGCTGCATTGCTCTAGTGCTGTAGATTGACTGTGCAGAAACCTAGACACCCAGAAAGCTTTCCAGAGCATGCTATTAATGCCCATCAGGGAACACTCACTGTATGTCAGGCAGTGGGTCAAAGGCACATCTGGAGAGGTCTGCCAAAAGCTGGCAACCTTACCTTAGTGGCTCCCTCCCCCAAAATATTTGACCTGCCCCCCTGCCCCCGCACCAAGCATAGCCCCAAACAGACTGTTTCTGCAGCAGTCCAGTGGTGCTATAAAACCCACTTAGGGCCCCACTGTGTGCATGTCTGGACGGAGAAAGGCTGTGCAACTCCCAGCATGCTCCAGACTGCACCCTTGGCTATTCCACGGTGCTATGTACCTCGAAGGCCCAGGCTGGAATGGTGCTTAGATGCAAGAGGAAGATGGGAGTGCGGAAAGAGTCCCCCGCCAGGGCAGGCCGGGTGCCCCCGGTGATGGGATAGGCATGCCAGCTATTTCCCCTGCTGGGTTGCTACCCCCATTGTCATTCCAGGGCTATGGCTGCATCCACATACCAGCACTCGTTGCTGTGATGAGGCGAAGACGGGCTGGCGGCTTTTAATGGGATTACGGGCGCTTCCCCCTCCCTTGCCCAGAGACAATGCAAGATGGATGAGCCCCGAACTGGTGAGAAACAGGAGGCAGGCTCCAGCCCAGGCTGGGCAGAGTGCGGGGGGAGAGAGGCGGAGGATAGGCTCTGTTTCTCCACTGGATGCGACCAGCTCCTGCTCCTTCTCCTTCCCCTCCATGATGCCAAAGAGCTACAAACCCTCCTGGGGTACAGCAGGATCGGGGCCTCAGTGAGCAGCTTTTGGTTCCCTCTTCTCTAGCTCTTATTTTCTGACTCTCTGCATTTAGCACTGCACCAGGAGCTGCACAGTGTTCCTAAGGTTTTGGATGGATGGTGGGCCCAGGCTGCATCGCCACAAGAATAAAACTGCAGGCGACTGGAGGAAAACCCTCCTTCCCTGCCCGCTTGCCATGCCCACAGGCTCGGAGAAGGCAGCTTGGGTAGCCCAGACAGTCTGAAGGTGGAGGGAGGGGCAACGGGGTTGGGAGGATCCAAGGCTTGGCACAGGCACAGCAGGCACACAATGGTGCTGACCCCCAAGGCCAGCCCTGGACTGCGCTCTCCTGCAGTGCTCAGAGTAGAATCAAGCTGGATCGCTGCCAGCAGGGAGCACTATCAGTGCAAGA
Organism: Varanus komodoensis; assembly: GCF_004798865.1. Classification (NCBI taxonomy): domain Eukaryota; kingdom Metazoa; phylum Chordata; class Lepidosauria; order Squamata; family Varanidae; genus Varanus; species Varanus komodoensis. The sequence continues at coordinate 24,536,308 of NW_025335349.1, forward strand.
GAGCCCTGCACAAGAGGCAAGGGTTAGCTGCCGTGGGCACTAGAGCAGAGTGCAGGCGAGGACGTTTTGCACAGCGAAAGCCCCGCTGGGAAAGTGGAGGACTGAACTTGGGACGGTCTGCCTGCAAAGCCACCAAGCACCTCCCAAGAGCAACACCGAGCACAGGGGCTGCCCTTGCCTCCTGCCTTCCTCGAGGCTCCTGGCTCCCACAACTCTCGGGGGGGGGGGGGAGCTGTGTAGGTGCTGAGGGAAAAGGGATGCAAGAAGTTCTCTCATCAGCCTTTCATTTGCCTGGGTGCTGGGCCATGAGCAGCCCTGGAGGAATCGCCCTCCTGCCTGGAAGCAGGCAAGGCATATTTGGGTCCAAAGACAGCTTATCACCTACCCCAATGAGCAGCTCAGTTCTCACAGTGTGGTTTCTTATGTTGCCACAATGGCTCCATCCACACAAAATGAGTAGGCTTTGGGAAACACGGAAGATTGCAGAAGTACAAGAAACCCTTTAGGAAAAACCAGAACTGGGAGACCTCAGATCCACCCAATGAGGAATGAGTAGAGACTGTTTTGTGGGCCGAGGGAGATGAAATGGAGCATCCTGGGCAAGGGCAGAACAGCATCCTGGATCAGGCCAAAATCCTACCTAGTCCAACATTCTGCACACACAGTGACCGCCAGATGCCTGTGGCAAGACTGCAAAAGACACTCTTGCTTCTGTTCCTCAGTGACTGGAATACAGAGGGATGTGGCCTCCAATACTGGGTCTGATATAAAACCATCATGGCTATTAGCCATGACTAACCTTATCTTCTGTGCATGTAGTCTAATCCCCTTTAAAGGTATCCAAGTCGGAGGCCATCACTAATATTTTGTTTTAGTAAATGTTATCATTTAACTATGTACTGTTTTTTCCTTTTTCCTCTCCTGAATCTCCCACCAATCTGCTACATGGAACAACCACAAGTAATAAGGAAGGAAAACTTCTCCTTATCCATTTCCTCCATATCATCCATAATTCTCTCCATACAATTCATGCTCTCCCCACTTGCCTTTTTTCTGGCCTAAAAAGCCATGAAAGTTGTCACATTTCCTCACAGTGGTGCTACTTTGGCCTTTTCCCACTCCACAAAATACTTTTTACACTTGCTTAGATTAAATCACATGTCATTTTAACTACCGTTCCTCTCATCTGGAGAGAGCTGCCCGCAGTTCTTCTCTGCCCCCTTTTATCTTAACTGCCCCATATAACTCAGTGACACCTGCAAACGTGGACACCCCACTCCTCACGAACAACTCCAAATCATTTATGAACAAGTTTAAAAGCCCTTTCCTCTAACACCATGACTGCTAAGTCTGCTCAGGAGTGTTTGGTGAGCTACTTCATCTAATGCTTTTTGGAAGTCCAAGTAAACAGTGTCTGTCAGATTGCTGTTACCCACATTTACTGACACTTTCAAAGAACTCTAAAGAATTAGAGGCAGGACTTACCTTCACAGAATCCATGTGGATTCTTTTTCAGCAGGCGCTGCTCTTCTAGGTTGTTGACATTTTAATCATACTGGAACAGATGTAATTTCCCGAATCCAGTGTGGATCCCTCTGGAAAACCTGACACGAGATTGGCCACTCTCCAGTCCACCGGTACAGAGGTCAATCTTAGATTATATATTTTTGTTAGAACATCAGCAATTTCACTTTTCAGCAATTCTTAAATGCATGCCACCTGGACCTGGTGATTTGTTGGTCTTAATTTGTCAATAAGGTCTATAATTTTGTCACCACTACTTATCTCAGACTCCCAGAAAATATTGTTTCAGAGTACATACCCCTTCTCTTCTGCAGTGAAGATTGATGGATGGATGCATGGGTGAAAATTGAACTTCTCTGCATTTCTTTTACCTTCCTTTAGTACTTCTTTAACGTTGATGGATTTTTTTTATCACTGATCTTAATGTATTAGCAAAGTACTCCTCAAAAACCTTTTCTGCCTCTGCTCTTACCTGCTTGGATTTCCTTTGTGTAAGCTTGTGTTTCTTATTGTTCTCCACATCTGGGCAAAAATTCCAATTTCTAAATAAAGCCTTCTTTTCTGAACTCTGCTCATTAACCATATTGGTGACCTCTTGGACTTCATGGTACCTTTGCTGATCTGTGGTAGGCATTCAAGTTGAGTTTCTATTATTGGGGTGTTGGGGACTCCCAAGCATTCTGGGGTGATTTCATCTCATTTCGTTCATTTCTGCATCGCTCAGTGACAGTTTTAAGCAGTATTACAGAAATGAAATCATGCAAGCTAGTCACATTTGCTGATGACACCAAAGCTCTATGAGCAGTTCCAAAAGATTACAACCTTAAGAATACGTTATAAAGCTATATACATATAAACATACAACACAGAGAGACTCATACTTCTAAAAACAATTTTAAATAATCAATAAGAACAATTCGATATCTAACTAAAGCCACATCATATCCTGCCAAATTCCTAAGAAGTTTTAACCTGGCTCCAAAAATAACAGCAGCATTGGCACCAAGCAAGCCTTCTGGGGGAAAACATTCCACAATTGGGCAGCCACCCCCAAAAAGTCCCATTTGACTTGACCTTTTAGTTTTTAGTAATTCCCTCATTTTAGAGATGCTTTCAATTTTGAAATAAAGTGTGACTGCAATTTCCCTTAGCAATTTCCTATCTGTTATTCAGACACTGACCAGACTCAGTTACTTAGTGACTTTACTCCACCATCTAACTTCATACTAGTCCCCCAAAACTGAGAAACATTAGTGTAAGGTGTATGTTCTCTTCAAGCTGGACAAATTATTATTTTAATACTATTTTATTATTTTAAGAGTCTGCATCTAGGAATAAACTCATACTGTGATGAAGCAATAGCTCCCTTTCTTGAGGGCATAAGGAATTTTGAAGATTTTCACAGGAAGGGATCCAGACACATTCCACATTGACCTAGCATTTAAACTACAGCAGTGTTGCAATGGAATTAAATGTGCATAATTTTTAAAAATGAAAAGTGTAGTGCTGAGTATTAGCCAAGAATTTGGGTGATCCAGTTCTAGCCCTCACTTCGCCACAAAGCTGACTGGATGACCTTGGGCCAGTCACTGACTTTCAGCCTAACCTACTTCACAGGGTTGTTGGTAAAATGAAGGACCATGTAAACTGCCATGGGTTTTCTGCAAGAGGCAAAGAGGCCAGTATCACTCCCCTTCTTAGGGGCCCATTTCAATAAGGCCTGAACTTAAAGGGACATGCAAGTTCACTTTTTGACGGTTTAATTGGATGGTCTTTACAGTCACAGCCAAAGATAGGCAGGTGCCACTGCAGCCCAATGTGCTCCACTTGGAGCACCTAACTTTTTAGAAAGCACAATGGCATGTTTTGACGTCTTCCCATCCCCTGGAACTGGCAGCCAATGAAACAGGGTGGGAAAATTCAAATCCTCAGTGACACAGTATGTGTTACTTATCAGATTTTACACGAGAGGTGATCAAAAGCCAGGAGGGCCATTGGCTTTGTGGGCAACTTGTCTCTCTCAGTGTAGGGCTGACTTGGTGGGGAGGGTAACATGTAGCCCTGCAAGATAGGTTGCCCTGTGATTCCATCAGCCTTAGTCTACATAGCCAAGAATGGGAACTGGGGGCTCACAAGTTCCCCAGCTGTGAGGTATCATGAGAATTATGGCAGGTCCCCAACAGAAAAGTTCCTTTTCCTCCAAGAGAAATTTGGGAGGGGAATCTTTCATCACAGACTAATCACCAGTCTGCAGTCAAGAGCAAAACCTTACTGCTTTAAAACACAGTATTGTCTTGCAGTTGATAGACCTGCTGCCATCACCAGACTTTTTGTGCCAACTGGAGAGGCTGGGCTTAAGAAAGTGACTGCAGACCCAGCAGTAAAGCAGCTTCAGGAGCTAAGCCTCCTTTAGGAACAGGTCCTGGAGCATAAAAATGCCCTTTTAGTAATAGGATTCAGCAGGAAATTACTTGAGCTGAAGTGCCTTAGCACTGCAGGCAGTTCTACTAATTAAACAGAAAAGTTGCTTCCAATCAGGCTCGTCTTGCAGGTGCAGCCCTTCCATTGGCCAGAGCGCTCATTCACGTTACAACCACCCCCCTCCTCTGCATGAGCCCTTGAGAGCAAAAATTTTGCTTGCAGTATGATCAGAGTCATTGGAAGCCTAGCTTTTGCTTGAGGGCAACAGTTCAATCCCTCATAGGTCTTGAAGCATAAAATCATGACTGTAATGTAAACTAGAGAGACAATTATGGAAAGAGATATGAATGGCCAGGATGAGGAACTTTCCAAAATCCTCAAGTTGCTTGGTGCCTTCCTATTGCCATGTCGGACTGCCAAAAGCCTGGTTGTTCCAACACAGAATGGGAAACAAAGAAGCTGGGAATGTCTTTCATCAGTGGTTTTCAGCCTGGCGTCAATGAGATGATCAGTCATGGCAAGTTCCCTTGGAAGACAGCTTGCCTACCACCTCAGGCCCTCCTCTGCAATGTATGGGGTAAGGAAATTTGCTGCGGGTGCGCAAAGGAGCTCAATTCTTGCTGTTGCACAGGCCTAGTCCCCATCCCACATGGTCAGTCTATATACCCCAAAATATTCTCCAGAATTCCTGAAAACGTCCAAGGGGCAGTATGGCAGAGAGCTGACAGGCGGAATGCATGCTTTGCGTGCAGAAAGCTCCCTGGCATCCTGTTTGAGTACTAGGAGATGCAAAACGCTTCTCTCTGCCAAAGACTCCTGAAGGGCCACTGCTGTCCAAAACAGACGGACAGGGACAATTTGACTTGGCATCAGGCAGAACGGATCCCAAGATGAAAAGCTGCTGACAGGACTCCAAGGCCTTGGTACTCATGCTTCCCATGCATGGGCTGCAATCATTATTGGAAACTGGGTAGAGGAAACCCAAGTCCTTTAGGTCTACAGATTAAACACAGAGCCATCTCCCTTTTCAGACACTCTCAATAGGCTCCTTCTCTCCCATCCATCAAAAATGTGCGACAAGGCACTTGTGTAGAACAAGGCGGTTTGGGTGTGGGAAGCATTTTTAGACCCCAGTGTCCTCGATTCTCATTTCGGAGCAGTGAGCGGAACGGAGAGCCCATTGCGATGTCCTCAGGGTGGGCAGGCCCCCTTCTTGGATTAACAACTAATGGGATTTAGCTGCTCCATCCAATATCCCCCTTCAATACAGAAAGGGAGGGGACTAAATGCCACTCTGGATCAAAGACACCCCCTCTTCACACAGAAGCAGAGCACAGTTAAGCTGTTTCTAATTAAAGTCAGGGCCTAAATGTCCATCACCATTTCTGAGCCAGCCACAGCAACCCCAGCCAGAAGGATGGACCTTGTATGCTACCAGGAACAGTGGGGTGGAGGGGGGGCAGGCAAGAAGAGAAGTAGTAGGTGAGGCTTTTAAAAATTAGTCACCAGCCAACATGGAGACTTTGGGTGGAAAAAGAGCCAGGCGTCTCATTTTTTTTTGTAATGCGTAGGAGCCACAAGCTTATCTCATAAGCCCATAATCCAACCCACCGAATTTTACAAACTTCTCAAGTGAACAATTAAGCTGGACAACACTTAACGCACTTTCAACTCCCGATGCACATTGGGAAGAGGGAGCAGATACCCGGACTCCACTTCAAGGCGAGGTGCACTGCACTCCTGGCTTGTTGTTCCCCTTGTCACAGGGATAAATGGTGTGCCTTTGGACCATCTCAGGAGCTGCAGAGCGCCACATACACCTCCTGTCCCCTGAAAAGTCCCAATCACCAGACTGGAGCCAGCAGCTACATAAAACAAGTTTAATATCCAATGGGAGTGCACAGAGGTTGTGGTGCATCCAACTGTTTGGGGGGGGGGCAGAAAAAACACATAAAGGGAGCCATGGCCCAGAGAATGAACAACTCAGAGAGGAGGAAGAATGGAGATCACTTTACACCAAGCAAAGGGAGCTGAAGTTGGGGTGGGAGGCGAGAAATAGAGGAAATACATAATTGCCAGGATGGGGGAAGGGGGCACACTGTACCAACACTGTTCAGAGGCAGGGAGTGACCTGAAAGTTACATGCAATGACCTGGGTTTGATCCTAATACAATCATTAACCCCCAAAATTAAAAGGGGGGGAGATTAATCCCCCACTTCCCCTAGCATAGATAAGGAACTTTTCAAGAGTTAGAGTTCATCCAAGGGCGGCAGAGGAAGGAGGGAATGACCTGTCCAACAGGGCAACATCCATACTGTTGGCAGCAATGAAAAAGCTTTCACTGGCATGAAACTCCCAAGGGGAGTAAAGAGCAGCTTAGTGGGAATGTTTAGCAGGTGGGATGCTCCTGCAGGGGCACACGCTCCTCCCAGATGGAGAGCAGGTCAGGAAGGTAAAGCAAGCAGTTATGTCAGCTGCACAGGTGAGCTTTTGGTAGCATTGGTCCCAAATCCCCTGCAGCAGCCCAGGCCAATGCCCACCCAAGCTGTTCTGCTTTGGGGAGGTGATGGGGAGGACGGAGACGGACTACTGAGGGCTCTGGTGCCATTTGGTCTGAGAAGGCGCAATGCAAATGGTCCACTTCATCAGCGTCAGCTAACCGTGTAGGTCACTGATGAGATTTAACAGGGTGATGGCTAGGGAGGTAGGAAAGACGCGTCCGAAGTTCAGTATTGCTGCAGTCTCATGGATACCAGCAGGGGGTGCTGCCCAATGTAAACGGCACAGAAAGAGTACGCATGTTGGGGACAGAAGGATGCTATAATTGATCCTATTGATCACCGATGCCCCTTGATCAACAGGCAAGAGAAAGGGGCCCTCTGCTCATCTGAATTCCCATTTCCTAGAATGCTCCCCCCTTGCACTCGTCCGTCTCTGCCTCCCTGCACACAGTACAGCCACACAGTCCCTTTTGCCTCCTGGGTTCGTCCGCCCCACCCACTCCAACACACACAAAAGCAAGAAGCAGCTGCCACTGAGTATTGGTCACCTCCAGTCAAAGAGAGCCAAATTTCACAGACCACCAAGAAATACAAAACTGACCAACAAAAAAAAAAGAAAGAAAAGAAAAATAGAAAGAAAAAAGGCCACAGAATCGGCACCCAACCCCCAATTGCCCCAACCCTCCCGCCACACCCATATATTTTATTATCTCTATATATATATTTATCACACACGCACGCGCACACACAGAGACCGTGCAAAAAATCCTGGCAGAGCCAGAACATGAGAAAGAGAGAGGAAACCAAAAGTTCACCCCACCCCACCCCACCCCCACCCCCACAGCAACCGGTGCCGGCGAGGAAAAGCAAACCCAACGGGGGAAAGAAAGGTGGGAACGGGGGGGATCAACCCAAAAGAGAACCGACAGTGAGGGGCTTTCGCCCACCACCCTCCTGCTGCACTCATTTCTTGTTCTTCAGCTGGTTGGCCAGCCAATCCAAGCCCTCATAGAGGCCGTCCCCACTAGTGGCGCAGGTGGCCTGGATGTACCAGTTGCGATGGCGCAGCGAGTGCAGGCCCAGCTTGTCCGTAATTTCAGCCGCATTCATGGCATTGGGGAGGTCCTATATGAGGAAGCCGAAACAAAAAGGACTGGTTAGGAGCAGGAGCCCGGGTGTACTTCTACAGGACCAGATCGTTTTGGTGTTTTAGATCATCAAATTACAAAGGAAGCCTCAGGAAGCCGCCCTCGAAAACCATTACAGTGCGATGCATTCGGCATCGAGGACTCTTCCCCGGGAACATTTCAACCAGTACCTTCAGGGCAGCTCCGGCATCTCTAGACACCACTGTATTAATCTCACCACACCAAGTGACAGTCAAAGCAGCTCTGTAAAGAAAAGCTATCCTTTTTGCTTCTAGGGTCCCCGCCCAGCTTACTTGGTCCTCCCAACAGGCCACTCTTTCCCATCTCAAACTGTGGGCTTCTCTATTAGCTCTTCCTACACTAGCTAGATGGGAAGGCCTTTGCATACTTGATGCAAAAGAAAAATGCAGGTTGTGCACCGAGGAACCTTGCGTATCTTTGTTTCCGGGGCACCACCTGTTTTGCTACCTCTATTTATAGGAAATAGAAAGGCACAGGATCCCTGCCAGCAGGCGGCCAGCTCATGGCTCCTCCTCCTCGCTTTGCCAAGTATTACTCTGGCGCTGTGCATACCCCTGCACCAACAAGCAACAATTTGGTGCCAAGCTAACTGCAATGGTACCACATGCTGGCACTCTATCCAGTGCCCCCTTACTGTATGGCACACTCCAGTTACCTTCCGATGCCTTCCTCCAGACAGCCCAGCCACCTGAAGTGAAGGAGGTGGGAACCAAGGGCAGGGTGTGTTCAGCTGCAGAACCCAACCCTTGGAACCCTCTCCCTGGAGAGGCCTGCCTGACACACTTCTTTCATCAGTGCCAGACAAAACCCTTTTTATTTTCCCATCACTTAAAAACATTTTAAAGAAGGTTTACACCAGGTTCTTCTTCCTTTTTAAGTTTTAGTTTTAATTGGGTCAATATGCTTCTCATTTGATCCATAAAGCATCCTGAAAGCCAAAATTAGAATGGAAATGCCTTAAATATTGTTTCGCTTAATTCATACAGAAAGTATTGCTATGCCCACACTTTTTCAAGCATGTTTTCATAACTGTAAGGGCTAGAAACTTGCTTGAAACACACAATATACAGAAGCTGGGTTTCTTAGGAAACAGAATTCTACTCTTTTCTGCACCCCCACAGAACCACAGCACAGTTTGCCTCGTCCCTGGGGTGTCAAACATGATGCTTGTGAGAATAGGTTTGCCTGGATAGCTCTCTTGGTGCCTGCCAGGCTCTCTGCCTGTCCTGGTTTTTATTTTATTTCTTATAATTTATTTCAATTATAGTTGTTTTTTTTAACTTGAAGCCTAAAGTGAAGTGCTGCTCTCCAATGCCATCATTATTTGGGTTTGATAGAGTGCTTTTAGTGTTTTGGAACTCAAAGCCTGCCATTGTAATTAGGTTCTTGGGGAAATTACTTTTCTTTTAGTATCACCAGTTTGCCTTCCAGGAAATGAGGCTGGCCACTGCCATCACAGCAGCCATTTTATGAATGAGCAAGCCACCCTCCCCCGTGTGCGTAGTAGCCTTTCTGTGAGAGCACCCATTATTCAGAAATGCCAATGGATCCAAGAAGAATGGACCACCTGCATGATCTGTGCAAGTTTACATTTGTAGCCACAAGAATGTGGGATCTGTTTTGGTCAATGCCGCGCACAGTAGCAGCGCCTGACTTGCAACATGCACTCCTGCATGTCAAACATGAATGTGTGCTTTAAAGAGAGGCTCAGGAGGCAGGTGGGGATGGATTATACGTGGCAGGTACAGCTGAGTCAACTGATAATCCTGTTCTCTCTAGGGAACTTGGCATCTTTCACGAAGCTCTTTGAGAGGACCCTTGCCCAGGTTTGCAATCGAAGAGGTTTCCCTACAACTGCCTCTGCCAACCTGGGGTCCTCTAGATACACTGGACTACAGCTCTCATCATCCACAGCCAGCATGGCAGTACCACGTTGGGGGTGGCTGCCCTTGAGGATGGGTGAGCATCACCTCATGGCTCCCAGGACTGTCAACTCCAGGCTTTAAACCGCAGCAGCATGTAGCTCCTAACGAAAGAGGCAGGAAGTTAGAGAGGAGACAATTCCTCAGTATCTTTCACAAGTGGAGAAGCTCGGAATTAGTTCAGGCTGTCAGAGAGGCTCGACTGACAAACACACACACACTGATCTCCAAGACTCTTCTGCCACCCTGGACCAACCTGCTTGTTAGCAAAGACAAGGAGAACAGCGTCTCGCAGTTCATCTTCTGCCAGCATCCGCATCAGCTCCTCGCGTGCCTCATTCACTCGCTCCCGATCATTGCTGTCCACCACAAAGATCAGACCTTAAAGAGAGAAGGCACTTACAAAGGTCTGGCGTTAACAAGGGACATCTTGCAAAACAAAGCATGTCTGTCTGCAGGGGAAATAGCAACCTATGAAAAAATGCAACAGTAGATGAAGAAACTCTGAAGATTACAAGGAGAGATGAAAGGAAAAAGTTCCCCATTGGAGACTCACAACTATTCTGCTATAGATTCACCGGGGGGGGGGGGGGGGACCCATGGCACAGGCTCACTCACAACATCTACCAGTCTTTTCCTGCAAGCAGAAGAGTTTGGGGGCAAACAGCAAAAGCTATGTCTTTACTTGTCCGCATCCCAAAAACACAGAGATACCGCAATACATCCTGAAGGAGTACATTATATTTAAAGGATCCAAGTACATTATCTGACTGCAGATTATAAAAAATAAATGCTAACATGCAAGATAAACCGAGGCTCCCAGATCTTCCAATTAACCTCCACCCTTCATCAAGAATTGCCAGGCTGGCTGCAAAGGTTCTAGGAGGGAAAGACTTGTGAACAGTTTTGGGATCATGTTGGTACAGCACTGGGCTATTCCAGGATCCTAAGATTGCATGTGGGGGAACAAGATGCCTCAGTTTCTTTAGACATCTTGTTGCATAGCTAGTATCTTAAGTTAGTAGGGTCTTATTTCATTTTAACCTCCTCTATTTCCACGTAGTTTACAGATACTGCATGATCCGTACTGTCAGCAGAGCCCAAGACAGGCACTCCAAAGGGAACCTCAGGGATTTTAGTCAAAAGTCTCACTGACTCCCTCCAGCTGCTTGCGAGTCACTGTGCTTCTGTTCCAACCATCCCTATAGGATCATTTGGGGGTGCTGAGCCTCCGGCCTCGGATCCCAATCTAGCCCTCTTGGGGTACTCAGATAACCAAGCCCCTTCCCCTGGCCCTCCATTTCTGAATGAATATTTATTTATTTATTTTTCTAGCATTTTACTAAAAGTCTCTGGATGGCTTACAAAGGGATATGTGGTAGCTTCTGGTTTTTGTGCAGCTTCCCCATCCATTCTAAAAGGCCGAGATGCCTCTCTTGAGGTTTAATTTCCAGCAGGCAAAGCTATAAGCTGAAAGATGGCAGCATCTGCCCCCAGCTTTAGCCCTGCCCACTCCCACCCCAAAACTTATCTGAAATGGAATCCAGCCCTCATGGTGGAAGAGGGTTATCACACCTTGTTTAAACAATGGCTTAAGGAGCCACGGAGCTCTGCTAAACTCTTTCAATTTGCTACTAAAAACCCCCCACAGTGGTTCAAATTGTTGCTCCAAGTGTGTGTACAAGCCTCATAGCTTGTTAGGAAGAAAACTGGGGATGGGGCAGAGGAAGAAACAAGCACTGAACATGCCCAGTGGTAGAATTCCACCTCCCACTCCTTCCCGTTTTCATACCTTGGGTGTTCTGGAAGTAATGTCGCCACAGGGGCCGTATCTTGTCCTGGCCGCCAACATCCCACACAGTGAAGCTGATGTTCTTGTACTCAACTGTCTCCACGTTGAACCCTGAGGAAGAGTGGCATGGTTAGAACCAAGCTCTGCAGAGTAGGGAACTCAGCCCTCCCTGCAAGTGAGGGGAGTCATGAATTATACAACAGAAGGGGGTACCCAGGGGCAGGAATCAGCAGGCGGCTTCTTGCACGTCCCTGCAGGTTTATGTCACTTAGAGACAAACACATTGGTAGTGATGCAACTTTCCATATGGATAGAGCTGCTTTAGGCCCCAGAATTCGGCAGGAAGATGCATTCTCTCTTCCAATACTTTATCTGCCATTTATGGAATGATGTTTAAAGGGGAAGCGCTTTTGGTGACAACCAGGATTGTAAAAGGGCCCTGAACCTCAAAACCAGCAAAACATGCATTATCACAGAGAAGTTTTCAGCACGTACAACCCAAATTCATCCCTTTCTGTGCAGAATCTGAGCTATGCATCAACAGTAGATTTCAATCAACTAAACGCTCTAATATGACTAATTCTTAAGTACTCTCAGCATTGAGTCATCCCTTGCAACATAATTGGGCAAGAATCAGAAGGTGCAATCCATGAAGCAGCACCACTACACAATCTGTTCCTTTCCACAGGGTTCCAGCAGAAGTATTACTGATGAATGGAGTCGCACAGCAACGGAGCACAACCAAGCACACTTCTAACACAACTGGAGTTCCTCAGTGTTTTCCCCTGGTTTCTGGTAATTTACATTTAGGATGAAGCTACGTTTTCAAACTTCCCCTTGTCCTCATAAACTTTTTAAAGGAAAAACCAGGTGGTCCTGTTGTAATCCAAAGTTTACAGGGCAATATCAACTGCAGCCAGCTGAGACAGGGCTGAAATGGAACTGGCAAGGTAAGGAACAATGTACCTTTGAAGAACAATTGCTGAGAGAACAAGAGGAAAAAGTATTACCCTGTTTGTGTTTTTCCAGATACCATCTGACCAGCTACTTATGAAATTAAGAATCTGGACCAGATCCATAGCCTTCCTTAATGTGGTGCCTTGCTGATGTATTGGACTACAATTCCCATAACTCTTCACCAGAATGCTGACTGGGAATTGTGGGAGCTGTGGTCCAATAGATCTCTCTTAGGCCACTGGGCTGGGAAAGGCTGAGATGGACCCTTGAGTCTAATCCAACAGGACTGATATTCCTGCTATTCGAGCACCGCTCATGAGAAGTGCAAGCGGCATGCAGCAACCACCCATCCTGTCGACCCACTCGATTCCATGCCTAAAGAGGAGCAGAATCCCAGCTACTAGGCAGACCCCACCCTGATACAGCCCCCTTCCAAGGCTGGAGATGAACCTCAAAACACCAATAACAAACCATGTTTCGACTTGGCATCACAGGCAGTGCTCTTGTGTCTGTGTATGCATGTTTTACGTTTCACTTCTGATCTTGCCACTCCCAGTTGTGTGAGTCACCCTAATTAATCCTGCTGTGTACCCCATCAGGGAAGCAAAAAGCTAGTTCAAATGACAGGGAAAATGCTTCAAAATGGACCTGAACCCACCCACACACCCACCCCATATTTCTAAGAATAAGGACTAAATTTCAGGTGCTGAAAGGAAGAGGGGATAGAACAGGGAGGAAGTGGCTTGCTTTTATTGATGACCTGAGGTGACAATCATACGACCAATTTCAACATGCAGCCATCACATGACTGCAATGCCACCCTCAAAAAGGAAGAGGAGGGGGAATGTGCTTCTCTGGTCATTAGCACAGAGACCATACCAATAGTGGGAATGGTGGTGACGATCTCTCCCAGTTTGAGCTTGTAGAGGATGGTGGTCTTCCCAGCAGCATCAAGTCCCACCATCAGGATGCGCATCTCCTTCTTGCCAATCAGGCTCTTCAGCAGGTTGCCAAAAATGTTCCCCATGGCAGCAGGTTCAACAGTGCAGGACTTGGTTTCTTCTGTCCAGTCGATGTCAAAGGACAAGTCCTATGAAGCGAAAGGGATGTTAACAGGAGCAGGGACAGCTCATCCCAGCATGCCTTGGGAGGCAAAACACCGCTAGAGAAATTGGTCTGAACTCTCTTAGGAGTTATCCAATGGCAAGGAAGCTGTAGCCTCCTGATGTTGCCAGACTGACTGTAGGCCATGCTGGCTGATGATGGGCCACAGGTTCTTCAATCCTAGGCTAGCAGGTCCCACAAGATATTAAGTCCAGCAAAGAGTGAATTGTGCACTTTCCTCTCAGGCTAATGGCTTAGTGGCTAAGGGTGAATTCACACATACAAGCACAAAACACTTGATTATACTTTGAAATCAGCTTCAATTAGGGATTTGTCAGCCCCCTTTCTTTGCAGGTGTTCAGGAAAGACCTGAAGACTTGCCTGTTCTCAATGGTCTTCCAGCATGGGCTACTAGATTTATTGGTAAATTCTGTTTTTATTGGTAAACTCCATTTTTATTGACTATGATCTTATTTTTATTGTATCCAATTGTGTGGTCCTTATCTTGCATGCCAGCTTGAGAAGGTCTCAAAGATGCATGCAGCAGCCAGTCACTGAATGTACAGTAAACTGAATCAACTATAGAAGCTGAATCTGAGGAAGTGTGAGGAGATACTGACCCTCTCTGTGGTATGGCATCTATTCACCACCCTCCCAGTAATTATTTCATACTTGAATTTAAAACTCCCTTGGAAATACACTTTCCAATGGAATCTTCTTCCCAGCAAAAAGGGGGGTGCTGCTGAACATGCCTTCTACAAATCAAGGCAGCCTCACGCTCAAAACCCACAGAAATTACTAGCCTGTATTTTTTTTCCATGTTATCCTGCCTACACATATAATTTTGTTATTCCTGTGTGGTGCTGCAACTGCCTGAAAGATAATCCTAATTCTTTCCATCTTATCAAGTCTGCCCTGACTGGTGGTCATCTGGAGGAGAATCTTACTTACCACAAGTCAACATGCTACTTACAAGCCTCTCTATCACGTTGCTTCCCCTCAGTGGCCACGGAGGAATAGTCCCACTTGAAGATTTATCACAGGGCTTAACAAAGCTCATTTCACTCTCCTCTCTTTGTTCTCCAACAAGCATTACCCAATCCCTTTTCCCCTGCCAAAGCTGAGTTGGGGAATGTACTGTCTATCCTCCAGATATTGTTGGACTCCAATTCCTATTAACCCCAGCCAGCTTGTCTAATGGTCAGGGACAAGAAGAGCTGAAACACAGTATACTGGGGACGAGAGATTCACCACCTCAGCTTTAAAAGGAGCATATAATGCAGTGTGAACACTTGGTGAGTGTCACAAGCACGCACCATGAGCAGTGGGAGGTGGGAAGCTCTCATTACTACAAGTGTATTGTTTCATAAAATTAAGCACATAATAAATTGCTACTGTACAGTACCAGCTGAATCTGATGGTCTCAAGCATTCTATTCAACTGACTATCCCTAAGCCAGCTCTCCTTTCTCTCTCACACACACATTTACTCATCAGGAGAATTAAAACCAGAAGTAAACAAGGGAACATGCCAAATTCAATACCAATTAATTTAAGGCATCAGAAAGTTTTCCCAATTTGCACATTTTCAGAGGACCCAGATGGCTGTTTGTTTGTATATTCTCTGTCGCATTATATTAACAAAGTTGACCTGCCAGCATAATACAAGCAACACAGTGAGGACAATTATATCCTTTGCACAGGAATCACATGACCTTATCATCCATTGAACTTCTTAAAATTCAGATAAGCATTCTCAGATCAGAGTTCTGCTCATACCCAAATTCCTCAATGCTTTCCCCCGAGCTTCCTTTCAGTTATCCTTAGGAGGATCTGGACCGTACAGCTCAGATAGGAGTCAACTTGAGTGAGGCAGCTCCTGATACAATGCAAATGGGAACCAGCAACTGGCAGTCTAGGGCCCAGATGCCAATTTAGAAGCTAAACAGGGAATGACAGATGGGACAATAGGATGTGCTGGCAGACCACATGGGGACAGTGCCAGGCAATGTCCTCAGTGGCCATTTCATGAGGGCTGTGTGAAAGATGTTACAGCAAAACCAGGTGCCAGTCAGGGGTCTGTAGGTGAGCGTGTGAACAGAGCTCACAGAAAACCTTAATTTGTAATCTCTGTTCCCAGCTCTCAACATAGTCCTACTGCAAACAGCGCTTTTGAAATGTGTGATATGTTCTGTCCCTTGCAATTTTATTTTCTTTTCTTCAGATTTTCTTTAATGTATAGGGGGAGTCTGGCATGCCTGTGAAGCACATCCCTCCTGTGGCATCTGGGTTTTAAAAAGTGTTTTTTGTTTGTTTGTTCGTTTGTTTTGGAGCTCAGAACACAGCTATGCATTGTACTTCAGCTCCTGAGCTAGTCAGTCTTTCAATCTCACAGTGTGCTTTCACAGAAATGGGCATTTTGTAATTGGCCATACCCACCATTTTTTAAAATGGGCAATCCCTACCTACCATGGCAGCCATTTTGGGAAAGCACAATTTCAAATGTGCCCACCAACCCAAAAAGGGCAGGGATCCCAACTCTACTTCATCGACATACATGCAAAGAGGACTAGCTCTTTCCACCCGCAACACTGCTCTGATTAACCTTCTGAAATTCCAGCACAGGAGGTATGAAGGTCTGGTTTCAAAAGGATGCAACTCGAATGTTCACAATAGGCTATTAGAAACAGAATGTGGCCTTCCCTATCAGGCAGCACCAGCAGTAGAAAGTACAATGCCCATAAATGCTAGCTAGGCATGATGGGAATTGCAGTCCAACACATCTGGAGGCCACAAGATTGGAGAAGACTAATGTGAGACTTATTTCTGTGAACCTGTAAGAAGCCAGCTTGGAGGCAATGGATTTTCTATACCTACTTGGTTTCCCCTATCTCAATTCTCAGTTGTTGACTAAGACAGTCCAGAGAATTTATTTACTTGAGTCATATCCTGCCTTTTTTCCTTCAAGACACCATACATAATCTTCCTCTCAATGTTATCTTCACAACAACCCTGTGAGGTAGGTTGGTCTGACAGTCACTGACTGTCTGAAAGTTATCCATCAAGCTTCATTGCCAAGTAGGAATTAGAACCCAGATCTTCAAGTCCAAATCCAACATTAACCACTTTGTTATGCAGACTATTCTGTTCTATACGGTTATCAACAAAGACAGAGAAGAAGGATTAAAACTTCTATGGAACCTTATGGAAGTTAATGAAATATATGGTGATGGCTTCATTCCATCCTATTTTCTTAATCAAATCAAATACAAGTTGTTAGTCATAGGCTACTAAGAATACTCAGAATAGTGAGCTGAAAGGATCATTGATTTTGATTCAACATAGCTATGCCTTAGTGCTATCTGTTTTAAAAACAGGGTCAACAAGACTACAATTCCCAGAATGCCTTAACAGGTAGAGAAATTTAATTCTGGAAGATAGGAACCTCAGATGCCGCTGTTTCAATAAGGATGCACTCCAGGTTGGAAGAGGAACATCTGATAAGTTGTTCAGCTGTGTTCTTATCTATGCATCAGCTAATTCCACTTTCCCAACAAAGTTATATCCAGTGAAGGAAGGAACTGCAGTAAGACCCACAAGTAGATGGAGAACAGTATTGTGATTCAGAGAAAGGATGGAGAGCAGAGCGGGTCTGTTATCACATTGTCAGCACAGACTTATAAGGGATCTTTTCTCCTGTGTCACAATAATGAAAGGCAAAACGTTGGAAGGGGCACGTGCCAGGCACTGCCCGTCACACTGAACACGCCTGACAAGCCCCATGCAACAGCATTCCTTACAGTGACAGAGCTCATCCAAACTCCACAACCAGGAAATTTGTGGGTTCCCAATTCCTCAAGATCTGGAAGACCGGTTCTGGTCAAAAGCAAAAAGGAGCCTTGTCTCAACTCACGAGGCTCTACTGCCCATCTAAAACCTCAGATGTCTTGGATCCAGCACATATCCCCCTTGGTTTAACTTAGAAACTTCGAGTGTGGGAAGGCCCTAACAGCTTAGAAGCCCAGCTCCTGTTCATGCTGGGAACTACTAGCGCCCCCTTCAGCCAAGGAGCATTTAGTGCCGCTTCCACACTGTTCCACTCCAGCTTTTCAAGGCCCCCGTTTCGGCGTGCAGGCCTGACTACCACTTCTGCTAGATATCACCGTTTTAAAATTACAATAATAAATCGACAGGCGCGGGGGACGCTTAATCTGGTTGCGGCGCCGCGTTCCCTTCCAACAACGTTGCAAGCGCGACACCCGCCGAACGCCGGAGGCGAGTCCTCCTACCGCAAACACCCGGCGCCCCCACCCCACCCCGCCCCCACCCCAGGAGTGCAAATCCGCCCACCTGCGCGTTGCAGCGCAGGAGGCACCCCGAGGATCCGCCACTCTGGCTGTCTTGGCACCCCGGGGCTCGCACTGCCCCCGGAGCTCGCGAACCCGGCGCTGGCTCTTGGCTGCTGGGGCAGCGCAAGAAACCTGCCACCCCCACATTGCAACGCGCGTGCTCCCGTCGCCGCTTGAGCGGCGGAGCTGGAGCTTACCCGACGTCCCCCTCCCCGCCCCCGGCAATGCACAAGCCCCAGTCACCCACTCGCAGAAACATTACGAACCGAACGCACACACAGAAGACCCATAGCCACCCTTCCTAGCCCCCTTCCAGGGCTTCAGCGGGAGACAAGGCAGGGGGCAGCCTCCAAATGCTTCCCGGCTCCCGTTTTTCTCCCCGTTGAAAAATAATAAAATAAATCCAGCTTCTCCCCATTGCCGCAATGCCCCCCCCTTTGGTCTCAAATTGACCTCCGTGAAAGCCCCGGTCGGCCTGCTTCGCTCCTCGTTGCCGTCCCTCCAACGAACCTCTGTCCCCCTGCAGCGACGCTATTCCTTCCATCCCCCGCTTCTAGCTCGCTCGCTGCTGTTTCGCCCGTTGTTCCTGCCGCTGCCACCCCCGCAAGGCGAGCCGGGCCCGAGCACCCACCTGCTCCTGCGCGCGCGCCCCTCCGCCTCCTGCTGCCCAGCTGACTCTGCACTCTGAGTCCCCTTCCAGCCGGAAGCGGCAGCAGCGGCAGCAGCGATCAGGCAGGCCCGTGGACACGACGCTCTCGCGAGAACTCGCCACCCCCTCGCAGCGCTGGGGCGGGGGCGCGCGTGTCGCGAGACTTCCCTCGCTATCATTTCCATGGTAGCGGCTGCAGCGGTGCGTGGCAGGGGGCGGGGAGGAGGGGATGGCAGGTTTACTGTGGCTGTAGAGTGGAGTCCTTGGGAAATATTGTCTTTTTTAATTTGCATTGGTGATACATACGGGTGAAGAGGTGAGTTGCTGCATTATTTGTGCTCTGATAGGAAGCCTAGAAAAGGAGTTTGCTAGCTTAAAATGCTCTCTCGCGCACATTCAAAAGCTGGTTTTTGTATTTCGTAGAGATCTATTGGATGAAGTTATTCCTGACATTAGAATGAAATTGTGGGGGAAGCTTCAAGGGTGGATGGTGGCATTATGTAGTTTAGCCACTAAGAGGCACTGGTCTTAATTGTAAGGGAGGGTGAGACAAATGAACTCCCATTCCAAACCTAGAAGAGAATCTCACGTGCCATGGAAAACTGGAACATCCAGAGCATTCAGAGGTGGATCCAGATTTACTCATGCCACAGACCCATTGAGACCAACCGGATTTAAGTTGACTAATGATCATTTTATTAATTTTGGTAGGTCTACTATGAGTAAAACTGCATCTGGATCCAACCCGTTCTATATATCTTGTAAAAGCAAAAGATTTTGAAATAACAAACTCAAACTACTCTATTTTGATTATCTCGATTTCAGTACAAACACACATATGAATGAAAAGACATATTTCTAAAAATACATTCATTTCAGCACCAAACGTATATCCTTTCATTCACATGTAATGCCACTATGCTATCTATCAAATGTTGTAAGTGTCCTTAAGTCTTCAGTCCCTTGCATTACAGGAGGTGAGCAAGTACCCTTCCAATTCCACCCTGTCAGGTTTTTTTAGCAGTGAAAAGGATGGTGAGAATAAATTTGCACTGATTGTGCATTACATCCCAGGAAGCAGGTAGATAATTTAAGGGGATATATAAATCAGTAAATATTAAAGAGTGTTCCAGTGCAGAGTTTATCCATATAATATCTTCCTCCAAAAAGAGGCAATTTTGGGGTATCCAATTAAAAGAATAATTCCTTGTTATGCTTTCATCAGTTAGCTGGTTTAGACAAACCCTTATTAAAGAGACAATGTGGCATCCAAAAAATAAAAATAAAAAACTCAGAACAAAATGCTTTGCTGAAGAAGATGTAATTTGAGATCCATAGATGCTTTGGATACAGACACTAGAGTGGTGATCTATTGATCAGGCATATTGGGACAGTCCAGTTTTCTATTCCAATCCTTTGTACCCCACTTTGTATATCTTATTTACTTACCAATAATAAGTATAAACTTGTGTCATGGATCAATATAACTGATGAATCTCAATAAATACATCTCATAGTGATTGTGAAAGCAGCAGGACCAAACCTAGATTCTAACAAATGTCGCAGCTGCAAGTATCGTTACTCAGATGTCAAATGCAGAGCTGAGAAATACAAAAAAATCATCATTTGCACCTTGTGTCAAGGTTAACATAATTTATCCATCCAAGTCTACCGCAAAAACATTTTCTTACCAATTTCTAAAATTGAATTACCCTGTAGAATCAATTTAGTATTAGAAAATAGATAAAAAATGTAATTGACATGGCATTATATGTCACATCTCTCTAACAGTCAGTGCTTTTTTTGTAAAAAAAAAAAAAAGTGCCGGAACTCAACTCACATCCCAGCTGGTGGTAAGCACACACACCAGTCCCAAGCCAAGCAGCATCCCAAGCAGCTATCTCTCACTATCAGATAGCAGATAGCAGACACAATAGCAGCCTGCAGGCAATATGTTAATGATGTTTGCTGCTGATCTGCTACACTGTTCAAAATCACTTCCTAAAATCCATTGAAAAAAAGGTGCATTCTATGACAAAAAAAGCCCTGCTTACAGCCATAACTGTGGGAGGAACTCTTTGCATTTTAATGTGCTGAGAACCTAATGCCATCCTCATGGAGAGAAGATCCATACAGGAAAATTCCAAAAGTGACCATGGTGGAAAATCTTACCTAAGTAGATGAGACTGAAATTTGGTATAGGTCAAAAAATACGCCTAGTGCTATAAAATGAAATCTGAAAAAACCAAATCCACCCTCTTTAATTGGAATTTTCAGCCTTTTCAAAGGTATTCATGGCCCAGAGGAACCCACAATAATTTATAAAACAAAGCACCGAGTTTTGAAAACATTCCTCAGGTATAGGCAAGAGGAATTCCATGAGAATCTAAACAATCTGAGTTATAGTATTCAAGTTAAGTGTATTTACCTTATTTTGAAACTGAACTTCAAGGATGCCCATCTATGTCCCATGAGATTTCATTAATCAAAGTAATATTAAATTAGCAAATTTAATAAGTTGATCCCTGGAGAGTTTTGATATCAACCACAATTGCTCGAGTTACTTAAACAGCTGAAATAAATTTAATGACTTTTTTTTTAAATTAGAGCAACAATATCTCCTCCAGGCCCATCTTTTGAAACTTGGGTCAGAAGAAGCTGTGGTGCTGTGAGTGGAATTCCTAAGCCATTCTTTGTTTTAGTGTAGGCGTGAACAAACTTTCCTCCCAAGCAGAGCAAACAGATATATAAATTAAAATAAAGCTGTTTCTCCACTTCTCAGAACTCTCCTTCCTTCTTTTATGGGTTGGCAGCTTGAACAGAAGGATGACATGCACTCCTCGGGGTGGGCAGGTGTTCTGTTGCAGATCTCTGTTGTAATGGGATTTCGGGCATTCAGTTGAGTTGTTGAATGTTATTAACCCCCCCCCCCCCAATCCTGATAGAGCCGTTATTTAGACTGTGAACCTATACCTGAGAGTAAATTCCCTTGAACTCAACAGTATTACTTCTGCATAGGTTTGTATAGGATTATCCTAGTGAAACAAGAAATGAGAATAGCTCATGAGAAAGAAGAGTGAAAGGGGATTGTCTTCCTTCTGCTTCTTATGAATGTTGTTGACGGCATATTGAAAAGGAGAGTCTAGGTAGATCACTTGCTCTCCCCAGTTTATCCCAAACTGGGAATGCGTTATCTGGTGTTCTAAAGCCAGGCATCAGCCATTATTATGTAGTAACTTCTGTGCAGACATTTATGAAATATAGTAGAAGCATCATTTTAAATAATGGCCACAGCCAAGAAATGTGTACATGTATTAGCAAGGCTATGCAAGTTGCAATCAGGACTTGTTATAGCTAGCTTTGACTGTGAAAAGAGGCAAAAATCAAGTTCATTCCCTCCTACTCTTCACACCAAACCACATCCCATGTCTTGCTCTTACTGCAGCAGGAACTGAAATGAAGAGACAAGTCTTCAGGTGATCCTACAACAGCGCAGAGGTAAATAAACAAAGCTTATTCTTTGCTGCCTTGATCTAAGACTGTACCTTTGAAATACACCCCGTCCCCCAGCTATGAATGACCAAGTTAAGAACAACTGCTGCTTATAAATGAACAAACCCGGAAGTCCTGCCTTGTCCTTGAGTGGCAAGTAGGCACCTGCAGGTGCTTGGTGGCAAGAAGAGGGAGGAAGGAGGGGGGAAGGGAAGAATGGGAAGGGAAGAATGGGAAGGGAGGGAGGGAGGGAGGGAGGGAGGGAGGAGGGAAAAAGCAGTGAGTAGTGAAGTTGGAACTAGTTCTGCAGTGGCAGTAGAGCTACAGTAGTTTTTCATGATCATGAAAAATTACATGCAGTTAGTGTATTTGGTTTGTAACCATCCCTCCAAAACATAATTCTGATGCAAGTGCAAGTGATGCATTGAAGAAAAGAAATAAAATCACAATCGAAACTAAAGTGGAAATAATAAAGTGATCAGAGAATGGTGAGATGCCATCTGTCATTGGAAAAGTATTAGGCTTTAGTACTTCAACAATCAGATTCTCTCTCTGAATCTCCCCAGTTCCTGTAGTTATTTTATTACTACTGTATTATTATCATTATTAAAATGCTGTATTCTGTTTAAGATGTTTTTGTGTATATGGAAGTGTTTCTTGCATGATATTTGCATGACTTACATACAAATTTGACTTAAAGACAATCTCAGGAACAGAACCTGTTCTTAACCTGGAACCAGGTGTAGTGCTAGATTCCCCATGAAAAGGCATTTGTGGTTTGAAATACACTGGCTTTGGTCATATGAATTAATGAATGCCTGCACTATTCCAAGGACCTCCTTTGTGCTTTGTTCATTTGGGTGGTTTTGTTTTGTTTTGTTTTGGACTCCTTTTTAAAGCAAGAACAATATGGCCCAGAGACTATGAAGATACCAGCAGACCTATGACAGTGGCCTGCAGTCCAGATTTTGTGGCATGCAAGTAATCCACAACTGACTACTGGGCTGGCACTTTTCCCATGTACAAACGGACTTGTGGCTTTTGCCACTGCAACATTTTAGGAATAAGCAGGATTAGGAAATAAATTCATTGGATCTAATCCAGTTAATTCACTTGGTCTCTGGCATTCTGAATATAAACTGGGTTCTGTGGCGATTCAGGGAGCCACCCACTGGCCCTAGTCATCACTGGACCAGGCTATAGAGTACTTCAGATTCCCAGATTCTGAGTCAAAGACAGTGCAAAGTGGGAACAGCAGGGAGGTGAAGCCATCAAGATTGTCTCCACTGGAATGTGACCCTAACTAACAATCCTAGGTATGTCTATTTTGAAGGAAGCCCCATTGAATAAAAATGTAAGGCCCTATTCTACAACCCATGACTATATCTACACTGTGTATTTGTTTTATACTACTGTAATGTATGGCTTATAGCAAAAAAATCTGGGAATTGTCATTTAGAGTGATGCTGAAAATTCTGTCAGAGATACCTATCCTATTGCTTCTCTCCTGCATCCAAACTGCTATTCTCAGTGCCCCTTGGGAAAAGGGAATGGCTCTAAAATCAATTTAAACCTACAGCCTAATTACGCTTTTGTAATTTATTTATTGTGCCATAAGCTTTTACAGGCTGTAGCTTGCTGTGTTGCATGAAATGGTCTGGAATGTTTGGTAGGATAGTGGGGACAGATTGCTGTTTTTGTACTTGAGACATACCATTTGTTGCTTGGTTATAGTAGTTTGAAGATAGTTTGAGAGGGGCCACTGCTTATTTTGTTCCACTGTTTTCACCAGTGAAATCTCACCACTTTCACCAGTAGTAAAAGGTTTTTGCAAAAAACAAAAACAAAAAAAACCCTCTTTTGCAAGGAGAAAATAGCGAAAACCTGCAAAACATGTTTGACCAGAGCCAGCAGTGAGACAAAAGGATAGCTCTATAAGCCATGGGAAGCAACTTCTTTCTCAAAACTTTCAGCTCTCTCTCAAAATCTCTGGTCCATTTCCAGGCAGAGGTGTCCTTTCCCCGGAGGAGGCTAATGACACTTCCCCATTCACATTTACTCACTGGATTCAATGAAGGTTCTTCCCTAGTAAGTGTGTATAGAGTTGCAGCCTAGCAGTGCAATCCTAAGCATATCTACTCCACTGGATTCCATGGGACTCACTACCTCATGTCAGCGTGGCTTACTTCTAAGTATACATAAGATTACACTGTAATTCAATGATGGAGGCTACCTTTAGCTCCTCAAAAAAAAAAGGGGGAGGGCAGAGGTGCAGCAAGCAACACAGAGGCTTTCAGTCAAATCAGTGTCACTACCATTATACATGGTAGCTGGGAGGAATCCAGACTCTAGTGACTCCCAAGAGAATAATGAGGAGCCCCAGCAGAAGCAACATTCAGTGCCAGATGAGATTTTTGTCATGCTTTGGGTGATTGGGATAACCAGCCAGAGCAAAATCCTGTTTGTGCTGTGGACTTACTATAAGATGTGCACCATCACTGTACCATGAACTAACCTGAATGGAAATTAAGAGTTTCGCACACACATTCACACGTGTACGCATGCGCAGCAGCAGCCATGTGCTGTGATAGTTCTTAGAATCTCCCTCAGTGTCACACATTTTAATATGCCTCTCTTCTCTACTGTTTCCACCCTGTCATTCATACAGTTGGCTGAATTTTCCATGTGTTCAAACACAACCACTCCCTGCTGAAGCACACAGAGAAACTCCTGCAGTGAAGTCATGGCTGTGGGTGGAGACCAAGCTGAGTTCAGTGTGGAGACCTGGTCCAGCTTGACTCACAGCTTGTGGGTCCCTCCTGGGCTGGGACCAGAAAGAAAGGCGTGGGCAAATAGCTGAGAATCTCTGGCTTTACCTCACAGAAAGGTCCTCCATGCACCTTTAAGGAACTTCGTCTCTATGGTCTTCCAGGACCTGGTGCAAGGAAAGAGTCTCAGTGCATGGGGGATCCCTTGATTCAGGAGTAGGCAACTTGCAGCTTTCTAGGTCTTGTTGGATGAGAATTCCCACCAGCCCTGATGCCTGGTCACATTGGCTGAGCTGATGGGAGCATGAATCTATCCCTTAATGTCTTCATTTTATGGCTTGCTTGGAAACTAGTTTTTCTGGAGTGCCAGAAGCAGGGAAGGGAAAAGTGCTTCAACACTGCCATGCTCGTACTCACATGCTCTTACCACAGTCAAATGCTCTACCACCAAAAATTGTTCCCACAGACACACTATTTTCTCCATGTTTTTGTACCACTTTCATCTGGGGTGGGTGGCAAAGTATAATTTTTTGTAATCCTGATCATGCACGTTCACTTGACTGACCTGGGAATGCAGGGTG
This sequence comes from Varanus komodoensis, assembly GCF_004798865.1. NCBI lineage: Eukaryota > Metazoa > Chordata > Lepidosauria > Squamata > Varanidae > Varanus > Varanus komodoensis. The sequence continues at coordinate 24,561,537 of NW_025335349.1, forward strand.
TTGTTGCATGGAATATTCCAGTTCTAAAAATGTGTTCAGGCTTGTGTTTTTGTGTGCATATGTGTTTGTCACTCACAATGGAAAATTGAATCAAGGGCACAGTCCATGACTTTTCACTTTTTTGTTTCCACTTCCTGTCTCACCCCATCCCCTGAAAGCCTAAAAAGTAAAAGATTGCTTGGGACAGAAATATCAGTGATTTCTTTTTCAGAATATTAGCCATTTTTTTCCTTGCACAGTGATAGTTTTAAAGGCAAATTTGCTCCATGGCATCTATGCACTAATTCAGTTAGGTTTCTTATATGTGTCAATTATTTTTTTACAATTAATGTCATACTTTAACCTGGAACTTGAATAATGAAATGCCTCTGAGCATTTGAAAAGTGCCTTTCCCTCTTTTCCAAGTATTTTCAGCCATAGCACATGCAACTGCAAATGGTGGGACAGTGAGGAAAGCTTCCACACAGGCTTGAGGTCTGAAAGTTCCCCTTTACAATTATCCCTCAGAAAAGACACCTGAAGAAAAGGAACTGCAAATTCAGGCCGTTTGTGGGAGCACTAAGGAGGCATGACCTGGAAGAATGCAAAAGCTGGTGCAGACGCATGGGAGTTGTTTTCACTTAGTGGCACCCCTGCTGCCATGAAGCTAAGTGAGGTGACTACCATAAAAGGTAGCAGCATAGGAAGACAGACGGTTCCCCTAAACCATAGGACACAATATTTTGGGGAATCTAGGTCAGGGCATAGTTCATGGTGTAGGACTGGGATAGAGAATGTCCTTCCAGATAGTGTTGGATTGCAATAGCCATATTTATTATATATCTAACATGTTTTCTTTCAAGGAACCCAAGGCAACTTGTATAATTCTCTGCATCTCCATTTTATTCTCACAACAACCCTGTAAGCTAGGTTAGGTTGACAGTCCATGACTGGCCCAGACTCATCCCCAGTGGGGACTAGAAGCTGGATCTGTTGACTCCAGTCCAACACTCTAACCATGACACTACACCAGCTATCTCTCACCATATGCTATGCTGGCTAGGGCTGATGGGAGTCCAGCAACATCCATCCCCATCCCTGATGTAGGAGACCTTGCTTGGACTTGTGCTGCTTGTAAGGGGGCATCCGGGAGGGGGCTGTAGGTACCATTTGGACTCCCAGTCTCAAGCACCTAAATGAGTTACAGCAACATCTTTCCAGCCCTGCAAGTGAAAGAGGTGAAAGGGAAAACAGAGGCTGTTGCTTCCAGGCATTTATCAGCTCCCTGCATTTTGCCAGTAGTCTTTCCTTGCTTCTCCTTGCCTCAGTGGCTACCAGTTCAACAAGTTCTCACCCTCCCCCACCTTGTATTCCCAAACATATCCTTGTGCAAGTGGCAGGTATAGATTTTAATTTAGACTTTTGAAAGATTCTCTGAGCATCAGTTCCATCTGGAAAGAAATGTCACCCTGGGACTGATTTGAGCTGCAGCCCTGCAGTAGCCACGTAGTAAATCACTCCATGGAGCTGGCGGCAGCCAGCGCCTTTCCCTGAGACAAGTGCCAGGGCCTGACAGAAGTCAACAGGAATTTCCAGAGGCTGCGGTTTGGGCTGGAAGGAGATGTTCTGGCGCAGAATAAAACACTCACATATCAGGCTAATTGCATGCATGCATGTGCACACGCACACACACCATGTTGATTAAATATATTAATCACATGCACTTCCCACACTTATTGAGCACTCAGTGACATGTGCCTGAAGTCCTGAGGCAGTCCATCTGTTTGCACTATTGTGGCCAAACTGAAATCTATACTCTTAGGACACACGTTTGCACTGCCATTAGGCTTCTCATATACACAGGCATTTTTGCTAGCATTTACCTGTAATGATAAGTTGCCATTTGTGACAATGATACTCTGGGAAAAGGCTGAGTCAATCTCAGTCTCTCTGTCTGTCTCTGTCTGTCTGTCTGTCTGTCTCTCTCTCTCTCTCTCACACACACACACACAGCATCTACTTCCAAACAGGACTTAATTTAAGACCAGTTGTTTCTGAGCCAAGTCTCAAGGAACTCTTTCTGTATTGATGGGATGGCTGAGGACCCCTTGTGCATTACAAGGGATTCCCGGAGTATCTGAAGGTGCACTCTCAGCTCAGAGTGGGCCCTGGCCAGGCCTGCTGAATGCTGCTTCCCCCGAGAGCCCTCCCAACAGCATGCCTAATGCCCATCCTGTGGCTAGGCACTTCAGTGGAAGTCGTAGTTGGCAAGCTTGCTTTAAGGGAAGCTTGCTGATTTCACCGAGGAACCCAGTGAGCTTCCAGGGAAACCCCAGAGCTCCTACGCACTGGTTTGAAAACCACTGAATTAAGACATGGCTCCCTGGGTTTTAGCTTTCAGTGCTAATGCTCGGGCATGGGGAGAATAAAGAGGGAAGAAAGTGTTTTTGAACCTCTGCAGAGTTCCTTTCTTTTGTCATTGGGTAACAACAACTTTCATTTCTCATATGTTTATCATTAGGGAGCTGGGTTCTGGGCCAGAAGAAAGGAGTTGCACAAATTTTTGAGCTCCAGCACCTCACATTTCAAAAGCAGATTCTAGGGTGTCATCTCCAGCTCCTGTTTATGGGTAGAATTTTAGGCACCTACTAGATTCTCAAATGGCATAAATCCACAGAATACACGAACTCAGACTATTTTTCTGCAAAGGGCTGTGAATCAAAGCTAAGTCATGCTACAACCTAAGATAACACCAGCAGGGCAACATATTTTTTCAAAGGTTTTTTTTTTAATAAGAAAGGAGAAAGAGTGATATATAATAACTTTTTGCAAAGTTAGGGTCTCATGTTGCAAATTGGAATTAAAGGCAGAACTGACTCCATATAGACTGAAGGTTACTGGCATCCATGGGGAACCATGTCTTGCACTCACTGTATGCGCATCATCCTGATTCATCGTTTTCCCACCATACTGACATTAAATAACTGCACATGCATCAACTGTGCATGCACACTTTATTTCTAACATGAACAAGCACACACTTTAGTGATTCCTTATGCCATTCATAGTCCTGCTGTGCTACGCCAACATGTACACCCTGTCTCTCTATGCATAATACTGCCTATTGCATACGCACCAACTGGGCTTGTACTGGCTTACTTCCAAATGCAAGAGCTGCATTGCCAATATCATTTACAAATGTGAACACACCACATGCCCCAAAAGATGAAACACGCATGCATACATTTGCACTTTTTTTGTATACTTGACAAGAGGGGTCCCCCAGGGTTCTGTCCTTGGGGCATAGGAATGGGTGTCATAAGTACAGGTTAGGGGACAAGTGGCTGGAGAGCAGCACTTGTGAAAGGGGACCTTGGGGTGCTGGTTGACTGCAGGCTAAACATGAGTCAGCGGTGGGATGCAGTGGTTAAGAGGGCGAACGCCACCCTTGGTTGCATAGCCAGAAGTGTGGCTTCTAGATCGAGAGAGGTATTACTACCGTATATGTATGTGACTCTGGTGCACCCGCAACTGGAGTATTGTGCTCAGTTCTGGGCCCCCATTACAGGAAGGATATAGCCAGGTTAGAGTCAATGCAGCGTAGGGCCACAAGGATGGTGGCCAGTTTGCAGGGGATGCCATATGAGACAAGACTGAGGGAACTGGGTCTCTTCAGCCTGGAGAAAAGGAGACTCGGAGGGGATCTGTTGGCAACATACAGGTATGTGAGGGGGTGTCACACGGAGGTGGGTAGAGACCTCCCCTGCAGAGGAAGGCATGACACTCTCCAACGGAGCAAAGCTCAGGGAACCCGGGTTCAATTTAGATGCCAGGAAGTATGGACCCTGAGGGTATGGAATGGGCTTCCACAGGAGGTGGTTGAGGCCCCATTGGTGCGGGTGTTCAAGGACAGGCTAGACATGCACATGGTGGGCATGTCGTGTGCGGAGCCAGCTGGAGCCGGGGGTCAGACTAGATGGCCCGGGAGGCCCCTTCTGACTCACTCTGTTTCTATGTTCTATGTTTCTAGGAATAAAGACATACACCTTACTGGTTCATCAGCAAAAGAATTGTTCCCTGCCCTTGCATTATATGACTTCTTTATCAATTTGTGAGTAGGTTCACCAAAGTCCCTATTGCAGGAGCCATGAATCTCTATCAGCCTGAGTGCCACATTCAATGTTGGAGGTGTTATGGTGGGGGGTATGCCAGTGGTGCATGGGACTGAAGGCAAAAGATGTGCTCTGATGAGGTCAGACCCAAAATACTAATGATTTAATATTAGTATTAGCCAGTATATTTTAACATAAAGCACTTACGGCCATAAACTAAGCCTTAGGAGAGGCATTTCATTCTTTTAGAAGGGGGGTGGGGAGGTGTTGAAGGCTGGAAGCCACTAAAGGATCTAAGAAGAGGGGAAAGGGTGTGGCTGTCTGGGGAACCTTGAAGGGCCAGACTGGGCCCTGTGACTTTGGCTTTGAACCTCTGTGCTCGCCTGCATGTCTTGTTTTGCTATGCGTGATAAATAACCAGATAGTTTGGATTTTGTAGGAGAATCTATTTCATTTTACCAGGTAGCTGGCAAAGGGTGCAAGGTCAGGAGGTTGAGGAAAACCCTTTGCCTGCTGGTCTCCCACATCCTTAATCACACACAAGAAGTGGGGTGGGTCCAAGATTAATGTTCACAGACAGCAGCAAAATTGCACTGGCCAACAAGTACTGAGGTGCCTGCACACACACACACACACACATGCACATATAGTTTTATGATTGACCAGCGAATGGATCCAGCTACTCTGAATAAGACTAGAGAACAGAATCAACATTTTCTACCATAAACAATATTATTTGGCTTTACCAACACAGATCAATAAAATAGCAAAATAATAAATTAATCCTGCAGTAAAACATCTAGTGCCACTTTGCAGTATCACTTTTTTTAGGGTCAGTTGTTCCGCTGCTACAAACAGTTGCAACATTTGCAAATTTATCCCTACTTGTTGCCCCCTGAAAGGAAGGTCTGGCCTTCCTCTACCTGTTACACACACACATTTATCCTACTGTCCAGCCAGAGGTTTGGTATCTCAACTCCTCCTTTATCTGATGCCCTGAGGCTCTGGAATCGATGACAGCTTGGACTGGGTTTAACAAAGCCCCACTTCACCCAGCACTAGCTTGCAACCTGGAGAAACTAGCCCTGATCCAGGATTTTTGCCACTAATGTGTTTTGCTTTTCCCTTGGTCCTTCCAGCAAGAGCTATGTGGAACGCAAAGCAACAGGACACAGAGCACTCAGTGCCTTTTCCCCTTCATAGATCGTAGCTCATTGTCAAGCCATACTATGCACAGGGCGGCTGGCACAACCATGAGAAAACAGGCACAAGGCTACAGTCTTTAAAGGGCACTTGCATGGCTGGGCCGGAATGCCGTCCAGTCCCATTTGAGCTTCACCATGCCATGTTGTAGCCAAGCATTCCTGCCTTCACACCAAGACAGAGGCCAGGTCAGCAGGCACTTAGCACAGCTTGCCACAGAAGTACACATGACACTGTCCATGGAAGTCTGTGGCCTCTCTGGTGACATAATCTCAAAGCTCCTCGTTAGCACATGCTGACTGCCAATGCAGCGGTTAGGCCCTTGTCGTGCGGCCAAGCTGGGGTCTGCACAGTCCCTGGGGGGCTTGACCCATGGTGCGAGGTCTCTGGAGGGCAGTGCCGTGCTCCCATTCACTTGCAGATGCTCACCCACTCTGTGGCAGGGCACTCTTCACACTGCACGTGGCAGCACCAGTGGAAGCGGCAGTGGCAACGCTGGGCATGCACCTTCTGCAGGACGTTGTGGCCGCGCCCGCAGCACAGGCTGCTGCAGCCACTTGGGCGTGCACTGCCCTTGACGCATGGACGGCCATGGGTGCCTGAGGATCCCAGACTTGGATCGGGCTCACAGAAATCAGGTGAGGGTTCATAGAAGATGAGGTGCTTGGCTAGGTGGGAGCGGTGCAGCCGTGGCCGGAAGGCTCCTGAGTTGCTATTGTGTGGCCGCAGGAGTATGGCCTGGTCCATGCGCTCCCTCAGATTGGAGCCCACATGCCGGAAGTCGGGCACTGCCAACCAACAAGTCCGGAACTGGCAACTCCCTGAAGGGCCGTGGCATTTGCACCTTCGCTGGCCCAGCTCTGACACGGCCTGTCAAAAGGAGGGATGAGAGAGAAGTGTTAGCTGCCAAGAAATGCTGCAAGAGCCTGCTGCAGGGACTGGCTATGCATGCCTGCCCTGTTCTTCTTGTGGAGGTGGCTCAGATGGAGAAAGCCTCTCAGGTGAGACACCTGCTCACTGCTGAACGTCACCCTGCCACTCTGAGTGGAATCTGTGTCTTTCCTCAGAATTCTATGGTGGCTTATCTTTGATGCTATCTTTTAAAAATCCAGAACCACTTCTCAAAGATAACCCTTCCACCACCTAGGAAGAACACCAGAGCAGCTTTTAGGGCACGCATGCAGGACACCCCAAAAGAACTGTGCACATGGCTCTTAGAACATGTGAGAGCCAAGAGAGGCCTTTCCAATGGGGGAATGCTTTCCCCAAGAAAGATTGCCTGGCACCAGGCAATTATCATCTTTCAAGCACCAGACAAGAACCTTTTTTTTTTTGGCATAGGTACTGAGGTAATTTAATGGCCGACCTTGTTGACCCTTTGGGATATGTACTGTTGTGCTTTTTGTCCTTTGCACGATCTTTTAGAACATGGATACTTTTGCAAATTCATATGTTCTTAATGAAAATGTCATTAGATACTGCATTTGGGGTTGTTCTATTATTTATGTCTTTGCAAACCATTTAATGACTCATTTTGGCTGTGAGAAGCTATACATAAATGTGAGAAACTACGTAATCTGGTGTCCTCCAGATGTGTTGGACTGCAACACCCATCCTGATGGGATGATGGAAATTGCAGTCCAACTGGTTGTGGGGGCTGGACCAGGACTGGGGAGAACTTGGCTCAAATTCCTTTGTGGTTATGAAGTTTATATGGTGCCTCTGGGCCAGGCACTATTTCTCAGCCTAGCCTACCTTGTATGGTTGCTGTCAGAAGAAGAAACCTGTACAGTGGCCTGAGTTCCTTGGAGGAAAGAGGAAGATACATGTGTGCTACATAAGAGTATTGCTGCTTTACCACATGTTAACCACGGGAACTGTCATCTTGTGAGAAGGCAGGGGCTCTGTAATAGAGTACTGTCAGCAGCTCACCAAAATGGCAGCTGCCAGAGCTCTGTGCCAGCAGGGAAGAAGAAACAACAAGCATGACAGTTAAATGGATATAGTAATGTATCCATGCACCTGTGCTGTACAAACTATGGGGTGGATCCAGTTTAGACACAGCTAACAAGAATCCCAGTGAATTCAATTGCTTGTTGTTACGTGCCAGCAAGTTGCCTCCGACTTATGGTGACCCCTTGAATGGATGAATGCCCTCCAGCATGTCCTAGCAGAAGAAGCTCTTGTAAACTCACAGCTGTGGCATCCTTCATGGAGTTGATCCATCTCATAGCTGGTCTTCCTCTTATTCTTTGACCGTCAACTTTCCCTAGCATAATTGTCTTCTCCAGTAAGTCTTGCCTTCTCATGATGTGCCCATAATGTGACAGTTTCAGTTCTGTCATTTTTGCTTCCAGGATTCGAATGTTTGGATTGAGTTGATTTAGGACCCACTTCTTCATCTTTCTGTCAGTCAGGATATTCACAGAACTCTACAGCACCATGTTTCAAATGCATCAATTTTCTTCTTGTCAGCTTTCTTCATGCTCCAGCTTTCACACCTTTTCATAGTGATCAGTTGTGTGGGTGATCTTGCCTTGGTCTTCAGTGAAACATGATTATCTTTTTTAGTTCCTTCATTGCTTCCTTCCAAGTCTCAGTCTTCTGATTTCTTGGCTGCAGTCTCCATTTGAATTGAAGACTGAGGCAAAGTAGACAAAATCTTTCACAATTTCAATTTGTTCATTGTTGATAATGTCCTGTAGTTATGATTTTTGTTTTCTTAATATTCAGCCGCAGTCCTGTTTCCACACCTACTTCTTTCACTTTCATCAAGAGTTGTTTTAATTCATTGCTGCTTTCTGTTAGTAATACTCAGATTCGTCATGAGTTGGACTTCATGTTAACCACGGGATGCAATTCCTTTGGCTGAAGCATCCAGTGCACCATATGGTCTGAGTTTATTGGATGAGTTTCAGTTGCTGAGACCTAAGGATGTGGACAAGGTGGCTTGGATTGATCTGACCTACAACCTGTATACTCCCCTTGTCCATCCTGGCTGGTCACACAAAGAAAGGAGGGGGTATGCCCCTGAGTCCAGGAGTCTGTCAATGCTTTATTAAGAGAGGGAATGGTCCCAGCCTCATTAAAAGAGGCTGTAATTAAACAACTCCTGAAGAAGGCCAACTTGAGGCCTGTGGACATTAACAGCCAATATCCCTTCTTGGACAAAGTGTTCGAGTGGGTGGTGGCTAGTCAACTCCAGGCTCTCTAGGATGAAATGGACCATCTTGATCCATTTCAGTCAGGATTCAGACCTAGATTTGGAACAGAAATTTCCTTGATCACCCTGTGGGATGACCTTTGCTAGGAGAAAGACGGGGAGCGCACTGCGTTGGTTCTCCTGGACCTCAGAGCAGCTCTCAGTACCATCAGTCATGGTATCCTTCTGGACAGGATGGTTGAGTTGGGAGTAGGAGGCATTTCTCTGCAATGATTCCACTTCGACTTGACCAATTGTGTCCAGAAGGTGATGGTGGGAAATTATTTATGCCATGGAGTCCTGCAGGGTTCTATTTTATGTCCCATGGATGTTCTTTAACATCCACATGAAACTGCTGGGAGAGGTCATCAGAAGTTGTGGCCTGAGAAGTTATCAGTATGCTGACGATACACAGCTCTACCTTTCTTTTTCATCTGATGCAGCTGTGACAGTAGATGCTCTGAGTCATGGTCTGGCCTCAATAATAGATTGGATGAGTGCCAATAAACTGAAACTTAATCCAGACGAGACAGAGATGTTGGTGGGGAGATCGTCTGCTCAGATGGGCAACATTTGCCTGTCCTGGATGGGTTGCCCACCCCCCTAAAGGACAGGTTCATAGCTTGGGGGTGCTCTTGGTTCCTGAATATATCCAGGTGGCTTTAGGGGCCAGGAGCACCTTTTATCGGCTAAGGTTGATATATCAGCTATGGCCTGTCTGGACAGGGAGAACCTGACAACAGTTATCTTCTGAAATCCTTCAGTGTGCTCCAGTAGTCAATGTACATTTGCAATATGATTTCAAGTGCCCCTACCTTGTCAGAATCCAGCTTGAATGTCAGGCATTTCTCACTCCATTCTTTGTTGCAACACCTTGAGCATCACTTTGCTTGCACAGAAAATCAGCACAATGGTCCTGTAGCTGCTTCAGTCTTTTCTGTCCCCTTTCTTGAGGAATAGACCACATATTGAAAGATTTCATTTGCAAGCTATTGTTTTGTTTCCCATGTTTGTTGGCATATTCCTATTAGGATTTGGACCAATCCAGTCTCTGCCACCTGGAATAGTTCTATAGGTACCCTATCTACGGCAGGTGCTTTACTCCTTCCGCATGCTTTCAGAACAGCTTCCACTTCCCTTTCTAATATTGAAAGTTCTTCCTCATAGGGTTCCTCTTCCTGTATTTGTTGTTGTTGTTAGTTGCGAAGTCGTGTCCAATCCATCGCGACCCCATGGACAAATTCTTCTATATATTGATTCCCCCTTCTCTTTATTTATTTATTTTTCGATTTATATCCTGCCTTTTTCCTACAAAGGGCTCAGGGCAGCTTACATCTCCTCCTCCATCTTATATCCACAACAACAACCCTGTGAGGTAGGTTGGGCTGAGAGTCTGTGACTGGCCCAAAGTCACCCAGCTGGCTCCATGGCTGAGCAGGGACTCGAACCCAGATCGTCTGAGTCCCAGTCCCATGCTCTTAACCACTACACCAGACTGGCTCTCTGGCTTTATTTTCTGGCTTAACCACTACACCACACTGGCTTTATTTTCTCTTGGTTAGATAGTATATTTCTCTGTTGGTCTTTCAGCATTCCTGACCTAGTTTGAATTTTCCTTTGATTTTTTGGATTTTTCTATAAGAGGTCCCGCTTTTCTTCTTTTGTTGTTCTCTTCTATTTTTTTTCTTTTCGCCATTTTAACAGCACTTTTAATCTCTACATGATAGTCACTCATGAACAGTTGCATTCACAATTCTGACCCTATTTCAGTAACCTGTTGCTTTTGCTTCTCACATGTCCCTGTGAGTGTTTCTTCTGACATTCACCCAGGCTTTTTCTTCTTTTTGCTGCAGGAATTGTCTTTCGACATTCTTCTCTAATAAAGTCTCTGGTTTCAGTGCACAGTTCTTCAGGCTCATGGTCAGCTGAGGTCAATAATGTAAATCTGGACTTTATGTGAACTTTAAATTCTTCATTTATGTTATTTAAGTTGTATTTTGGCACTGTGCTTCTCTTATTTTTGATATCAGTAGTTCATGGTCACCACTGCAAAATGTTCCTGGTTTTGCTTTGGTAGTGAAAATATAGCCTCTTCATCTTCCACGCCCAATACACAACCCATACAGTCATCGGATTGGTGGTCTGAAGTATGTGTTTGTGATAAAAAGATTCTTGGCTTCACAGAATTCTATTAGTGTTTTCCCTGCTTCATTTCTTACCTCTAGACCAAGTACTTGAACAATGTTTGATTCAGTTTTGTTTCCTACTTTTACAGTCCAGTCACCTATGATTATAAGCATGTCTTATTTTGGTGTGTGATCTATTTCCTCTTGAACACTTGCATAAATGTTTTTATTTTCTTCTCCTTAAGCATCTGTTCTTGGAGAATAGACTTGAATGAAGCCTATGTTGCTAGGCTTTCCAATTCTGATTGATATATCTTACCTCAATATTATAGCAACTCCATTTTTTTCTGTGCTTGCCATCCTGGAGTAAAACACTTTGTCTATCTGAAAATGTAACATTCCAGCCCATTCTTGTTTGTTCACACTAATACTGCAATATTTAACTGTTCCATTAAGCAAGAAAGGGTTTCTGGTTTGCCTTGAGGGCACTATATATATGAAATTAATAATAACTTTGTTCCAATTGTATGTGTTGTGCAGTACTGGACTTTACTTCTAGTTGCATCATTAGCTACAGTGCTATTTGTACTTATCTTTTGCTCTTCCCTAGTATCTGGTTGATTGACTTCCAACCTGGGGGTGGGGGGTGTCTCATCTTCTGGCGCTAGTTTGTGTTTTATTTGGTTTGTTTCATCACTGAGGTAAGAAGATTCATAAGTAGTTTGCCATTACCTTCTTCTGCACAGTACTAACCAGAGTTAGCTTGAGTGTCTCTGCCACTGTCTCCTTCAACTACTGCTGCTGCCCAGTGGCTGCTCCTCAGGTTTCTCCACCCCCATCACCATTAGAGAGATCCATTCTCTTCTGCAGGCGTGACTGTTACTCCTGCAGAAGGCGGATGCATCTTAGTCTGGTGTCCCAGCTTCAACCATTCTGCCTTCGGTGACCCTGCCTGGGGACCAGCCTCCTGGCAGCATTGCTCTCAGCTTTTCTGACACTCTCAGACCGTCTCGTCCAAGAGGGAGGAGGTCTGCTGTAAACAGTGACTAAATCCAGACCCAGCCCAGTGAGCATATCTATACTACATACTTTGAGCTGGCCTTCCATGTCATCACTAGCCAGGTTGCCACAGGTGGCAACGGGAATGCATGCAGGGAAGTCTGTGCAAAAGGGTGAATTGGCAGAGGAAGGAATGGGTTATCTCTGTCCTCCTCTGTGCCTGGCATGAAAACCCAATGGATGCCAGAGGAGAGAAGCTTCCTCTTTGTGCCCAGGACAGGAATATCTAGGAGTGCAGCAAAAAGGACAGAACACTTCGTCCCTCCTGTGCAAGCTCCCAGCAGTATAGGAAATACCTTAAACCTACTCTGCTTCTAGAAATCTGGCCTGGACAGCTTTAATAGCCTTTCCCTCTTCTACAGAAACTGTAGTTCCATGAGGGAATCAGGATGGAAAGGCTGAATCAGATTCTTCAGGACTCTCACTAAATTGCTATTTCCAGGATTCTGGGAAGCATTGGAAATACCTGCAGAGCGCCAGGTAGTCTAACTTTTCCAACTTAGTGCAACTTTTTTTAGCAGGCCTTCTGCAAGCCCAAGTACTGTAGCTCCTGCTGCACTCTGCCAGCCATGGTGGAGGAACCACTGTGGATAAACACAGGTACCACTGTGAAGATCCATCCCTTTTTGGCACTTCTGGAATTAAATAGAATTGTTGTTCCACCAGTTACTAGTGCCAGCAGCACAAGACTTTCACAACAGGTATGCAGGAGATGGGGAATGCTTTCTGAACCCACAGAAGGTAATGCTAAGTGGTACCTTTCAATTTAGTATGGAAAGTTCACTTTGTATGTCACTCTAGCCTTATGTCTATACCAAGATCCTGCACACTACAGCCCCCTAGTGCCTATAAAGTGTTGAAAAAGAGAGCAACAACAAATCCCGGAGGAATATAGAAAGCACGGACTTCTAACTCAAATTGGCTTTAAACGCACACATGTGCGCTCACAGAAAGAAATGGATTTGTAGCCGCTTGATTTTAATTTTTAGATCATTCCCAATTCTGGCTACAAATATATCTAGGGGTGTTAGTGGAGAGAATAGTCTATAAGCATTTCCTCCAAATTCCTAAGAGTCAAACCACCAGTTTTGTATGTTAGCATTTGAGGCATGCTTCACCATAACTGGAAGACCAAATATAACATGGATGGACTCCATAAAGGGAGCCACAGGCTTGGATTTAGAACAGCTAAGTAGAGCTGTCATGGATAGGACTTTTTTGGAGGGCTTTCATTAATAGGGCTGCCATAAATCGGAGATGGCCTGATGGCACACATCACCCAAGCAAAAAGATTGCAGGTTAGGGTAGGATCTACCCTTATGTACAGTAGCATTCTCCTGTATTTCTAGATTCATATATCACTTACTGAATTTTAAAATACCTGTAAGTGGTTGGGCAAAAGTACATACAAAAAAGAAACATTTTAGAAGAAGTGCATACATACAGGAAACCATACCTATTTACATGCAGAATTTTTGAAAATTCACAAACTGATGCAGACATGGGACAGAATGAATTCAAGAATGGAAAAAGGAAAAAAAAAACAACCACCACAGAATTGTCCTATCCCGCCACCCCAAGTGTGCACAACTCTGTCAGGATGCCCACTTTAGTGATGCCAGCTGCTCATGCACCTTACAGTCCCATGTCCCAAAACCCTTCCTCAGAGAAATGTCCTACCTTCCTGCCAACACGATGGCTGTGTAGCTGCATCCTTGCATGAGCATCACGTGGTTTCCCTCGAGGGTCCAAGAAGTGCCGGGTAAATCTCTGGGCATAGTCAAAGTCCGCACTGCATCCCCCCCACTCCCAGGTGTCCTGGGGACCAGGCTCCCCCCACAGCGAGGATGGCACAGGGGGCAGGCCCTTGCCCCGGCTTAGTGTCTGCAGCTGGTTGAGCTTCAGCTTCTGGTTCTCACTGCCTTGCCCGGCACAGCCACAGCTCTGCAGTTCCCCCAGGCTACAAGCTGTGGCCACGGCATGAGTCACCCCAGCTGCCAGCAAGGAGAAGGCAAAGGCACTTTCCCGGAAGCCTGAAAGACAGACAAGGGGGTGGGGTTAAGCTGAAAGTGCAACTCAAGTATCCAACCAGGAAGTATTAGCAAGGAGGAATAAGGGTCCAGGATGGTGTCAATCTAGGCCTAGCTGCAACCTTTTCACTCCAACCTCACAAAGGGACTGATTCACCCCTTGTCTTCCACTGTGATCTCTTCAGATCCCTGAAATCAGGGCTGTGTGTACAATGCATTGACACAGCAACATTTAGCGTTAAAGTGACACATACAGCATGCCAAAGAAAGCAGAATCCTGCAACTGCTGGTATAAATCCAATCATGCATTTGTGCACACAGTTGCTTCTGGGTTTGCAAGGAGCAACAGCTATGTAGCAAATCCACTGGGCACCTATTCCCCTCCCTCCACTGCTGGAATTCCTGTTCAATCCATCATCTTCTGGCTTCCACAGTTTCATCAGGTATTGCTCACAGAGCATTGACTCTGTTTTCACAGGCCTGATGATTAGGAAGTTCCTTTAAAACAAAAAACCCAAAAATTGAAAGCTGAGGGTTTTTTTTTCAGAGCTGAATTCCATGCTTGTGCAGTGATGTCACAGTGTATATTGAGCCATGCATAAGATAGGCTGAAAACATCATCTTAGTAATAACATTGTGCTTATGCCAGCTGAGAACATCAGCAGCTATGCCATAACGGAGGCCTGCCCTTTCCTGGGCAGAGTGCCTCAGTCCTTGAGTGCCTCAGACCTTCATAAAGCATTTCTGATGGGTTCGGCTCATGATGGCTGAGGAATGGATGAGTGTTTTTATATGTTGATGATCCATTTTTTCTTTTACCATCAATAAGTGTTTGTAAATTTTACAAGCCTTCAGGGTGGGTGGGTCGCCCTTTAAAATCTCTAATAATTGAAAGCCAATTTCTTAAATGAACTTAAATCATGGATCTCTTGTCACAGCTTCCAGAAAGAACCCTAGGATCTCCAGTTTGTTGGGATGAGTATTTTGTCAAAAAGCCCTACCAGACCCATTACCAAACCATTCCCAGGGTACCCTGAGGAAAGGCACTTATATTTAAGCCTGTGCATAATGTGCAATCCAGTACATGTCTACTCAGAAGTATGCTGCAGTGAGTTCAGTGAGACTGGTAAGTATGCACAAGATCTAAGCTTTCAGTCCTGATCAAATAAGTGACTCCGGTTTCTTGAGGTGCAGCCCTTACATGTTTAGACAGAAAAGGGTTGTATGTCTCTCAAGCACTCTATAGGCAACCATGCTGGCTAGGGAACGCTGGGCATCATAGGACCTTCTCCTATCTAAGCTTAGGATTCTGGTCGAAAGGGTTTATTTTCTAGCACAGAGTAGCTGTCTCTCTCTTCATGAAACCATCCCTTTTCTGATATCCAGCAGCCTCACCTTATAAATTTCCCTTGTGTCTTGTTTTTCCAAAGCACTTCTTCCTGATCCATATTTCCCACTGTTACCCTTTCTGATGTCCCCCCAATCCCTGTGAAGTGGGCTGAGACCCACAAACCAAGCCTGATCCATACCACTACTCAGAAGCTCAGGTGCTTGGGTTGCAGCTTGCTCTGGCTCTTGTCTGCCCAGGGGCCTTTCTTTGATCTCAGGTTTAAATTTAGAACCAGCTTCTTCAAAGCGGATTATGAACAACAGAGATTCAAGCAACAAAAGAAAGGCACTCCCTGCCAACTTGCCTCTAGGGTCAGGTGTTGGCCACTGTGTATACAGCCAAGGAAAGAGGGTTGTAGACTCCTAGGGAGGCAGGCAGGCAGGCAGGCTTGGGTAGTGCAAAGGAGGATGGGTGGGGGGTTGGCAAGAGGCCTGCATACCCTGATGCTACCTCCTCCCCATCTGCTGGCCAGATGGGCAGGCGTCATCACCATCCCCTGTGGTTTCCTGCTGCAAACTGCCTGCCTACAGAAGCAGGGCTTACAGAAGCAGGTCCAGCCTTCTTGGCAGTGCCACCCACTGCTCACTGCTGCAAGGGAGTGGGGCTGCTGTGGCTGCTGGGCCTTCTTCTCAGACTGGAGCAGTACGCCAGGGGTGTGCCAGAAGCCAACTCTGGCTGTCAAGGCCTTGGCGGATGCCTGAGAGTGCTCCCTCCTTGCTCTGGCCCTGAAGTAGGCCTTGGAAATCAGGGCCTGCCCATCTCCACTTGCTGCCGTCTTTAAGAGGCAAGGGATACTTATCCTGAGCTCAGGATATCTGGCTAGTCACAAATCCATTAAGGTGGGAAGATCCACAGCAGATAGTTTAACTTGGGGATGGGCAAGACATGCCACCTCCCACTGCTGCCAACTTGGACTCACTGGCAGCAAACACACTGTCTGATGCTTGCTCATTTGTTGGTTTTGCTGACTCTTGCAAACACCTTCATTTCAGGAAATGTTCCTCAACTGACCAGCCACAGTTTTATCAATGTCTTGTTTTTAACATACTGTTTTATCAAGTTAGTGCTTACTGTTCCAAATGATGATGACTATTTCATTTCTTTACCATTGAACAGCTGAAGCCCTCAGGGTAGTTTACAGCATTTCAGTTATTTATTTATTTATTTATTTCACTTCAATATGGGATGGTGTATAAATGCTGTAAATACATAAAAAGAAATGAAAGTTTGGACGTATGCATTTGTTTGCTATATTTTCTTGTATCTTGGGGAACGGGCCACTTGCTTGGAAGCAGAATGATGTCTGAGGACTGGGGAATGGATGGTGCATTCCTCCATCCCAGCCTCTGGATGTTCCCACCTCTGGCTTGGCCAAAAGTGGCTTAGAAAAAATCCTACTTATTGCTTCCTTACCTTAACCTGGTACTAGGAAGAACAATGTAAAGAAGACCACTGGGCAAATTGCTGAATTTCCCTAGCTACTTCTAGCTCGTGGGCACCCTTCAGCTTGCAGGAGGATTGATGAGCAAGAAAGAGAGCACCCCTTCCACTGGAAATGAATCCTTTGCCTTAGTGTTTCCCAAATGTCTGATAGCTGCAGCACCTTTTCTCTCTCTTCCAAACATTAAAATAGGAGGCACCCTTCACTTTTACAGCCAGGCAGCACAAGCATGCCAAGAAAGCACCGGTAAGGTGTCAAAAGAAATGCAAGAGGTAAATCATCAAAAGCTCCTGTCAGCCTGATGCGTACACCCCAGTCCCAGCGGGATCCAGCCTTGGTCCTTTCTGCATGTCAATGATCCGGCATATTGCCAGGCAAGAAGGAGGCAGAGCTACAGGGGGCAGGTGTCTCTGAAGTGAGGAATTCAAGGTCTCTACGAGGGGAAGAACTGAATGTTCCAAGTGCACTGAGCACGGAAATGTAGCAGAATTGCCCACCCCAGCTGAAGTGGACTGAAGGAACCAGGGATGTGGTTGGGCAACCTCTTCTGTGAGTGGGTCCTTCACCAGCAGGGCTGCTGTTATTTATTTCTGAGGGGCACACTGGCAGTTATTTCATGGCACACTGGGAATCTGGCTGCAGCTCAAGCTCCTGAGGCCCTGTGGTCCCTCTCCAGCCCTTAAAACCCAGCCAGTCACTAGCCAGCCCCCTGCTCCAGCCCCTTCTCAATTCCCGATGATCTGCAATAAATCCTTACTGGGGTGTGCTGCAATTGATCATCATGGCCTACATGTATGCATATGCTTTAAAGAGCCACTTAAGTCAAAGAGAAGGCTTTGCTCCAAGGTGCTTACCTACATTTACACTTGTAAAAACATTCCAAATATATCTAAGGTCTGCTTCTTCTCCCAACAGAGGGGAGTGCCCTTCCTCCAGGATATATAAACGAGAGCCTTCCAGATGTTTTGGACTATCAAACGTAGCCCGACCAATCTCAAGGATTTTGAAAATTGTAGTCTAACCCATCTGGAGGGCACTAAGTTACCTAACCCTGAGGACCTGTTAGGGGTTCCAGAAGGCCAAGCCAGCCTCTCTGCTCAGGTTTCCATTCTTCCAAATTCTGCAGCTCTCTTTGCACACATGTTCAGTCCTCGTTGGGCTGTTGTTGGAGGGGGCATTGCTCCCCTCTTTGGGGTTTTTGATCCCACCTCCCCCACCCATTTTTGAATGCCCCCCCCCCAAAGCACTCTAATGCCCCAATTTGGCATCGGTGCTTTCAGCACAGGAGTGAAACAGGGAGGCAGACAGACGGGAGGTACAGCAAGAATAGCAAGCAATGGATCAAGTTCTAATTTGATTGCTCACAGACCCTCGTCACGGCACAGGAAACTGCTCATCCCAGCACTGGTAGCCTTTCCCCAAACTGCTCACCTCTCTTCAGAATGGCACTGTTGAGAAGCACGGTGCCACCACTGCTCAGGTCGGAGCAATCCCAACGCCTCTCCTGCAGCTGGTCCTGGCACTCGTGGATGGCAAGGAGGATGCCCTGGAGAGCTGAGGCCATTGCTTCTGGGCTTCTCCTGCAGAGGCCAAGCTGGCGCCGGCTCAGCCAAGGGAGGGTCATGCACACCGTGTTGGGATTAAGGACTGGTTCAGCCAGTACCTTTGGCCCTAGGAAGTCATGGCCAAAGGTCCTATCAGAGGACACAGGAAGTAAAAAGGAAGCTTGACTTTGGAAGCAAAGACACAGAAAGGGAAGATGGGAGAGACTAATCACTTTACAGATCAGGAGCTGACAGCAGTGAACAATGGGGAAAAAGAATAATATTGTGCAACTTGACATCTGATCACTTCTTCGGTAGAATTATACCTGTCCACCACAACAGTACTTATCTTATTACAACAGTCTGGCCCAGCAGGAAATTGCACTGGGTCTCAGATCAACATTTCTTTGCCTAAACACAGAATGAGAGAGCTCTGAAAGTGGGAGAGGCTTGTGAACCAGGGGTGGGGCATGTGTGTAGAGAGTCTGTGCAACACAAGAACCGATGAGGCATCCCCTCACTGTACCAGTTACACACACGCACACGCACACGCACACACACACCATGTTATTATAAAACTGTCCTTCCCATAAATGTTACCAGCAGGGAGAGGGCAACTGGATCCTAGAAGTCCCAAATTCTTTCTCTCCTTATGGGTCCCACTCCCCCATCCCCAGAGCTGGGGCAAACGCATCCTCTCCTACACATATGCAGGGCTGTGCAGAACCCTTGTGGCCATCCAGCCGAGCTCCACCGCCGGAGGGAGATTGGTGCACCTGGGTGGCTGTGTTTCCAGGGGGAAATTCCCTGCCTGCCCCCACTCCACTGGCACCAGATGAAAGCAAGGTTGAAGATCAAAAGCATCACCCTGCGGGCTCAGCACCCAAAGAAGGGGGGTTGGAGGGAGGGGGGTGATCCCATGACAGAAAGTAGAGCCCCTCCCAGACCTAAAAGCAGGGTGTCTCTGCGGCAGCAGAGGGAGGAGCAGGAATAACCCGGGCAGTGGCAGATGCAGACATGTTGATGTGGGAAAAGGAAACAGAACAAAGTTTCCTGATGAGAAGGGCTGCCATAGCACCCTCCTCTGGGGAGAAGGGTCATCCTCATGGCAATTATAGGTAAGGTTCTAGCGATTTCTTCATACTGACACAAGGTCCAATTAATCCTATCACTGCCGCTTCCCCAAGTGAGGTATCCCAGATTAGCAGCCAGTCTTTCTCACAACAGACACATTAAGGCACTTTCCAGGAAAAAAATATCTGTCTTAGGGCCCTCTTACATGGCCAAACCAGCCCCCAACCCCCTCATCCCAGGACACGATAAATCCCCAGGACCAAAAAAGAAAAATAATTTCTTACACTCTGAATAGCAATATTTGAGCAGAACATGGAGGAGTGCTCTTAGGACAATGTTGCCAGCCGTGATGTGTATTTGGTGCTCACTCTGCACAAAGGGGCAATTTATTTATTTATTTGTCTATCCCTAATTTGCATCCCATGACAAGACTTTTGATTATATCAGTCAGAGAGGCAGTTATCCAATCCTATGTCAATTTCCCAGAGAGGAAGCCCTTTTAAATGCAATGGGATTTACCGCTCAATAAGCTTGGCTAAGCTGAAATCCGGTGCACATTTCTTTGGGGTGAGGCCCGCTGAACTGAGTGTCACTTATACGCAAGCAAACACCATTTCCCCAATGTGGTCTCCTGCAGATGTGTTGGGTCGCAACTCCCAGCATTCCCAACCACATGGTCACTGCTTAGGAATGGTGGGCATTCCAGTCCTATACATCTGGAGAGTGACCGGCAAGAGAAGGCTGATGCATACAAGCTGGTGTGTTAGTGGCAACACAGCCCTCCATCCATATACACATCTGCTGAATAACCTTACAAAGGTGCCACAAGGAACCACAAGGACTGTAATGCCCCATCCCTTCCTGAAAAGGAGGCATCTCCAAAGCAGCTGCTATATAAGATGAGAAAAGTCCATCCCCGTGAACATCACCGAGCAAATGGAATCACGCGAGCCCCGTTCCAGGGACATGTGCCCACTCGCCCATTTAATGTCTGCCGAAATGGAGCTGAGATTGCTTATTGCGACTGACAGCAGCTCTGTAGGCTCTCAAGTAGGGGACCTTTCTCAGGCTAGCAGGCTGAGACCCTCCACCTGGAGATGCCATGGCTTGCACCTGGGAGGGCGCTGCTAGACATGCCCAGCAGGCTCCCTGCCACCTCCACCTTCCAGTGCTTAAACAGTAGGAGGGAGAGACCAGGGGAAGCACCTGCCCTTAGGGATGCACCATGTTTCTCTGGCACATGCTTAACGTCAGCAGCTGCTCATTTCAGTTTCCTCCCCATTTCCTAGTTTTACGTTAGAAGACAAGGACGAGCTCATCCAGCAGGTGAGAGGAACAAAAGGTTGTGCAAATGTCTCCACAACTGTCTCAGCTACATAAATATCATCTTTAGTGGACACTAACATCTAATGAATAAGATACACAACTCTGACCATAGATTAAAACTACCACAGTTCATTCCATACTTCAGGAGTGGGCAGACTTCACACTTTCAGGATCTGCTTTGCTTATTTTCCTAGATTTCCAAGATCCACCAAGCAGAGCCGAGGACAAATAATGACTTAGGAAGAAGAATGGATCTATGAATGGAGGCACATGGCATCCCCACATGCATCTCAACCTAGGAATTTGTTTTCCTAGGTTTTCAGAGCCAGAACTGAGCTCAGAGTCCTTCCACACAAAAACTCACCCCTGGTTCTGTTCAAGCTTTCTTCATTTCAGCAGCCTTATTCAGGGGGGAAATACTGTAGCTCAACAATCAAGTTCAAAAGTTGGGAGTTAGAAATCCATGGTGATGGATTGGGAATCACACAAAGAACTACCAGTAAATCCCAAATCTACCTTCTGCTCGCCCAGATCCTACTTCATCGGAAACAATCCATACTCTACCCATAACCATGCAACTGAACTCAGCTGACCCTCACTCTCAGTCAGTCGGACCGTGGTCACGAAAGGACATGTGTGACATGTTGAAAGGCAATTAATTCATCCCAAGTCCTCTTCAAAGGAGAGCCTTTAGCCATCCTGTCTCCCACTTCTCCCAGTTTTAATCCTTAAACCTACTGTGCTCCTAGAAATTGAGGCATCACACACTTCTGAGCGTCTGCACTCCGGTAGGACAGCAGGGGACAGTCGGAGCTCACTGGGCTGAGGCTCCTGCTGCACACGTTGTTCTGAGCACATTGCTGGCTATATGGGGGTGGTGATGTAGTAACGGAGAAGCGTGCACAATGCCGGCTGGGCAGATAAATGCCCTTCTGCGTCAGGGCAATCATCTGCTTCCAGCACCTCCTCACCACATCAGTCCTGTCCCATCCCCCAAGGGGGTGGAGATTCCAAAGGACTGTGCCCTCTTGGGCAGCCTGTCTGGGAAAAGTACCCCCCCACCCCCACCCCCCCGCATCTTTCCACTCACCCTCTCCAAAGGCACAGGCAGGCGGCAAAGAGGCAGGTATTCATGCGAGGGCTCCTTGGAGCCATGCTGAGCTCTGAGTTGGCCGTGCACTGGGCTGCTCTCTGGTTGGTTTGGATGGCACCCGCTCCCTCATGTCCCTGGCAGGGAGGGCCGGGTGTTGAATGCTCTGGAAAAAAAGAGAACTGGGGCTGAGATGTAGAAGCAAGCAGCTCACCCTTCCGCAACAGCGGCCTCCTGTCTGGCCAGTGCGCAACCGAGAGGGAAAGCTGCATGCAATCGCATTTGGATCTTTTATGGAAGCTGCCAAAGAAGGGGATTTCCCCTGGAGAACAGCTGATACATCTTTTCAAACAGCCTCCCCCAACCTGGCGCCCTCCTGATGTGTCGAGCGGTAACTCCTGTCCTTCCCAGCCAGCATGTCCTCCGGCTGTGCTGGCTGGGCATGATGGGACTTGAAGTAAAACCCTTCTGGAGGGTGCCAGGTAAGAAAAGCTTGGCTTACATAAACGGAATCCCTAAACCGCCTTAGTGAAATTCACCAGCCACTCCCACCCTGCCCAATTTGAGCCAAATTTTGGCCTCTCCATTGCCTTCTAAAAATAGTTGCTAACAATTCAAGCACTGCTCCTGACCGGCGTTCCTCCAATACATTAGACTCGAGGCCAGGCTAGGTTGGCTATTCAACCGGTGCGGGGGAAAAGCACAGTTGGACAGACCGAGGAGGGCACACGCCTTCCACAATCCCTGCCTGCACACGCGAACGGAACCCAGTTCAAACCAAACACGCACACCAACTTAAGGTGCGGGCACTGAAGTAGGATTGCCAGCTGTTTTCCCTAACGGAACCGCGGTGCTTGTTCGCCAAGATGACAGGCAGACATTAAACTGGTGCAGTACAGCCCGTGGCGAAGATGCAGCAACGGGAGAAGCCACTGCCCGTCGCACTCCTGCCTGTCACAGCGCAGCCGAAGGCACAGGTGGCGTGCCGGGGGAGCGGGCCGGAATGGCAGGTTTCGTCCTGAACCGAGGCGAGCGGAGCTCTGCAGCGCCTTGCTCCGGGGCGCCCCCAGCTCAGTCTGCTCCAGACGCACCGGCCCCGACGCCTGTCCACAGCTTCAGTCGGAGCACAGCGTGGCCACATCCCGCGCTGCCACCCCGGCGGGCGCCCCGCTTCCGAGCCCGCGAGTCCGAGCTCCCCGACTCGCAGCACGGAGCGCGCCTGCTCTCCGCTTCCCTCGCAGGGGCGTTCCTCTCGCGAAGCCCCAGCCAGTCCCGAAGTTACGGACACAGCCGGCGGGAGTCCCGCGCGCCCCTCTCCCGCCCGTCCCCGGCAGGTCCCCCTCTCGCCCTCCTCTACCTGCCGCTTCTCGCTCGCTGCTCGCTCGATCTCCCTCCGCACGGCCGCTGCAGCCTCGCCCGGGCGAGGTTTCCCCTCCCCATCCGGGGGCAGCTGGAGCCGGGAAGCAGCTGTTCAGTTCGGGTGCGGTTCCAGTGCCCACACCCACGGGCGTGGACGCGATCTCGCCGTGGGTCCCACGGGCAGCATTCGGCGCCGCGATCTGTGCTGTCCAAACACACGGTCGGCCCTCGCCCCACCTTCTCCCACAGCTCCGACCACGGGGACCGCCTTGCCCTCCAGCAGCCAGAGCGCGGAGAACCCAGGAGTTCTGCCCTCCCCCCGCAAGACATCCTGAATCCGCGCTCTTTGGGCGCCTGGATCTCGGCCTCCCCCCTTCAAGCCGCTGCAGCGGTGCTTCTCTCTGATAAGTAGATTAGAATGGGACCTAGAGGGGAACCTTTCTCTCTCTCTCTCTCTTTCTCCCACGGTGGACGCTTCCTGCTCGCTCGCGGGAGACTCTCCGCTCACCTCTCACCTTGCTCGCGCGCCTTATTCCCTCTCAGCCCAAACGGTCCGCTGCAGCGCTCCTCCAGGCTCATCCTTGCCTTCATTCCTCCACTCTCCCCTTCTTAGGCTCCGCCGCAGTTGCTCCTGCCTTGGGCGTCCCAGCCTCGCGCAGATCACCCTCCTTCCTTGCTGGCGGCGGGGGGGGGGGGGGCGCGGAGACTCAAGCAGGAGGTCAAGAGCAAAAGGCCATCGTGCCCAACGCTCCCTCCATCACTCCAAAACTGAACGATGCACTGTCTCCTTTCCACCTGGACAGCTCCCGCGCGCTCCCGAGAGCTGGGCAGGTGCATTTCCCCCCAAAAAAAACTGCTGCTGCTGCTACGCGGCGGAGAGCTCCTGACGCTCCGGACTCCAGCCGGTTTTTTCGGAGAGGAGGCCCAGAGTCTGGGTCTTTCTAAAGGGAGTTCGATGCCTAGAGAACCCACAAGAGGGTGGAAATCCCAAATCTGTGTACGTGAGAGCCCTTCTTGCTTCTCGTTGACTACAACGGGGCCCCTGGAATAGAAATAGATCCGATATCTCCCCTGGTTTACTACTTCTGAATGTTACCTGCAAACCAGGGCGCTCATGGGAGAAGGCTGCCTCCAACCTCATGGGCTGGCGAGGCAGCACCGACTAGCCTGGAAATAGAGCATCGTAAAATGTCCCGCTCTGCTCTTCCAGTACCAATTGCATGGTATAGAGCTGCAAGGTGGTCGATCGCCCAGCGTGCTCCTTGTCAGAAGCAGTGGCATTGCGATGCGATGAAAGGAAGCGTGTGGGGGGGGGGTGCGGAGGGAGAGGTGCGCTCTTGAGTGTGTATTGACTCGGTTGGCAACGTGAAAAGTCCTGCAGCCACAATGCAGGGTCCTAAATGAGCTAATCAGCAGCAGAGTTTATATATGTGGGTAAAAACAAATCTCCAGTCTTCTGAGTTAGGTAATAGGGCAATCAACATTTCAATTGCAAAGATTGTGCAAGATTTCCAGTTCTTTTCAGCTTTTTGTCAGGCTAGGCGCTAATCTGCCTAGCCAGATGAAGTGTTCTGAACAACGTGAAAGCTTGCACAACTTTTGGTGGTTGTACATTTGATCTTTATCAAAGCACCTCCTAACTGGAGTCAAGAGGAAACGTTACCAGAAGGTCCTCCACAGAGCGAGCAGGCACCAAAAAGACGGCGTGGCTGTGACAACCCACTCTCTAGTCCCGCGGTCTTATGCCCAACCCGTGCGCCTATCTCCGTGTAAGATCGCGCTGGGCGACCGGCGCGCTCCCCTGCAGAAAGCTGGTCAGACGAACCGCGTTTCCTGTGTATTGACTTCATTTGTGCTCTCACGCTGCTTTATGCATTTATTTTGGAGCCCCGAGTTTATTACCGTCGAATAAATCCGATCAATAATTGCAGGGGGAACGCCCGTTGCGCCAAGGTCAGCTTTGCACTTGGGCTGTGTGTGTAATTCCAGAAGGCACACATGTAATTACTCAGTGGGAGCCAAAGGCAATCTAGTCCTCCTCCCTTCCCCGTCCAGCCATCCAACCACCAGCAGCCCCCACAAATGGGCTTACACAAAATCCCGAAGAAGGTGATAGATGCACCTTGAATGGGGGCCTGCAGAGCAAGCCATCCATCCATCACCCACAGTAGGACGAGGTGAGCATTGCACTGCATTGGTTGCGCGACCACCAGCGGGCAGATTGTGCAGCCGCTGGCCTGCACCACAAGGCGCTCGGAGGCCCAGGTTCGCCGCCCGCTCCCTGCCCGCTGGCGCCCGTCCCGCCCCCGGGCCTCGACCTCGTGCACGGCTCGGCTCTCCTTCCAGCAGAGCTGGCGCGAAGGGAAAGCCGCCCTGCCCCATTCCTGCGACAGGGACTTTCCAAGGCGGGCTCGACTGATCCGCAGGCGCGGGGGGTGGGCTTTGTCTGTGCCCGTTCCCCAGAGCCGGGGCCTTCCCGCCGCCGGAGACTTGCAGCAGGGGCGGAGCCGCGAGAGGCGGCAACGGCGCGCGAGCCAGTTAGACGCAATTGCACAGCTCGCGGCTGCGGCGGCTCCCTCCTCCCCGCCCGCTTCTCTTGGCTGGAGGGGACGATCAGGCATGAGTCAGGCAGAGGGAAAGGTGAGGCGAAGAGCGAGCGAGGAAGGACGGACGGGCTTCCCTCCTCCTCTGCGTGACCGCCAGGCCTAGTCCTGGTTTCCATTTCCAACTCTGGGAGGAAGGCGGCGGGGTCTGCGCGAGGGAGTTAGAGGATGAGCGTAGCAGGGCCGGCAAAGAACCAGCTCTTTGGAATTCCTTGCCATGGCTCGGGGCGGGGGGGGGGGGGGCGTGGGATGCTCCGATCTGGATTTTGGCCAGGTGTTATCCGGGGAAATTATTTGAGAAGCCGAGGGGTAACGTTGAGGCATGAGAAGAGTGCCTCTGTGAGTGTGCAGAGCATCTTCCTTCACCACTGAATAATAACCACCACATTAAGCCTCTGCTGGTTCAATGGTTGATTATTTTTCCCTGGCAGGGTGCCCCTGGCTTCCGATGTGGCAATGAGGAGACTGTCCTGTTTAGGGCCAAATAAGTCATGAGATGCATCCTATAGTTTGCTCTTGCAGGGTTGATGTTTCTTTAACAAATATCTGGTATGGAGGGGGAGACGAGATTGACCCCTTCTCTTGACATTTTCCCCCACCTGCTATATTTGCAAAGTGAAGAAAGTTCCCTTTGGCTTATATGGATTCTGTTGGTCCCATTCATTTCAGTGGGTCTTCTCTAACTAGGACTAACATTGGACACGACCCAATGTTGGACCATGAGAGAAAGCCAGGGTTTAATCTCCCACTCGCACCCCTGTTCTTCCTCTGGATCCATCTGTGTTAAAACACCAACCAGCAGAGCAGATTAGTCTGGCTCTTGGAGTTACATGCTTTCAAATCGTCTCCAGGTTGTGGCAATCCTATGAATGAAAGCCCTCCAAAATCTCCTGTGCATGACTGCCCATGTAAACTCAAGTCTGTAGCTTCTTTTATGGAATCAATCTATTGGCTCTTGGACGGCTTTACAAGGGAATGTGGGAAATTAAGGGAGGCATTGGTCTGCCAATGACTACTGGCATGAACATTAGATGGAACCTGGTCTCCATGGCCAATGGGAATGTTTGCCATCAAGGTGCAAGACTCTTTGTGAGTCCTGAATTCTTGGCCATATTACCAACAAGAGAAAATCATTTGATGATGCCTCTCTGAATGAAGACAAAGAAAAATTGGCCTTCTTACATCTACCTAGGGTCAGTAAGACTAGTCAGTAAGACTAGATTTAAATCATGATTTTCTACATAATTTGCACACATGCCTGCCTTACCCATAGGTTGAGGTACTTCATTAAAATATTCCCAAACTTGGACTCTTTTTTGTCCTGCTGACATCATAGATTTTCTCCTCCTGAGAAAGAATAATATGATAGACCTCAGGCCACACACACAAAGATCTAAAGGCTTGTGGAGTGTTCAGCTCAAAAGGTTTCACTTTCATGTTTACTGCTTGCGCCTCCTTCCTCACAGTAGCTTCTTGTGCAGATCTATTCCACTGCCAACAATCTTCTTCCATTCATTTAATTTTTTGAAACTTGGCACTTTAGTGGTAAGGAGTTGATTCTGTGTACACATACTTGCAAAGGAACAATGAGATTAGGGTTTTTTCAACTCTATGTTTTTTGCTGTGAAGAGGCATGTGATCTCTGCAGATACAAATTCACAATCTGACAACTGTAAAACCAAACTTCTGTGATAATACCTTCTAGATTTAAATATTGTCCAATGATCTCCCAGAAACCTCTGGAAGAGCATGACATTGTGAATGGATTAATGAAATTCATTTACCAAAAAATCTGAACATTGCATGAATATACAGCCTCATGCTATATAATTAAAAACTAATCCTTATTTCATGATGAATAACCTTTGGGCTGTAACCTATCTTAAATAGAAAACTTTCTTTAGATAGATTTTTCTTTTTTATTTTTAAAAATTCAATTTAAATTTCTAAAAAATACAATGTAAATAAAAAATCTGATTTAAATTTTTAAAAACCCCATTTGATTGTAAAAAAAACCCAGTGATTTTTATCCACCCTGCATCTACCAATTATCTGGAAGTGGGGATAAGGATGTGAAACTTGCAGGCTGCGTTAAGCTGGGCACTTAATTTTTGGAGTTGAATGTATTACTTTAACACATGTTTAGGCAGAAAGAAGACCTGCAGCTCACAGCCAGCCATGAAGCCTGAGAATGCTGGGAGCTGTAGCATGTTTTTCTGTCTCAGTACGGATAGGATTGTGCCCTCAAACACTGCTGAGAACATTGGAGGATCATCATTACCATACCAAACCTGAGGCAGATGATCCAGGTTAGAGGCAAACAACAGAAGAATTCTGTTTGCCTGCAAAATACTAATTAATCTGAACAGATTCCAGGTTGGGGCAAGAGCAGAAAATAGTCTTGCAATGCCACAAATGTATTGTGAACTGTGGTGCACCAACAGGTTGTTCTTCCAGTGTGTGAGTCAGAGAGGGAGCTTTTGAAAGTAGGAACTGGGCATCCTTTTCTCACTGAATGTTGGCTTCCAGCATAAAGGACAGGAGGGGAGAAATACTGTGCAAACAGGGAGAGAGATTTGGAGAACAAGCCTGATGGCTGAATTATCAGTTATGTACTGAGAGCAGTGGTATTTTAGGGCACTCTCAGGGTGCCCACAGGGATGGGGCAGAGACAAGTGCAAGGCAGAATCCTGCTTACAGATCTGATGAGATGAGTTTCCTGGATTTCAATCCTGGAGTCTCAAGATCAAGAGAGACTTGGTGGAATTAATTTAGAGAGCCTTGGTTTACACATGTAGGAGGAAGGTTGTAGAATCTAAGATGCCATGATGGACAGTGTTGATTACTTTCTATTTCCATCAAGCCACACAGTTTTATACCAGCGTGAAAAAAAAAAACCAAAAAGCTACCACATCAGGAAGAAAGGTTCTAGTCTAATCTGTCCCCCATGAGCTAGTTTTCAACATTCAGGGAGTGTATTTACATGTATGTGGGTATTATAAATAGTAGCACCCCCAGCTTCAGTCTGAAGAATTTAAGCCTGTCCTACAGCTTGTCTCCTGCCTCATTCTGCAGCATGCTCAGAGCACCCTCCTTACCCAGAAAGAGGTGCTAGGCAAGTGCTAGGATTCTGCACTGTATCCCTCAGAGTAAATCTTCACATGCAGTAGCTTAGTATATTAATTTGAGGGAGACACTAAACCGCTGTGTAATGAGCTCTTTTAATACCTCCTGGGGGAAAGTATGCTTTGTTTCGCTTTGCTTTGCATGTAGGAGGACGTTAAAAAATACCACAGAATAAAGTGGTACAGTTCAGATATATACTACATCTTCTTTGCAGCCTCAAACAGGGAGGCAGGTTTTGCAGTAGACTGGTTAGTTTGCCCATATTTAGCTGAGAAAAGAACCACAGCCAAGTGGGAACTTTAGCTGTTGCAGTATATCGGTCACCTGCACCCTGGATCACATTGCTTTTTCAGAAAACATTACTCTGCATGCAGTTGCATCATATGCCAAAATGCAGTCTCTGCTGAAATGCCTCCATGCAGATTTTGGCTTTTATCAGCCTGCTCAGGATCTCTATGGAGCTCTAGCATTGTACAAGTGCTTGCCTTTAAACTCCCTCTTCAAACATTATTAGCAGTACTCTTGTCCTTTATGTGAACATTTAGTCCAAGCAATATGAACCATTGGTTGATGACTGCAGTGCAAGACCTTCCTGAAATGTTATTCACTTCACTGTGCAATGAACTAAATTTCAGGATGTATTTTATGTGTAACACATGGAGGTACAATTGTATATTTATGTTCAGTCCAAGCTGTTCACATTACCTGTGTCTGTATTTTACTTGCACATGGAAGCCCTGCAATGATGAAAATTGGAAGAAAAATAACTTTTCCATGTTCAGCCAGATATCATTCATTTCATAGACCGTGCCCCTCCACCTCCTTGAAGCCCATCCACTTAGCACAGCCTCCTTTATTTTTGGCCATATCTCTTCTTTCAAGAAACGAACAGTTTTCAAGAGTAAAATGGCTTCTAATCATGTACAAGGTGCCTCTCATCACTGAGAAGTTGCATCTTGTTCCTTCAGTTTTTATTATTTATTTATATCCTTGTTTATATCCTGTCTTTTTCCCCTTTCAAGGAAATCAGGGACAGCTTACATAATTTTCCTCTCAATCTTGTCCTCACAACAACAGTCAGAAAGCCAATGTGGTGCAGTGATTAAGAGCATGGGACTGGGTTCTAGTTCCCGCTCAGCCATGGAGCCAACTGGGTGACTCTGGGCCAGTCACATACCCTCAGCCCAGCCTATCTCGCAGGGTTGTTGTGTGGATAAGAGAGAGCTGGAGGAGGAGGAGGAGGTAAGCCCCTTTGAGTCCTTTGTAAGAAGAAAGGCAGGGTATAAATTTAATAAATAAATAAACCCTGGGAGGTGGGTTGGGCTGAGAATCTGTGACTGGTTCAAAGTCACCCAAGTAGCTCCCATAGTTTTAATGGATATTTTATAGTATGTTTTTGTTTATTGCTTTTCTTCTCTGACTGTTGTGTAAGACACACTGAGAAGCCTCAGAAAGGTGAGATTGAAATACCAGAAAGTAAGTAAGGAAGATCCTGGTCCTGTCCATGTTCAGATCAAAAAAAGTCCTACAACTCCCATCACTGTTGGCTGGAGAATGCTCAGAGCTGTAGGACTTTTTTGATCTGAGCATGCATAGGAATTTGCCTTCAGTGAACTAAGAAGCCAGGTCCCAAACTGAGTCCTAAATCTTGCCCATCTTTATTTAGAAAGAAAACACTACCTTTATCACCTTTGAGAGAATTCTGACAACACAGACCAAAATTTCCTGCTAAATCTTTTAAGAGTTGGGGCTTAAGGTGTTTTGTTCTCATGTGCCCGACCATATGTGTTCGCTCCCACAACTGCATCCATGCAAACCTAATAAAATAACACAAATGTGTTCTCTTTATGGGGATGCACTTATAACCCATTCCTTGAGTAGAAGAAACTTGAAGTCTCAGGAGCACAGCATTGGACAAATGATGTTTGGGGTTGTCCATCAGCTATTGATCCAGCCTACAGTCAAGGCAATAGTACATTGAACTAAGGGATTTCTCCAAAATGAGCCTCAGGTGGGATTGTAAGACCCAGGCCATTTGGGGGCCCACAGGAGAAAAAGCAAGCTTATTTCTTCCCACCAGTTAACCGGGGTCCCCTTTTCTCAGTTGGACTTGTATCCTTGAGACAGCTGCCTCCCCTTAGCGCTTCCTCCAGATAGGATTGCTGAGGTGTCCAAAATGATTCTGGCAGTATCCCACCCCAGCAGGCTGGAGAAGTGTAGACATCTTCCCAGAGGATGGGTGGAAAAGGTCCTCTGCCCCCACTCTCCCAAATTCCATGCGGCTCAGCAGATGTGCCTGAACGTGCTATAGGCGTGCAGAATTCCCCTCAGGAAGAGTGCATGTTTAATCACCTGGGAAGAAGGCACGTGCTGCAGAGAGCAGCTGCTGGCTTGTGAAAGCGATGGAGGGCTGCCATATTTCAGTCTGCAGAGGGTGACCCCTGCAAACCCCGTATGGAATCGGCGTGTTGCCACCCCAGGCTGTAGGAGGTGCTGAGCGGTCTGAGGTGCTGTCAGGATTCCTGGCGTGTAAAGCAAGCCCGCTGATAGCATTGACATGATCAGAACCGTGGAATGCTTTGATAGCGGGAAAAACAGAATGTGTGCATTGATCACCTGTCAGAAATGCTTTGAAGAAGGGGGGGTGGCTGCCAATACTCCCTGATTTCTCACCTAGCTAGAAGGACTCTGTTTCTGGCCTTGAGCCCAAATGAGAAATGTGCCAGTGTGCTAGCTTTATCCCTTCCCTGTCCCAAACCCATAATGCAGCATCACCCTGGCAGACTCTAGTATCTTATAATGATACTAGAAAGAGTCAGAGTACAGCAAGGCAGTCTGGTGTAGTGGTCAGAAGACTCTTCCCCAGTTCCAGATGTGTTGGGTACAACTCCCATTATTCCCCAACCAGCATGGCCAAATGGAGGCAGGGCTTCTAGTCTACCACATCTTGATGGTGCAAGGTTGAGGAGAGCCTGGTTTCTCTTGTTTCAGCATTACCACATTTACATGCAAGCAGATGTCAACTGTGTGGCTGCCGGGGATCATTAATCAACTTTGGGGACTTCTGGAAACCGAACTGTGGTAGGCTCCTGCCATAACCCTATTCTTAGCCCCGCAAGGGCTAGTTCATGCCACACAGAGCAGAGCTTTTTGTTGTGAGTATGGCGTACATCATCCAGCGGAATTGATGTTGCTGGCACCTACGCTTGGCCAAAGCTGCTTGCCATGTGTCTGCTGCATGTTCTGTAGGCCAGTGTGGTGTAGTTGGACTAGGACTCAGGAGATTCGGGTTCTAGTCCTCCACTCAGCCATGCAGCTCACTGGGTGACTTTGGGCCAGTCACTCACTCTCAGCTAGGCCTACCTCACAGGGTTGTTGTGAAGATAAAGAGGATTGTTCATGCAGACTTGGGTTCCTTGCAAGAGGAAAAAAGGTAGGATATAAAGGTAGTAATAGCTAAATAAATATTTCCTTTCTTAAGTTGTTAATGAAACAAACATGTCCATGGGAGGTGCTGTGAATTAACTCTGGGCCTACTGAATTCTGAACAGTCCCAGCAACAATTTAAAAGTTTTGCCCTTTCATGTTTGCAAAGAAATGTTTGAAAATACAGACAAGAAATAAGATTGGGGGGGGGGGTGAAGAGGGGGCAACTAAAAGCTCACCCCCAACTAGGGCTTTTTCTTTTCACATCAAATATTCTAAAGCCACAGCTTTACCTTGTCTGGATGTCTAAGTCTGTTGCCAGTAGTTTTTACAGAAAAAGAAAAAGCATATTCAAAGGATGCAACATAACTGATGTGTGTAACATGCAACAATGGGTTGTATCCCGTGGGGTTGTTTTGCTGCTGGAAATGATACTGCACAAGCAGAAACATCTGAGCTGTGTGTGAGGGGAGACTCCAACTAATGCTTTGCTTGCAGTTTCTGGGCTGTATTCCGCATTAGCCTTTGTTTGAGTAGACCCATTGAAATGAATGGGACCTAAAGCAGACCTCGTGCTAAGGGGTACAATCCGCTCAACTGCCTCAGGATTCTGCTAGGGATTTCTGATCATCCCGTTCTGCATGTATAGGTTAGGCTTTTGGCTGTTATCCCATTTGATGCTGCTGCTGTGCTGCTGGATTTGCTGAAGTTTCATTTTTCTCCTTGATATAAAAGGCCAATAATCGCTTATTACAGGACAGCCCTGAGAGTTTTAACAGTGCAGTCTGTACATGCCTTCTGAGAGTTCCGTGTTGTTCAGTGTGACTTATTGCCAGGTGAGTGTTTATGGGATTGCAGGGTAAGAGTAGAAAATGACTTGTTTGCAGCATCAGTGACTTTATACCATTCTGTGTGAGGAAGGTATATTTAGATCAGATTCCCCGCCGCAAATGCACGCATTCAGAGGGACCTGTTCCACTTCCTCTTTGTAAAGTTCCACACACATCTACACCCTTGACCACTTGATTGTTAGTCTGCTTTCCTCTGAGCTGGTATCTATAAGCAATCAGTGAAATAACACAATCTCTCACATGGACTTTTCTGAATTTCCAGAAACCTGGTCTGTTGCAGCTTAAAGTGTTGTGTCTTATTGTGTATACTCAGGTATAATGTGTTATCAAAGACACTTACATGGATATTGGCTTTTACCTTACAGGGCCACTTCAGTGGTTTCTGTTCGGAAGCAGCTGCCCAGATCATGTTTGAGGTTTCCCTTTCGTTTGAGAATCTGCTGTGATGACCATCACAAAATGACTAATCAGTGGATCACTTTGGCCTCCCATGTCCATGGATCTTAGGCCTTGTATTATTCAACAAAACCTGTTTCAAACTGCCGGACACCACAACATCTCTTGAATAAGGATTGTAGGATATTCAAGGATTATTCCTTGAATAAGGAATAATTCATCTAACTGCTGGCAGTGCAGTACAGCTAATGATTTTTCAAACCTATTTTTGGCAATGTCCAGTAGTTGCTTCTTTTGGGAGGAGGTTATTATAGAGATAAATTTTGTACTGGTATGGCCATTAATTCATTAATGTGCATGTTCTTTTGAATTATTTACCTGTTTCATGGAGATGAACGATTGGTTGAATTCTATGCCCTTCTGACAGCTAGAAGTCTGATTGGAGGATTGGAGGATTGGAGGAATAAACTCTTACCTCCTATAAAGCAGTAGGCTGAGAATTTAGACAAAAAGTGGCAAAAAGATACCAACTTCAAATGGATATTTATTTGGATATTTGGTTTGGTCCAGTTTTGTTGAAGGGTTTCATTGCTAGAAACTTGGCATTGATATTATGATTATATCCTGTCTTTCTTCTTCCTCTTGCAAGGAACTCAATGTGGCTTTCAAAGTTCTCCTTGAACTTCCTCCTCATAACAACAACCCTGTGACATGGGTTGGGCCAAGGGCCCATGACTGGCCCAAAGTCATCCAGGGAGTTTCATGGCCAAGTATAGATTGGAACCCAGATTCCTGAGTCCCAGTCCAGCCAGTACACCACACTGGCTGTAACTGATGGTATGCTTTCACACAAAATCCATGTATGTATGTATGTATGTATGTTAAGAAAAAAAAAACCAGGGACTAGTGCTTTTCCTGATCTTAGTATGCCCAGACACTGATTAGTACCCGAGACCTTTCTCTAATTGGCACCTTCAAGGGAGGCTCAGAAGCTGGCAACAAGGAGGGGGGTCTTCTTAGTGGTGGTCCCCTGATTATGGAATAATTTCCCCACTAACACCCACCTAGAGCCAACATTTCATTGTTTCAGCACCCCCCTACCACCAGGAATTTGATGGCATATGATGAGACATGTCAGATGTTTTGCTCTTGTTAAAATTGTTTTAATAGTGTAAGCTGTTTGAAATTTTGTGTGTTGGACTTTTATTGTATTAATGTAATTGTGTTTGGAATTGTGAAATACCCAGAAAACATGAAATGAATATTTTTCATAAAATGGGGAGTCCGCAGGTACCTGGGGATGCCATTGGAATGCCTGCAGGAGCTGTGTTCCAGACCCTTGGGGGAAGTGATCAGGGAGCATTTTCAGGCCAGAGCAGACCCTAAGGTTTCCCCGCTCCTGCAATGCAGCAAAATCAAGCACGGCATGGGAGTTGCTTCTGGAGGATGGAGATAATGTTAACCCTTTAGCTTCAAGCCTTTTTTCTGACTGTGCACATGTTTGTGCTCCTCGGCTGCATGATTTCATGTCAAAAGGTGGGAGACACCACCTAGAATACCCTTTTCAGAAGCAGCCAATCAGGCTTATGGCATGGAGGGATAAAACACACTGAATAATACTTGGATGGACCTCACTTGTTCAGGAAATACAGATTTTGTGAAGGGGTGTGAACAATATGATGATGATGATTTTATATTGTTATTTCTTGTATTTTAACTTAATGTTGTGAGCCGCCCCGAGGCTTTGGCGAATGGGGCGGCATAGAAATGTTTTAATAAATAAATAAATGATGTTAAGGTGGTCTGTTCTGTGCCCCTGTGGTAGCATGACCTATAAAAAATGTCAGTGAATTAATCCAAGGTGAGGGAAAGTTGCATCATGTGGAATGTTTTGGGCCTCCCAGACTCAAAAGTGGCAATGGCTCCTGGGCCATCAGACTGTGGGTCTCCGGGGGGGGGGGGGGTCCCAAGGAATGTCCCTTGGTTACAGCTATTGTTCATGCCTGGTCCTGAGAACCAGAAATAGCAGAGTTGGAAGGGGTCTGCAAGGCCATCTAGTCCAGCCCCCTGCTCAGTGCAGGACTTCCAAGTTAAACAATCCCTGACCATTGACTGTCCAGCTGCCCCTTGAATGGGCTGAGGGTGGGAGAGCCCATGGCCTCCCTAGGTCATTGGCTCCGTTGCTGTACTGCTCTAACAGTAAGTTTTTCCTGCTGTTCAGCGGGGATCTGCCTTCCTGTAGCTTAAGCCCACCGCTTCTCTTAACCAGTCGAGGCAACCTAGTGGTGGGGAGAGGAGGCAGGCAGTGGAGTTTTCTTATGCACCTTTTATTTTTAAATGTGATGGGGAAAGTGTTTGGGAGTTAAGGAATTTGGATGTGGGAACTGCAGGCGAAGAAGGGGTTAAGTGCTTCCTTTCTCCCCAGCCCCAAGGCCTCTTTGTCCGCTAATGCCCCCTAGGAAAAGTGACATTTCTTCATTGCAAGGGAAGATCCTTACAAGCATTTGTAGGTTGGGTTCCCCCCCACCCCAGCCCCTGGACACTCTTTTGCGCCCGTCCAAGGCATGACATCCTGCTATAATATCATACATAATAAATAGCCAATCCTGCAACAGCCCCTGCTGGCCAGACCTGGCACTGAATTAAAAGTGAGATTCACTGACCCAGGGAGGTAGCAACAGTTAGAACAGCATTATTTCTGCAGTTCCTCTCCTCCCCATCCCACGTGCCTCTCCAAAAAGCTTCTGGGAATTCTAACAAGAGGTTAGCTTTTGCCTGGAAGTGTGTGTGTGTGTGTGGGGGGGCATTTTCAAATAGCCCTCCCTCCACATTTATGATAATATTGCTTAGCTTTTTCTCTGTAATTAGCACAGAAGCAAGCTCTGGGTGCCTACCTTGTGCTTAAAGGAGCTTACAATCTAAGATCAACACTAGGGAACGCAAAGGAGGGAGGGAAAGGAATATGACCGGATTGACAAATGCTTAAGCTTGCAGTGTCATGTGGCACCTTAAACATTAGTAAATTTTATTATGGCATATGTTTTATGGAATACTGTCTTCACCAGATGCACGACATGTTATGTCGAGCTACAGGAATAGATGGGTGGGGGAGTTGTAAAGTGTAGGATGTACAGACAGTGAGAATTATCTACAGCTGGGAAGAGGGATTTGAGGGGAAAGAATGCTTTAAAGAATGATTTTAAGGATGATGAGGAGAAATGACATCACATGTCTGCTCTGAGATGCATGCGTAAGGGAGACTATTCAAGCCTGATCTGCAACTCTTTGTTAGAGTCTTGAAGTATAGAATATTGTATAGAATATAGTATAGAAGTCTTGAAGTTAGGGTCTTGAAGTATAGAATATAGAATATGGTATAGAATATTGGCTGCTTTGCCATCTGCAATCACACACAGCCTGTAACCAAGCCTTAGCAGTAAGGTCCTTTGGACCATTCTCTGGGCCCCCAATTCTCACCTACATCACGTGACGTGATGTAGAGGAGGTCAGGTGATATTCTAGGACAAATTCAAGTCATGTAAAATAGTCCTAATAGTCATGTTTACGAAACCTATTCCAAACCCTTAGGTTAGGGCATGGAATCCAAATACGTAAATGAAACAGCAGTTAAGTAAGTACATTCAGCTCAGGCAGGTAGATCCCCTTTGCCCTGTCACAATTGGAGCAGCCCTGTAGGTCAGGCAGTTGCATGCGAAAGAGGAGTGAATCTCCTCCAGTTCGGGGAGGCAAGATTGCAGCCTTCTTGTACGTTTATTCCCAAACTAAAAGGGGGAAAGCATACTTATTCTGCTTTCCTTCCCCAAATGCACCCATCTATTCCTCTGATTATTTAGGGAGTCCTACATGTCTCTTTCGTGCTGAGTGCCAGTCCTTCTGTCTTTCCATCTTTTCCATTTAATAAAGACAGTGAAGCTTTGATCTTAGGTAGTGTTAGGCTGCCTGACACGCATAGACTTCAAAGTAGCAGACTGTACAGCACCTGACATGCTTCTGGCCATAAATAAATTGCCAATATGTACGCTCAGGATGGGTGGGGTGATTAGGCATGGCACAAACATGCGCAGACAACAGGGAAAATGCGTATTCATGGAGGCACCCTGTGTGTTTCTAGCCACATTTAAATACGCTTATCACATACACGGGCCCATAGGCAAGCAGCATGCACGTGCTGCTGACATGCTAACAGTGTGGCAGGTGCATTTAAAGATGATGGGCCACGAGAAATGCTTGCATAGGTAAGCACTTTCATGCCTTGCATCACGTATGAATCACGTATGAATTTGTTCAGATTTGTGTGAGAGTGGGAGTTTATTTTAATAGGAATTGTTTGTGTCTGAATCGTACTGTTTTTAGAATGGCCAGATAGTTATTTTTCCTCCATATTTGAGAAGGATATAACTGTGTTGTTAATACATCGGTTTTGGGTAGAGTGTTCTTGCATGTACACTTTTCACTCCACCATTTACCAAATTTATATTCAGGCCTAACTGGGTGGATTCTTCCCTTTCACCTTTAGTCAGGCAAAATCTCCCCCCCCCCCCCCCCCCCCCCCCTGTTTAGAGGCAAACAGAACAACTCAGAAAAGCTCATTGACCCGGGAAATACAGCAAATTTCAATCTATTTGTTTTTCCTCATCGGATGCAGAGCTAACATCCGATGTAGCTTTGTGGTGTAGCTCCTCTCTCCCCACAAAAAGCCCTACCTCCGCACACACATACTCCAAGGAACTTTTTCCCACTGATATTTGTGGAGGCCAGATTTATAGGCATTATTGAGGCCGTAAAACCCACTGGATGGCCTGACCTTTTACTCCTGAGAAGTACCTGGCTAGTGTAGCCATGCAACTGGAACATAGGTGGATATGTGTGAGGGAGGAGAGCGGGTGGAGGGAGTTGCCATGGAAAGCAGGTGGGTCCTTCGCCAGGTCACTTCTTCATGCAAATTCACACACAAAGGTGCTATTTCTTTTGAAAGCGGCTGGCAAGCTTTCATAATAGTGATATGTAATGTGAAGCTAGCTTCTCAGCAAGTCTTCTTGTTGCACACAGCCTACTAAGACATTTTTTATAGCTAACCCATTGAAGTTACCTGTGCAAAAGCATGACTAAAGTACTTCACAGTGGATCATGTTCTGAGTGAGACCTACTGCTTTTCCCACCTTTCTTGCAATGTAGTAAGGTTTGAGTTCTTCCCAGTATACACCTAGACTTTTTTTCTTGGCGAAGGAAAGTTCTGTTAGATTCTGCACCAAGCATGGCCACAGGCAAGCTGCTTGGCTCTTGGTCTCAGTTCTCCCTTGGTAAGTTGACATATCAAAGACCAACACTGCAGGCCTGTTGTGTGGATGAATTAAACATGGATTGGCAATTACATAGCATGGCAAAATGACTTAAGAAGAATGCATGTTTGCAAAGCACCTGAATACTGGAGTCCATTAGAGTTTGCCAGCTTGAGTTACACTAGTTGGGACCAGCTAATAATGCTGATTTGCACCAGACTAGAAAACTTGCTCTTTCTTGGCTCCAGAAGAGCAACACCTCCCCACATTAAGCCATATCCATCCAGGGACTCGTCAGTTTGTGGTGAAGCAAAGTGGATTTACCCTGGCTAAAAATGTGGGTCTGGAAATGACCAGCTGCTTAGAGCCACGCTCTAGGGTAGGAAACAGTGGGATAGACGGACAGGAAGTGTGTGTCGGAATGATGTAGGCCCTGTTCACACATCCACGCTCATTACACCAGGACAGCAAAATCAAGAGATGATGAATGCGCCAAAATGAGAAGTGTCGAGAGGTGTGTCACCACAGTTGTTTCGCCTGGCCTCAGCCACCAGCATTTTTCAGTGGCAGCCATCCATTCAGCTGCCCCTCATCAACATCCAGTTCACACTTGGTCATAATGTCTTCCTCCGTGCTTCCGTTCTGTACTTGGAGACATCAGGGGAATGTGTGCACCCTCAGGAAAGCACCGTCATTCAAGTGTGCAAGTTAACCCTGAAGCCATGGACTTGCATGCCCGAGCTGACCAGCCCAGGTGTGTGGAAAGATGGCAAGTGGGAATGTACATGGAAGGTGCCAAGGGTGATGGAGATCTCTGGGTAATCTGAAAAGTGCTTCCACCGCTCACTTGCATACGATGGGAGAGTCACTGTCGGCAGGGCTTCTCCACAACCTTTTCTGTGGGCAGGAACCCCACAGAACGAAGCGGCTTGGCTTTGCTTGTAATGCCATAAGGACAATCGCAGCCAAGTGAGATGGGTGACAGCATCCGTCCCGTGCAGGCCGGGCGCGCACTGGGAGGCACACCTTCCGAGGACCACGTCCGGGCTGGGCCGCCCTCGCTCCCCAGCGCTCCACGTCTCCGCAGCGCCTCGGCGGCTGCGTCCCAGCCTGGAGCCGCGCCGTCCGAGCTGAGCGCGGAGTGGCAGAAGGCTTAATTTGCTCCATCTGCTGCTACTCCTGCCTCCCTCTCTCGCGCTCTCTCTCTCTCGCTCGCTCGCTCGCTCGCTCCCCGCCACCGCGGGATGAAAGGAGGCGCTGAGGACTCTTCAGGCCAAGCCCAAGCGGGGGGATGACGTCTGGCCAGCGGCAGCCAAAAGACTCCGGAGAGGAGGAACGAAGCCACCGCAAAGCCTCGGCGGCCAAGTGTGGCTAGCTACTGGAGTCCCACGGAGAGAGGCGATCCCTGCGGGATGGAGCAGCCGCGGCAGTCGCTGAGGATCGCGGCCAGGGGCGATCCCCAGCCGGCTTCTGCTCTCAAGTCTTACCATCCTGGTGACCGAGCAGGCCTCCTTTAAGTTCCTCCATCCCCTCTGGAGCCCGTTCCTTCCTCGCTTGGGACATGAACGTCGGAGAAAAGCGCCTGGCGACAGATTGGTTGGAGCGAATGACTGGCCGCGGACCCGTCTTGGGGTGGGGTGGGGTGAGGGGCTGGGGGAGTTGAGTGACAAGCCTTTAGCCTCCCCTCCTCCAGAAAGAGGATTTCGGTATCTCGGGTCTCCTGGAATTTAATCTGACGGGAAGGGGAGCGGCCCGTCAAAAGGCGCTTTGCTCCCCACCCTCCCCCCCCGTCGGGCTGTGATGCGTCTCTTTTGCGCAAGGGCGCATTGTTCGCGGGAGCGCACCGCGCTGGGTCCTCCTGGCTGGATGGCTCACTCCATGGCGACCGTCCTCGCTGCCTCTATAAGAAGCCGGCCCAGGCGAGGGGATCGCAGACATGCTTCAAGGGGCCGTGGGCTAGCAGGGCGCAACGCTGCCTCCCCCCCGGCGTCTTAGTGCCTCTCAGGGGAACCTTCACCCGCCGGCCGGGACTGCCAGGCACCGAGGCCCGTGGGGCGGATCGTCGGGGAACTTTTCGCCTGCAGCATCTCTCTTTCTCCCGTTTTTCTTAAACTTGGACCTCGGCTTCAGCCTTTCTTCACAAGCGAGGACCTCTTCCCAGGCGCATGGTGCGCGCCTCTCCCGCGAGGGCTTTGGAGACGGATTCGCCACCCCACCTCTTCGCAGCCCGTTTCCCCCTTTTCGTTTCCCCCCTTCTCCTTCCTCCTTGCGGTTTCGCCGAGCAGGCAGGCGAGCAGGCGAAGCGATGAGCCCCGTGGCATTAATGCTAGGCTTGAAGACCTTGTGGGTTTTGGCTTTTTCCTCTCTTTCCAACACGTTGGCGGTGAATAACAGCGGCCGATGGTGGTAAGTGCGCTTCACGCGCTGCTGCG
This sequence comes from Varanus komodoensis, assembly GCF_004798865.1. Classification (NCBI taxonomy): domain Eukaryota; kingdom Metazoa; phylum Chordata; class Lepidosauria; order Squamata; family Varanidae; genus Varanus; species Varanus komodoensis. The sequence goes on from NW_025335349.1 coordinate 24,602,606, forward strand.
TCCTCGGCGGAGCCGGGTCGCCCTGCCAGAGGAAGGGGCTGGTGGTGGGCGGGGGGCAGCTCAGCCCGGCCGCCAGCGCGGGCTCCCGCAAGGCCACCTGCGCCGCGCCCGTCCCCGCGTCCTGCCGGCAGAGCTTCGGGCGGCCGCGCCAAGCGCCCAGGTGGATGGGCGGCGCCGAGCGGAGCGGAGCGGAGGCAAGCGGCGGTGGCGAGGGGGCGCACGCCCGGCGCTCGGGCGCGGTCTGGCTGGTGGGATCCCCGACCGCAGGCGCGCTGCGCCGTCTGGCTGCGGGGTCGGCTCTCGCTCAGAGCCAGGGCATCGACCTGCCGCCGGAGATACGGGGCAGGGCAGAGCCTTAAGCTCTCTGGAGGGGCTTCGGCTCTGCCTCTGCTCTGAAGGCACGGGGGTCCCCGTCGGAGCTGCAGGTGTGTTGGCCTTGTACGCGTTTCCTTTCCAAAAGCCACTTTTGACATTTCTGCTTACTGCTTCTTAATGAAGAGGCAGAGACAGAGGGCATGGAAGGCTTTGTTGGTTTTAGGAGGAAATGCGCTCTTGCAGTTGCTATTTATCACTTCATTTGTTGTTACACAGTTACTACTAGTAGAACTAATAGTAGCAACTATGTACTAATAGTACATTATTAGTATTACTATTTCTTCCTAGTGTTAACGCTCCTCCTTTCCCATGTTACTTTACTGCCTTTTGTTTTGTTTTGTTCGGATTTGAGTTTGTCCCTTCATAAGAGCAACGTGCCTGCGATTCCTAAACCTAACAGTACCCTGTGAAGAACATTTGGGGGTGGAGCTGCTCAAGTCTTATCTGTAAATCCTTATGACGGGCTCTAACTTAGGTCATAAGAGCACAAAAGGAGCCAACCTGTTTCAGCAAAGGCTCCACCTAGCCTAGCATTCTGTTCTCACAGTGGCCAGCCAGCTGCCCACAGGAACCACAAGCAGGACGTGAGAGCAACTGATGTACCATCTTCCTCCTGATTCTGGCAGTAGCAAAAAGCTATCAGGAGTGTTAGCCATGGATAACCTCCCCCTTGAATTTGTCCAATCTGCCTTCAAAGCCGTCCAAATGGGTGGCCATCACTACATTTTGTGGGTGTGAGTTCCATAGTTTAAATAAGTACTGGGTGAAAACAGTCTTCCTTTGATCTGTCCTGGGTCTCCCCCAGTCAGCTTCATGGAATGACCTCAGGTCCTAGTATTAGATCTCTAGTGAAATCTTCTCTGGAGCTATTTCTGTGCATCTCCAACCATTGGCGACATGCAAGGCACAGCGGAGAAGAGGCATTTGTCATGTGAGTGAGCATTTGGAACATTGCAGGCTTCGCATTTGCAGACAGACCCAATTGCACTAAGTTTCATGTGCAAAGGCAGACCTGCCCAACACTAATCTGTGTCATTTATTCTGTCTGTTGTCGGAAAAAGAGACAGAATGCACACCCAGCTGCATACCTGGAGTGCCAGCATTTTCAGAAACACTGGTGAAGAAATCTATGATTCCTGGCAGCATGGATTTAACGCATAAGATGCAGCTGCTTTGTTGCACGCCTGTATCTCTAGATATTAAAAAGAAACATGCATTCTGCAAGGGTAGGTCTCTGGCTGCTAGTGGAGTGGCTCCCACCCCCATGCAAGCCTGAGAAATTAAGGGAACATCTATGCCCACAACACTGGTTTGCTTTCTACTGGAATGCTGGCCTCTGTTGTAAGCATCAAATCCCAGATTTCTACTATTGGGTGAGAGAATTACACACTTTTCAGGCTGTCCTAGTAAACAGCATGGCTTGGGTTGTATGACTGCAAAATGTTGGTTTCCTAGGGGACTTGATGGTATCTTAACCAGTGGGGAGTAGGTCATTTATTGGCTTCCATCTCTAAGGAATGACTTGCAAAAGTTTTCTGTCAAACTGTTCTTGTTATCAACATATCTTGTGCTGGGGGGCATAGGCAAAATTGAATTTTCTGAGAGGATGGGGTGGGGGAAGCACTTCACCTATTTAGGGATACACTGTCGTAGAATCCTAGTGTTGGAAGGGGACATCTGTGGCATCAAACCCAACCCCCTGCTTGTTGCAGGAATCCAGTTCAAAGCAGAACTGTTTCAAGTATCCTCTTTCCAGGGAGAAAGGTACTAGTCTCATTCCCTTTCATGTGATTTTAGCAATCAATATATCTTGGATGACACGTGCACCAAATTTCAGGGCTCTAGCTCATTGGAAAGTACCTTAAGAAGTTCGATCCTCCAACTCTGGTGAGTCAGTGAGTGAGTCAGTGAGGCCCAAATGTCTTTAATATTATTAGTCAATGAACTTTCATTTTGCAGGCACAGCTATATGTTCCTTGTTATGCCTCTCTGTCCCAAGATCCCAGATCGGAGGGGATCCAATGGAACTGCTACAGTGCTTGGTTGCACAGTGCCTGCAGCTTGGCCTTATTCTGCACTGGAATTCTGGCCTTCACTGCAAGGTGGCTAGGCTCAGACTAGGAGGTGTGTACATGCCCTATTTTCAGGCTGTTCTATTCATCAGGATTTGTGGCCTGGGCCTGTGCGTCTGCCACATTTTAACTTTCTGAGTTGCCTGGAAATCCCGTAGCTACCTAGAAGCATGCTTTTTGTCCCTTCCTGACACATCATACTTTTCTAATAAGTATGAGCACCAAACTTAGGCTTTCTCTGTTTCCTAGCACTTTGGATCCCTGCATTAAGGGCAAGGTGTACAAATATTCAATTTAACAGAGTCTTCTACTTATCCGGATGCCTTGGAACATGGGTGTTGCAAAGTTTAGTGCTGTGAGTCATCGGGAAGTATCTTAACAATTTCATTATATCTGAACTATTCAGAGAAGTATTATCTATCTGTCTCTCTATTAATGAATTTGTCAGTTCATTCACACACACAGTAGCATCAATAGAACTTAATGGACAAATGAATCACAAGACTAATTTACAGAATGAAGTCACACGCGTGCACACTATAGTGAAGCCGTATGGTGTTTGTGTGCGGGGGGAGTGGATAGTCTACATTGCAATCTATGGCAACCTACATTGATTGATTGCTTTCATTCCTAGGCACAAGGGGCAGCCACTGAAAAATAACACAGCTTTTAGTGTGCTGAGCAAAGAAGGAATACTAGGATTGCTGTCAAAGAGTTTCTTTTCGTGCCCTAATAGCACACAGTGTTAAAACACAAGTGTAAAACAGCGTCAGAGCTTCACTATTTTAAACAAGAAAATTCACAGTCACAGTTATGCCAGGTCAGCCTTTCCATGTGCTTTCAGAAGAGGAAGGCCTGCAGAGGATGAGGCGGTGGGTCGTCTCTGGAAGCAAAACCCACAGGAAAGGTGCTATGATATGTTACAACTTCCCCTCTCCTCAGATAGAGCTCAAATGGATGACGACTGCTGTAGGCAGCCTCTGTAGGGCATGCAATGCCATCTACCATCTGGATACTGTCCATCCAGCAGGCAGCGTCAAGCGCCACCTGCAGAAGCTGCCACAGGAATGCGTGTGGCTGCTGGGGAGTCTTTCCACACGATGTGCCGGGCTCAGGCAGGAAGCAGCACTTCAGCTGACAGCCACTGTGGGGAGAAATTGCCACACCGGTGCTGTTTGCAGTCTTCTCCACTGGGTGGGGCATGATTTATAGACTGACTCTAAAGAATGTATATCAATCAGACCGGCTATTAGCATCATCACCGGCATGGAACCAGAGTCTAGGTCAAGCCTAATAAGAAATAGGAAAGGTTTTAAGTGTATTTTCCTCAGTATCCGATACTAGTGTTTTTTCTGTTTTGCATTACGAAGAATTAGTAAATTAAGTATGGTATGAATGCAGGAAGCGGAGGAAGTATGATATGAATGCAGGAAGTGGAGAAAAAGAGATTTACTTTTCTCTCCTTCATAATTCATCAAGTCACCCAAGAAAGTTAATGACTGCTGATAAGTTCAGGAGATCTGGTTTCATGCCATGTGTCTCTAACTTGTGGAACTCCCTACCCCAGTGATGGCCGCTCGATTTTTGGCTTGAAAGGAGATGGGAAGGGGGGTACATTTGGAGGATGAATGAATGGAGGTCAGTGCTATCCAAGCATTTGCCAGGATACTTTAGCCAATGCGTGTTGGTGGTGATATTAATAGATGGGGTCAGGTGAGGGGCTGTTGCAGGAAAGTGCGAGGAATTTTGTTGTAAATTCTTCCTTTGTGTTTGCAAGGTAATTCTGGGCAGAATTCAAGCAAGTCTTAACAATCCCCACCCTTTCACCAGTGATGGGTCCTGACAATTCTTTTGCACAAGCAAGACTCACCACTTCTGCAAGGGAGATTTAGTGCTTCCTGGGGGTAGGGGGCCTGGGGCAAGGGGCTAACTCCTTTTAGGAAGCTGGCAGATCAGCAGAGCACTTTTATATGAGCTCCACCAACCCGCCTCCTTCCAGAAATGGAGCGTTTCTGCACATCCCACTCTGAACATGCCATGGTGCAAACGGTCAGGGCTTCTTGCACAACAAAGTGGATGGGGAATTGAGAATTGGTGGAGGCATAAGTGTCCTGTTGGATGCCGCCTTCTGCATTCCTACCGCTCTTCTGGTGAAGTCTGTGCCAGGCAATGGCACTGTCACACAGAGTGTTCCTATTCCAAGGTTCCTCTTTCGAGCAATCCCAAGCCACAGCTGTTTTCCTTGCAAAGCTTTCTTTATTGCTGCCAAGTACGAATCACCCAGAACAGATCTTTGAGCATGCCCAGAGCAGTTTGCTGAACCCAGTCTAGTGCTTACCTCCAGGAACTCTCCTTATGAGCAAGCCTGGGCCCCATCCCTTCGGGTGAGTGGTGGGGTTCTGCAAGAGAACACGCCTCCTCTCCACACACTCTCATTCAGTTGGACCTCCTGCCTCTGCTGATACCTCGACATGGGGTTGAGAGCAGGAGGGGCCTGGTTGGTGTCCGAGAATTCCTCATCTTCAGAGACCCCTCCCACTGTACATCTTGGTCATTCCCAGAAACTGCCTGGCTCTGCAAAGTGCCTGATGTTGAGATAATCACCTCCTTCATCTTAGAATCTTGCCCTAGCCCGTCCTCCACAATCCCTGTATAATTTGCTTCACAATCTGATTCCGAAGAATCATCTGGGAAGCAGCCAGCAGTCCATGAGAATGATGGCCCAGGACGTCATCCTTCTCACGTCCAACACAAGGATGCTAAATGCACCAGATTTCCAACGTATAGGACACTTTCTTTTGGCCCTGCTTCACGTTTGGGCTGGCTCTGCTCATAAGAGGAACCTTATGCTGCCCTTTGATTTAACAACTAGACTGAGTCCCCAAGTACATGGCCTGGTGCCATTGGTGTAGCAAGGTGCCTGTCAATGGATATGCTTTCTCCACTGATCATATATGGTATCCAAGAGGACGTAATTATTCTTGTGTTCTGAATATTTGATATATGCCTGTCCACTCACTGGGAAGCAAGTTTTAACCTCTCTGTGGTGTTTCTGGCTGATTCTCCTGCCCCATTAGGCATTCTGGCCACTCTGTAGGAAGCTTTAATTCTTAATGTTTGGAATAATTCTTAATCATTTTTGTGCCATTTCTTAGTGAGTTTTTCTGGCTGTGTAGTTGTTTATTGTGTTTCACATTGTTATCTGGCATGCTTTAGTAGTATCCAGTGCATCAGAAACCATTTACAGAAGGAATTCCCTATCCTTTCTGCAACCCTCTGCACACGCCACAATTTCTCTCCAGAGCAGACCTGGGGGGAGCGCAGGAGGGGGAAGAAGAAGGGGAAATCCCATTGTGCAAACAGAAGTCTGCTTGTGGGATGTTGGGTGGAGCCATAGGAAAATGCCAAGATCTTTGGCAGACCAGTCCAAAGGCCCATTTAATCCAGGTCTCTGTTCTGACGGCATCCAACATGATGCATCAGAGAAGCCCGCAAGCTGCTTGTGAGCACCACAGCAGCCTCCTGCCTCTCCCGGATTGTAATTGTTGCTGGCTTTGCACCTTGAATTTAGCCATTAGTAGCCACACCAAGTCACTCTTTACAAAGTGGCAGGACATACATGATTTAAAAAAGAAGTAGCTGACATGCAACATCTCACAACATTCAATAGCTGAAATGGAACACTGATTAGCATTCGATAGCTTATATACTAATGGGATTTCATATTTGATGGCGACCAAAACAACACTTGGTTTAGACTAAAACAGAACACTGCTGGGCATGCTGGGAATTGTAGGCCTTTTTTCTGTTTAAATGAGCATAGAATTGTGCCCAAATGCAAGTCCACATTTCATTCTGAAACAGCGAGAACAGAAATTACAGTTTGAAATTTTGTATTCAAAAATGTGCCTGGTGAAACTGGAAATTTAGGTGCATCCTGGATATTCAAGACTTGTCAGTTCTAGTCATCTCTCTTTCTCCCTGTCAGAGTTTAAGCTCTTGCCATTTTCTGCCCACAGGGGAATCATCAACGTGGCTTCGTCTACCAACCTGCTGACTGATTCCAAGAACGTGCAGTTGGTGCTCGACCCTTCCCTGCAGCTGCTGAGTCGCAAGCAGCGCAAGCTGATCCGCCAGAACCCAGGCATCCTGCACAGCATCAGCAGCGGCCTGCAGACGGCCATCAAGGAGTGCAAGTGGCAGTTCCGCAACCGACGGTGGAACTGCCCCACCACGCCAGGGCCCAACATTTTTGGCAAGATTGTCAACAGAGGTAAGGAGCCTTGCAGGACCAAATGGTGGGGTGAGGATACTCTGAGATATGAACACCTTCACTCCTCTTTAATGAGTCTTAGCATGGCTAAGTTGATGGCTTTGCCCATGCACTGGGAGCAGGAGAATCCAAAATCCCAACCACCAGTCCCTGATAGGTTGGCTCCAATTCAAAAGGCCTCATTTTTTCCCCCTCCCGATTAATTGCTCATCAGTTAATTTCAGTTTCTCTTCTCCTTGATGAGACTAGCACAACTGAGATAATGCCCTGGCCAATGTAATGGGAGCAAGCAAATCCAAAACCCAAGCCACCTGTCCCTAATTGGTTAGCTAAAATCCGAAAGGGCCCATTGCTCTTCATCTGAGCAGCTGATACTCTGACTCTGCTCACCTTTGCACCCTTCTCCCATACTCTCTAAATGACAGCCAGTTTTATCCAGACGAGCAGATTTCCTCTGCAGTCTGCTATACTGGAGATGAAGCAAGGAGATAGTTTGGAACAGACTCAAGTGCATCTGTTCTGTGATATACCATTGCTTGTGTCCCACGTCCAATCTGTGCACGCGTGAGATGCAAGAATGTGCCCCTCAGTAAAGAAAAATCAGTTTTTGCACAAGTATCAAAGGGCTTCACGCCTCTTCCTTTCTGCCCTACGCCATCCCCTTTTCTTTATAATGAGGAACTTTTGCTTTTCCTTAAAAAAAAGTCCCAGATTTGCATCACTGCGCATGACTGTCCTCCAGGTCCAGTGATGGCCAGAGCTGCAGGCGCTGCTTCAGGGGGACATGACGCTGCCGTATTATGGGAGCCAAGCCAAGCGTCAAAGGCACCCCCAGCCTCTTGAACCAGGCATGAGAAACAAGCATAGTGGAGAAGCAAGCATGAGAGCGACTGTTTTTGATGGGAGTGGAATGTAGGTTTTTAACAGAAACAAAAGATTTCAAGGTGCTCCTCCCATTTTTGTTCCGGGGAAACTATTTGACACTTGTGGGGGTGTGGTTCAAGGCCATTTGCTTCTGCCTTCATTCAGAACATTTCTGGAGAAAAACAGGCTGGCAGTTCTGGAAGAGAAAATGTATTTCACTGCAGCCCTGCTGCTTACATCTGACAGATTTCTGTGGGATAGAAGTGGCTTAAGCACACATGGGTTTGATGATGATGGTAATTCGTTGGATCCAGATTTAAACTGGATCCACTGAACTGGCAGAAATGGACTTTCCCGCCCCACCTCTTTTCCCAGGGCAGCCCCTTCAGCCCCCTGAAAATGCTACACAGACAGCCAGGAGAGGGAGGTGTGGGGCAGGGAGGAAGACTCACCCAGGCGTCCATGAGTAGAGTCCTTCTTTTTGTAAAATATCCCTTTCTCTTCCTTCCCCTTCTGGAAGGCAGATTCCGGATCCAGCCTGGTTATGCTGCTGCTGATGCAGCATTGCATAAGAAATGTGTGGGGATCAACAGCAGGGCAGTGCCTGTGTGGCTTCCCAGCAGCCTTGAGTTCACCCATCCCTCCCTCCCTCCCTCCATATACATACATGCATACATACATAGAGATTTTCAGCACAGAATTGGGCCATTTGTATTTTGTTAGGCCTGCAGAATCATTCCAGAGGTAGGACCAACCCACTGAGCTACCAAAGCCAAGCCGTCGTGCCTGCTCTCACTGAACCGTGCAGCTGGAAGCGGGGAGACGGGGTCACCCACCCAAGCCTATCAGGGTGGGCCTGAGGACAGGTCCTTCAGGCTGGCAGGATGATTGGGAGCCCGGCGATTCCATCAGTGGAACAGGAAGCAGGGACATGTCCAGCTCATTCCCTCTCTTCCTGCATCACGCCTTCCCCAAAATAAGCTCCGCAGGGTTGGAACGCCATGGCAGGTGGCGTGGAGGCAAGAACGGAAAATTGCCCCCTTCCCTGCTCCGCAGTCAGAATCTTCTGCTGGTTCAAAGAGCATTCAGCCTGCAGAGTGACTCCAACGGGATACAACTCATTGTTATTAAAATAATGCTAAATTATGTCTAATTATAGCCCTCATGCATTACATGCATGTCACCATGGAAATACTATTATGTGCATCCAGTGGAGAGATGGCTGGCTTTTGTTTATCTTGACAGCTTGCTAATGGGTATTGATGATCAGTAGATGGCTGGAGAGGCTTGTTCGATGAATCCTGATAGCTGGATGATTTTCTTCAATGGGCACTGCTTGCTGTTATCTTAGCGGACACGGCATTTGCCCGGCTGGGGCTGGAGAAGTTGCCATTTCACCAAGCTTGAGCTTGCTGCTAGCTGAAAAAAGCAGCCATGTAGCAGAAAGGAGTTCAGGGAAATGCTGTTTGCTTTGGGGAATGGATTCTGCATTGAAGATCAAAGGTCTCTGGGCTTATCTGGTCCATGTAAATAAGCAGATTGCTCCCAGGCCCCGCAGCACTCTCCTTCACAAGGAGAAGCTTGCAGCACCTGCCCTGGAACACCCTAGGAAGCTGGGAGAGTGGAGGCATGAAATGTTAGAAGACATCTCAGAAGCTAGAGTGGTCCTCTTGAATTTTCCTAGTGCTTCCATTTAAGGACTGTCCTGAAGAACTGGGAGTGAATCATTGCCTTTATCATCTGTCATTATGAATCATATTTTTTAATCCTACCATTCTTTTGAGGAGTTCCTGGTAGCACGGGCCATTGTCACACACACAAATAGGTTGACGAAGTTTGGCTGCCCAAGGATGCCCCATGCCCAGTTTATTACAAAGCAAACCAAACCGGCAATTTGATCAGCGCTGCAGATGAGGAAGGCTGACTTAGGACGTGCAGGGCTTCAAGCCATCTCCCCCAAGACCTTGCTGCCATCTTTGGGCATCTGCCACTCGAAACAGCGGCTTCACTCTGCCTAATGACACACACACACAGAAACATTTTGGCTTCACAGCCACGATCAGGCTACTGGCCCACAGGCTCCCGGTGTGCTTCCTGGATGGCTGAACCCGGGTCAGCGGCTCCAGTCTTACTCTGACACACCAACCATCACATCGGTCATTGCTGCCTCTTCCCAGTTCGGGAACAGTGTGGTGCCACACTGGTTGTGATGTGTTGGTGTGTGAGGAGGCCAGACTCTTAGGCATGGTGGAACTTAACTTGCATTGCCGGAGGAGGCAGCTTGACTGTGCAGCCCTGTGAGCAGAAAATAAAGAAAGAAAGTGCTTCTGAGATCAGCATATAAACACAGCATAGGATACACCCCAAACATGCACAGCTGGGTTTTGTACATTAGGCATCATGTATTATTTTAGATTTTATAGCAAGTTGTTATTATTTTCCCCAAAGCGGAAAGACATTCCTTTCCCACAAACTCTCGGACTCTGTCCCTCTTCCATGCCTCTGCTCCCCTTCTGTGCCCCCCCCCCCCGGCAGCACAGGACGGGGGGCACGGGATGGATGGATGAAGCACTTTCTGAATGGGATACAGCATTTGATTAAAAAGATGCTCCTGCTGAATCAGGCAACAGATTAAAACATGGTTTAAAATAGTTCTAGAACAGGCATTTTTAATCCAAAGCCACCTTAGAAGAGGCTTCTCTCTTTTTTCTTACCCGGGGGGGAAAGCCTCTTCTGAAATGATGCTTCCTGGGATAACTGGAAGGACAGAGAGTTCCTCAGTCATATGGGGCTCAAGGAGGCCAGGGCAGAAAGAGGGCAGCACTGCATTGCTCTTCCCCCTTTTTGCAGTGTGTTAACCATCTCCTTCCCCTTGTCTCCAAAGGGAACAGCACTCAATAGCTCAGCTCCAGGGCTAATTTTCCCCACCACTCCCAGGGCATTTCTGGGGGACAAGGAGGCTTTGGGTCCTGCCTTCTGTGATCTGCCCCAGCTGAACTGCTCTTGCCGCGCCAGTAAGCACTTTCTGGGGCAGGTCTCCATCTCTTTTCCGGGCTGCTCCTGGCTGCCCCTCCCCCCACCCCCCAGCAACCAAGCACTTGGCATCCTCATGCTCACATCATTTGCTCAGTGATTCCTTTGTCCAGGCAAGAGCCTCGCCTTCCCCATATTTAATGTTGTGCCAACCCTGCGAAGCAGAGCTGTCTTTCTCATAGCCTCGCAGGCTGCATGGGGGCTGGCTGATTGACAGCTGAGCTCCTAAATCAGTGAAAGTGTTCAATAAATGATTTTAATAAATTGGGGACCACTTCCCGATTCTCTCCCATTCCCTTCTCCTGTGGTGTGCTGTAGATTGTGTTGTAAGCCTGCACTGCACACAGCGGCTGTGCTGTGGTTTTTGTACAGCGCCTAAAATAATTATTACAAGGAAACAGAGTGTATGTGTTGGTTGTTGTCATTTCCAACACAGGTGTACATTCTGTGCAAAAAAGTATGTATCCCCAGGTACACTGTTATATATGACAAAAGCCCTTGCACTGTGCTGTATCCAATGCGAATCATGTCTTCAGAAGCTTGTACACATGTGGCAAAATATACACACATGCATTCCACACAAATAATTGTATGTGCAGCTGTTCTGTACAGAAGCCGTATCTGTGTGAAAGAGTCGCATCCTGGACAGAGCAGACTTCTGCCCTGTTGAAGTTTATATCATCTGCAGTAGAGGTGGGCATTGGGGAGCTGTCCAGATGCTTTGCCTGCAACTCCCATGATCCTCCACCATTGCTTATGCTGGCTAGGGCTGCTGGAAGTTGTAGGTCAAATTGTCTGGAGCGCCACGAGATGCCCATCTATGGTTTAGGTCTAAATACATCAATTCAACCGGGCTGCTTTACTTGGTGGAGTTTTTAGGTGGAAAAGAAGCCATTTATAATGTGGTATTGAGAGGAGGGTCCTCCTACCAAGCAAAGGGGACCGGGCTTAAATGTCCATTCCTAATAAACCTCTACCGACACTGTTCTCTAAAGATAACAAAATAATTATCTTGTCGAGCTTCTTTCCCCGTTGGCCAATCAGTCGTGTGAGTACATTTCAGCCCAGATCACTCACAAGAAGGATGAGCCCTGTGCCAAACAAGAGAGAGGAGTGGAAGAAACCGAGCAACTAATCTTTGTGATCTAGGCAAGGCAGTTGATGATGCCCTGACCCCTGCAAGCTTCAACAGCATTCTTGCTTTCAGCAGCAAACTTACCAGACATCCCATAAGGTTCTCAGAACATCCCATGTAGCGTAGCAGCAGCCAGCCCCACGGAGAGCAGCCAGCAAGGAGCCCACCCCCAATCCCCCCGATAGTGTGGGCTCTCGCACACAAGGGTCATTCGAGAAGAATTTGGGTGGCCATCTGGGTGGGGTGGTGTATAGTGTGCAGTGCTGTACAGTGGTGTCCTGCACTGAGCAGGGGGTTGGACCCAATGGCCTTCATGGCCCCTCCCAGCTCTGCGGTTCGACGAATGGTGAGGGGAGCCGAGGTGACATTCCAAGTGCATATCAGTGGACAATAAGTCATACGGACAGGAACCCAGGGGTGGGAAAGTCCAGTTTCCCTTTCTCTCGCCTCTTCCTTCCTGGCTGGTCACGTGCCGCCCCAGTCATGCAAAACTGCTGGCCCCGCCGTCATCACACCTGCAGAGGAGCCAGAGAGCTTTGCGGGCGTATTTAAGCCTGAGCTTTCCTCGGATCTCTCACAGGCTGAGGGAGACACAAAGAGCCTTCCATACTTAGGTGGGCTCTGGGGCTTGTGCAAAGCAAGGTCCAGCTGGGGTGGTGTTAGTGGGCGGGACAATGAGGTTGGAGCCCTGAATCCTTGGGGTGCAAATCCCAGTCTCCCGGAGGCAGTGGTCTGCCCCGTCACTGTGCTGTCCATGGGCATGGGCTAAAATCAGGTCAGAGGGCCTCTGCTGCTCTGGACCCCCACGAGCTGGCTCTTGGCGATCAGGTGCTTCACCTCCTGCTGCCCCTCACAACCTTTGTTCCTGGGGTATTTTTCTAAAAGCAAATGTCCTCCTTTCCCTTGTTCATTCATCATTTTGTAAAAGGAAGAGTGTCTTTCAGAGACAGGTCTTGAAAGACTTGCACCCATGCACGCATGCACATGCACACAGAGACAGAGAGAGAGAGAGAGTTTAGAGCATATGTACATTAGAATACGCAAGTACATTTTTATCTTTATCCAGGGCCTGAGCAGGGGACCTAGAACCACCCCTGCGAACAGTAAACTTGCATGAGGTCACTATCACTAATTAATTACTGTGCAACCCTATATGTGTCTCCTCAAAAGTAAGTCCTAGCGTGTTCAAAGGTGCTTACTCCCTAGCAAGTATGCCTCGGATTGCACCCCCAGGAACCCTGAAGCACTTTACCAAAATTTGGTGCGGGGCGGGGGGGTGGGCGGAAATGAATAGACTTATAAATTGGCAAATTCACCATCTGGCAGATGCAAAAGGGAAAAGGAATAGTGAGCTGGAGAGGAAAACAAGCAATTTCAGGGACCAATTCTAGTACAGTGGTCACTTGCCATTCTTATCTGCCTTCTGCAGACCACGAGGAGGCAACTGGGGCTTCCCAGGAATCCCCCTTTGAAAGCTGGCTGGACCCACACAGGCTTAGCTTCAGCAAGGCTGCTGCTACCTGCCATAGCAACTCCCTCTGTCTGCCGAAGCAGGTGCTCGGCCCCGAGTCACTCAGTAACTTGTTTTCTGTAGGCCCCCTGCTCTCCCTAGTCTGGAATGCTAGGGTAAGGTTTGGTAAAGCACCTTGGTGGCACCCATTGCCCCTGAAAGACCCTCTGTGCCGTGGATGCTCTGGGTTCAGTGTAAGAAGATGATGCATGGAAAGCATTCCTGCCCTGTAGACACACTGGGGGTGGCCCTGTGCTTTCCCTCATCTTGCAATGTAGAATTCACCATGCTTGCATGAATGATTTATCTGGAAGTATCTGCTGTGTATGTACCTTTCTGGAAGGTGCTTGCTGTCAGCTTATGGCAGACTTCAGCTGGGTTATGTAAACCCAGGCAGGGTGGAGGCTGGCAGGCAAGTGTGCTGGTCCCACAGGACGGGTGGTAGAGGAGACTTCTGGTCCTTTGAACCCTTCCAGTGTCGCATGACTTGTACCCGGAGCAGGGTAAAGACAGACCTAGGATGATTCTGTTTCTGGCACAGCGTGAAAGGCAGAATGATGTTGTCCTTTGACTCTACACGCCGTCGAGTGTCCATAGGTGGGAGCGCTTCTGATTTTTAATGGGTATATTCGGGTTGTTCCAAGAAAAATTGGATTTCTAGTGGTCTCCAATCTCCAAAGTTTCATGGGGGGAAAAGACAAGCTACAAACTAGCCTGAGGTGCCTGATAAGCAGAGTCAGGCCTGGTTGAAATGTGGATGGGTGACTTAAATGTCATGAACCACCCAGAGGGCTTTGGCTAGGGGCAGTATAGAAATGTAATGTAATAAGAATAATACCTGATAAACAACGATGCTGCTGTGATTGAGCCAGTAACATGGCTGGCTGCCATACCTGTGGCGTGTGGCCCTTCTTCAGATTACCTTGCAGAGGCAGGTGCCAAATGGGCTGCGTCCTTGGATGTTGCACACTGACCCACCCCCTCACCCCCGCCTTCCCTCTCACTCCCAGGTTGCCGAGAGACTGCTTTCATCTTTGCGATCACGAGCGCTGGCGTGACGCATTCCGTGGCCCGCTCGTGCTCAGAGGGCTCCATCGAGTCATGCACGTGTGACTACCGGCGGCGAGGGCCAGGCGGCCCTGACTGGCACTGGGGCGGCTGTAGCGACAACGTTGACTTTGGCAGGGCCTTTGGACGCGAGTTTGTCGACTCCAACGAGAAGGGGCGGGACCTGCGCTTCCTGATGAATTTGCACAACAACGAGGCAGGACGTCTGGTAGGAAGCGGGAGAGGACGTGTGGCCAGAGGGGTCTGCGTGCATGGCCCCATGCGTGTGTATGCCTGTGCATCACGACTGTGAGGTCCCATCCACACAGCTGTTTCTGATGTGGTGAAGTGAACACGAGTTGGCTTGGGCTGCCCCTTTGATCTGTCAGGCAGGTTGTGAAGGTTTGGGCATTCCCCTGGGGCCAGATGCTCCCTGTCCTGACCAAGAACAAAAGTCACAACAGAAGCCAATGAGCTCCGATTTGGATGGGTGTCCACAGCTGATTTATGCGCCAGAAAGATGGTGCCATTCATTCCTTCATGTGTTTGTGTGGCAGGGTGTGCTCCCATCCACAGGAAGGTGCATGACCAGCCTGGGATGCGTTGGGGGATGACAGAGTGGCAGCCCAGACTGTGCCAAGCAGTCCTCTTGTGCAAGCTAAGAGCCCTCTCACAGCATTCCCTGCAATATTGGACAGATTGCCAGGATGTAACTTTCAGGACATGCCCAAGTTCATGCGGTGTCCCCTGTAGCATTGTGGAAACTCCTAAGGCCGCCTCCTGCAATGCAAGATCTCCTAAAAGCTAATGTGGGCCCAACTGACTGCTGGGATTGCCCATGTAGTCAGGCCTGGCCCCTGCGTGCAGAGGATTTGGGGACGAGCCTGGCCAGCAGAAGCATCTGTTCCCATGTGCTTCAGAGTACACTGGCTTATCCAGAGCCCACTCAAGACATTTTGATGCTTACATAAGCACATGAGAAGAGCCTCGCTGGGTCAGACCCAAGGGCCTTCTCTCCTAGCAGCCTGTTTCCCACGGTGAGCTGCCAGATGCATCTAACATGCTTCCAGGCAGGAAAGAACGGTGCCGTCCTCCTTTGCAGCTTTCTCCGAGCAACATGCATTCTGAGATATACTGCCTCTGAGCCCGGGGCTCCATCTCCTGTCCTTGACCAACCTGTCCCCTCCTTGCTTTTGCCTCATCGCCTTGAAAAGCCATATAAGTGAATAATTATGACCACCTCTCAGGGAACAAATGCCATAAGCTAGTCATGCCTTATGATGAAGAACTTCCTTTGATCAGTATCTACTGCATCTACTTCCAATCTGTTTCTCTGAGTGCTTAAAATTATCAGAAGGAGGCCTTCTTCTCTGCCTGCTTTCTCCTCTCCATTCATAGTTTTATAATCTATTATAATCTAGCACAGTTCTTTTTGGGCTAATTCCCCTGCCCCTGCCCCAAATACCCAGCCTTCCCTAGCCCGTTGTCCTCCAGATGGAATTGGACTACCACTCCCATCAGCCCCAGCCACTGTGGGGTGATGGGCACTGTAGTTCAAATCATCAGGGAAGGAGCTGCAGCTCCTTGATCACTCTGGTTGTCCTAGGGCACCCCTTCTCCATCTCTGTGCTTGCAGTTCTTGGACGTGGGGGAAACAAAACCCTGAACGCCACATCCCCAGGCGCCCCCTCCACAGAGTTACACAAAGGTTTGCTGAAGCTGGGAGCTTACCTTGTCATGTGTGGGCAGTTCCTGTTTCGGCGCTACCACACACGGAGGGCACAGCCTGACGGCCTCCAGGTACTGTCTGAGGGGCACAGGATTTTTCAGAGCTCCAACCCCAACCTCCTGCCTCAGAGAGGCAGGATTCTGGGGGCAGAGCACCCCTTTCCCCCTGGCACCCAAAGGATCTGGCTGGCTTCCCTGCTCTGAGGCTGCAGGTGGGCCTCATGTGGGGGAAAGGTGGCAGACTGGGGGACAGGGAGCGAGCCACAGACGTGTGCCGACCCCCGTCGGTATCCCTCCCAGGCCCAAAATGACCGTCTCGACAAAATACCCAGCACAAGGTACATTACCAAGAGAGATCCCCCTGCTGCACCTTGTTCTGTGCCCAGGGCACTGTCTGGTCGGTTTTTTCCCAGCTGGCTGGGGCTGGTGAGGCTGCAACGCAAGGCATTTAGGAGACTGGGGAAGACAGAGCTTGGCCCTCGGCCCTCTCCCAAACACCCTGAGGGACTACTTGGGGCCACTGGGGACTCTGGAAGCAGCTGCCTCTTGGCCCATGGCCAACTCTGCCCCTCCCATCACTGAGGACCTACAATACTTATGTCTTCCTCATGCAGATGAAGACATGCAGAATCCCAGACGTGCAGAATCTCAGACCGGCAATCTGTCCAATATTGCATGCAAGGGCTCTTGGCTACCAGAAGACATGCAGAATCCCAGACTGGGGGCTTTCCCAGCTGCTTCCGGCCTTCTCTCAGCCCCCGCTGGTCAAAGCCGCTCTGCCCCATCATGATGCTAAGTCTGCTTGGTGGAAAATCCAGGTGGACTTTCCCTCCCCTTCCTCTATTTTCCAGGAGGGCAGCAGGCTAGCTTAGGGAGCAACGGGCAGGCCATGGGACACACATCCAGCTCCAAGCCCTCCCCACTGCTCCCCACCTCTTACAGCTGCCACCTCACTCTGCCTAGTGACACGGCCAGCCCTGCTATTGCCCATGGACACAGCTCCATGGGTTCTTTGGCATGGAGCTCACTGAAATCAACAGGGACCGCACACTGCACACGGTTGTGCTCTTGCACAGCTCCTGTACATGAAAACCTCCTGGCAGAGGGTGTCCCTCGGGCCAGAGCTGCTTGTCTTCCACTCTGTTGCCCTTAATGATGCCGAAAACCTGCTGCCGGACCTCACGGCCAGGCCTCTGCACGTGGGAACCGTTGGGGAACTAGAAAGCCGGCACGTGAAGGTGTGTGTGTGTGTGTGTGTGTGTGTGTCTGAGAAAGAGAGACTTGCACCATCTGCTTCCTGCTTGCACATGTTCATATGTGAAAGTCTGCACTGCTTGCGCCTGTGAGGAGGAGGTTATGGGACGCACAATGAGGGTGGCAGTAGCAGCATGGGAGGGGCGGCAGTGGGGGTGGAAGGCCAAGGGAAAGTTAAAAGGTGGGGAGGCATCCCGTGAGCAGGCAAACCCTAAGTAACCAAGCCCAGAACCACAAACCCGGCTGCCATGTGGGCTCCGGCACATCTGGAAGGAAATGGTTCCAATTCTTCTAATTGCAGTAAACCCCCCTTGGAAGGGAAAGCTGTGGGCTTGGAGAGAGGCGTCCACATTCCGTGGGCGGGAGGGGGCCCACTGCCTGCCAGGGGAGCCGTTCCCACTTCAAGCGGGGCGGGGGAGGCGGCCCTGGTGGGAGGAGGGCTTCCTGGCCAAGTGCAGAAGGGAGGGAAGACCCTCACTGAATGGTGGGGAAGTCGCAGTCCGTAGTCAAGACCTCGTCACCCAGACTGACTTTTGGAAAGCCGGGACACACTCCTCTGTGGCAACGGTGAGGGTGGCTGTGGGTGTTGCCGAAGCGGTGCCCTCATCCTCGCAACAACCCTAGAAGGCAGAGCAGGTCCATTATCCCCGTCTTGCAGATGAGGCAGAGGGAAGACCAAGGGGGAAAGAGGTTAGCTTGCCGGGCTCACTCGTGGCTGGGTCAGACTGGAAGCCCGCTCTCCCTGGTTTCCATCTCGGTACATTTCACCCACCACACCGTCCCACTGGCGAGAGGCACCAAGCCTTTAGGCAGGGTGGGGCCGCTGCAGGAGCGCTGAGCAGCCCAGTGCTTGGGTCCCTAACAGGCCTTTTCTCCCGCTGCTGCCGTCCAGACAGTCTTCACCGAGATGCACCAGGAGTGCAAGTGCCATGGGATGTCGGGCTCCTGCACGGTCAAGACCTGCTGGATGCGGCTGCCCACCTTCCGGACCGTGGGGGACTTCCTCAAGGACCGCTTCGACGGGGCCTCGCGGGTCATCTACGGCAACAAGGGCAGCAACCGGGCCTCCCGCGTGGAGCTGCACCACCTGGAGCCCGAGAACCCCGCCCACAAGCCCCCCTCGCCCCACGACCTCGTCTACTTCGAGAAGTCGCCCAACTTCTGCACCTACAGCGGCAAGACGGGCACGGCGGGGACAGCCGGCCGCTCCTGCAACAGCTCCTCGCCGGCCCTGGACGGCTGCGAGCTGCTGTGCTGCGGGAGAGGCTACCGGACCCGGACCCAGCGGGTGACGGAGCGCTGCAACTGCACGTTCCACTGGTGCTGCCACGTCAGCTGCTTGAACTGCACGAACATGCAGGTGCTGCACGAGTGCTTGTGAGGAGGCGGCTCCCTCCGTAGGCCCGCGGGGAGCAGCCTCGGGAGTGCGGCCTGCCCCGCGAGGCTCCGCGGCCCCTCCGCGCCCTGCCCGCGGGGACACTGCCTGCGGCGGCGACGGGCAAGAGGCCCAGGCGGCAAGGACTGCTTGTGTACATACTCCTGCCGGGTCCACGCCCCGAAGGGCTCGGACGGTGCTGCGATGCCAAGCCGGGCTTGATCTGAACGGGATCTCCGTCATGGACGCCTTCACGCAAGGGCTCTTGGCTACCAGATGCCTGAGCTGTATTACCGTTAGCTGGTAACCTTTTTCTTGCTATGGTTCCTGTACTTGCAGGGGGGTGGTGGTGGTGGTGATGATAATGCAATTGCCTCTGAGTTCATGCAGAATGGCTTTCCCTCCTCCTAGCTAGCCCCTACATGATTAAGTTGAGCTTTCAGGTCACAGGAGGTACTGTCCATGCATGTTTCACTGACCCAGAACTGGGCACCTGTCACTTCAGAAATTAAGCACAGCCACTGTGGACTTCCTTTCTTATGAATGAGACACTGTATCAGAACTGCATGTTAGAAGGATCTTCCTTCTTTTCTTCCTTCCTTCTTTCTTTTCACTGCTTGCCTTTTTGTATCCCTAGCCCTCTGGGGGATACAACTTTTTATGTCAATTTCATACAGCAAGGGTTGACAGAAAACAGATTTCCAGATATTTTGGACGTCAGCTCCCATTATTCCTGACTATTGGCCATGGTGGCAGGGGGTTCTGGGAACTGAAGTCCAGAACATCAGGCGCATGACCTTCTACCCACTTCAGTTGTCAAGCATCATTAGAGCATCTGTTGTAAGCCACCTTCTGTTGCGTTGTCTCATAACACATCAGTGTGCGATTGAATTTGAGGCTGTCCTATATAAATCCCATCAAAAGAAATGGGGGCCAAGAAAGAGCACTACTGTGCTCTCATTGAGCACCCATTTATTTATAAGGGATTTGCCTTGGAGGATGTTTTGAGCCATCGTGCCTCATGGTGCTTCATGCTCAAAGTCCTCGTGTTTACCGCTGGTGTCCCAGCTGCGTACAACTAAGTGGCAATATGGGGACATGAGCTGCCAAGGTCACTGGTCTTGATTTTCCAAGAACTTGTCAAGGAAGACGGGCAGCTTCCCTGAATTACATACGATGTGTGCAGGGCTTTTGGCCTTTGATCATTTTGCCATGGAAATGTGTTTTACTGTTTTCATTCTTCTTTTACCATTGTATTTTCCCTTTCTTCCACTCTGCTCTTACCCACTCAGAGAATCCTGTAGGTAATATGCACTGAAGACGTGGTTGGGATCGCTAATAATTTTGCATACTTGTGTAAATAAAATATTTATTGCTGCCTGTTACATATTCTTGTAGGCCTGGACCAAGGTTCTTGCTTCTAGATTTATGTGTCCTGAACCTTGTTTCTGGCATTCTAGAGAAGAATAAAATATATATTTTTATCAATCCAACTGCGTTTCATGGGTTTGCTACATTCTGCAAAACAACCAAGAATTCAAGTGCCTGATTCCAAGTTACCCTGCCTTGATACTCAGTTATGCAATGTGCATTTGTCTGCCAAGATGCATGTACACTTGTTGAGACAGAGGAAGATGCAAACACCTTAAGGCACAATCCTATGTGAGTTTAGTGAGAAAACAGGCCTACATTTCCCAGCATGCCCCAGCTGGTTGGGAACTATAGGCCTTTTTTTTCCTGACTAAACTTGCATAGGATTGTATCCTAAATGTCTAATTTGACCTCTCTGCATAGGTCATGGAGCTTTGCCTGGCAGTCCTTAAACTAAGCCCAGATATTCACAGCTGAATGACAGCATATCTTTTGGGAACTGGCCAATCTCCTCTTCACGTCTCCAAGTGTTGGATAATTTACCACATCCCTTGCTAATCGGTTCCAATGTTACCCGCCCTATTAAAAAGCCGCATCTCACTTCCAGCTTGAATTCATCTGAATATAAGCTTCCAGATGCTGGATCTTTTAATGCTTTGGTCTGCTAGGTTAAAAAGTCATCTCATTTTAAGAAATGATGACAGGGTCATATGGACGCAGAAAACAAAGACCTGTTACTAGGAGGGAATATGGTCCAGGATTAATGATTCACAACTGGTATTGAACTTGGGACAGGAAAATCTACCATGTATGGATAGACAAATTCTGACTTTGCTATGCTGGACACAAGGATAAATCAAAGACCTTTTGATGTGTCCATCAGTTATCCACAAACCAGAGCATTTACCTTTTCACTTAAAGGTCACTGAAGATAAGCAGCCTAGTCTATGCATCAGGCCATCAGTCTCAGTCTTTCCCAGTCTGGGATCCTCGGAGCATGTTGGACTACAACTCCCATCATTCCCAGCCAGTGTGGCCAAGGGCTGTTGGCTGGGAATGATAGGGGCTGCATTCCGGAGGGTGCCTGTCTAGGAAGGCTAAGGCATGTCTTTGTCTGTGCCTGTTGAGAGTGACTCCCTAAGGACGAAGGCACAAAGCTTTGCCATCTCTGCTTCCTGAGTTGCTTTTTGCTGAGGATGTCAGAAATGGCAACTCTGGCATGCAACGCCTGAGCTTGGCCTTTGAGCTGTGGCCCTCAGGCTTAAACGTTCAGTTAAGGGGAAAGGTAGCACTTCCACCTTTTGCATCTAAGCCTGCAGGTTTTTCTGCAGGAGGAATTCGTCTTCCACTCAGAAAAAATTGTGGGTCCTTTACCCAAAATTGTCATCCTCTTAGGGCTGGGTCTCCCCCATGTTTCCCAGTGTTTGTTGCATCTCTTTTTAGAGGGTGGATGAGGCAGTATTTTCTTGGATGGCACCATGCTACAGTAGAGAAGTGAAATGAAATGTCACAGTCCCGTTCTATACCAAAGCACTGCCTTGTGTTGTGCAATGGGGTGTAAGGGAATCCATAGGATGGGGGTTAGGAAAACCCCCAGGGAAAAAGCCTCATGTGAAGGAAGCTCTAATGCTCCCACAGAGGGAACTTCGGTACAGCGTTGGGTTAAATTCTTCTTGCAGAGAAGCCCTTCAAGTCCCCAGCAAAGACAGAGAAGTCTCAGTCCTCAATGATGTGTAGCGCTGTGTATAAGCTGCCTTGGGTTCCTTGCAACAGGAAGGAAGGCGGGATAGAAATGCCATGGAAGAAGATGAGACACCAAACTGGCATTGGGGCAAACGTGTACTGCACGGTGGTAATTTCTGATCCAGAATTAGATCAGGCAAATCGACAGTCCACTTTGAAGACACCTTTTCATCCTGGAGCTCAGCTGGGCCCTACACACTGAGTGCTTTTCCGGTCTCCACACCCCACTCTTGCTCTCTGGAGACCAAGCTTCTCACTTCCCTTCTGGGGAACATTTTGCTTCTCCTTGATGCCTCTCTGTGTGGTGAAGGTGTAGCATCAGGAGAAAAAGGATGCACCAGGCAGTCTGCCCAACCTGGTACCTGCTACATGTGCAGGACTCCAACTCCCAGCCTCCTCATCTGGTAATGTTGGCTGGGGATTCTCATTATTATTATTAATTTCATTTCGATACCACCTGTATCTGATGTTCTCTGGGCAGTTTACAACACAAAATAGAAACAATAGATTACAATAAATAGAAAACATTAATGAGAATTGAAATTAGTTTAAAATAGCATACAAGAACATTAAAAGACAATAAAAAGGTGACAAAAAGACCCAGCCAAGAATAAAAGTTACCTGGATAATCGTATCAGGTTCCTGCATGACCATAGGGGTCTTTAAAGGCCTCCACAAAGACAGCTGTCTTAACCTGGTGCTGAAAAGATGACAAATTATAGTTAAAGATGGATTATAGTCTAATGCTTCTGGAGGGCACCAAGTTGGGGAATGCTGGCACAGAGGAAGAGCCATGCAGTCATGCAAGCTCTACCCACTTTTCTCTGTGATTTTGCTTGCCATCATTTCTGGCTGTACCCAGCATCAGCTGCTGCCCCTAAGACTGTTCTTGCAGGTAAATGGTCCTTCATCGGAAAATGATTTCCTACCCCATCTAACTGCAGAATCTGCTGCAAAGCGACAGTGTTTCAGTGGCCATACTGATGAAAAGTTTCCCAAAGCTCCAGCATGCCTTTCTGCAGCCCAGGAACTGGCTGTGTGCCCTCTTCCTCTTCCTCCTGAGAGGCTGCTTACCGAGAATTTCCCACCTATGGGAAGGATATGATTGGCATCCATTTTGGAGCAAGGATTCTCAGACTTTCCCCTATGTTGGTTTCCATGGGGATCTTTGTATGTGTGGTGTACACAGCACTGCTGTTTTGGCCATATGCAGGGATATTTCCCGCAGATGCAGGAGCACCTTTAAGGGGAGGGTGGTACATTTTCTGCACCTTGCCAGGTGGCAGCTCCAGGCATGGCCCTGTCCACTCCCCCATGGTGCTGAAAGGAAACTTGTTTGGGCAGGAGGATGCATGTCCGCCTAGAGTCTAAGGAGGGCTGCTGGCACTCTTTCAGCTGCTCCCACAGGTTCAGCAGCAGCCAAATCCCGTTTCCCATTTCCAGCTGCAACTTGGAACAATGATGCAACTCGGCCACAGGGCAGGCCAGGGAGAAGGCTGCTGTCATCCTGGCCCGAAATGACCACAGCACAAACTTGAATTTTAGCCCAGCGGATGTAGAGAAAGGGCTTGTCTATGAAAAGCCACATGGCACCTTCCCGAAGATTTGAATTCAGCTCCCACAATCCCTCGCCATTGGGCATTCTGGCGGGGGCTGATGGGGATTATAGTTCAGATATCCGGAGGGTGCCAGCCCCTGGCTACAAGTACTTTTCAGTATTGTGAGGGAAGGAACAACAACACCTTGTGGCCCAGCGTGATACAGGGAGCAAAGGAAAGGCGGGGATCACAGTTAAAATCAATCTTTGTCCCTGCCTCTGGGGCGAATGGAAAGTTGTAAGAATAGCTCGATGTTTTGGCCTTCCCCAGTGTCAAACACTTCTGTCAGGAGGATTGCCATGGTCTGTAAAAAAGCCGGCCTTGGTGGCTCGGAAATGGGGTGGTGGGTTATTCTCCAATCTGAAGCCACCCCCACCATGGCAAGAAGCTGTGCTCAAGGCTCTGGTCTCAAACGAGGAACCAGAGGCGCCCAGGCTGCTGGGAGGTTAGGCCAGGCTGGTGGTCAGGAGCCTGCAGAACCCAAAACAGGATTCCCCTGCGTGTCTTCCCAGGAGCCCAGTTCACCAAGCCAGGTGCCTCTGGCGCCACTGCACCTGCCCCAGAGCCAGGCGGGGGTGTAGGGAGGGGGAGCAGTGCCTGTCTTGAGGCCAGAGGGAGGGGCTTAGACAGAGGGATTCACTAGTAGACCTCAGGCCACCTTCTCCCTCCGCTCACTTGGAGCTTTCCATGGTGCTGCAACCACTGGGCGGCCCTGCCTCGCTGGTGTCTGCCGCGGATGGGCTGGGACTACTGTGAACTGCAGCTGCCTTTGAGGAGGGCAGACACTCAAGAGCCCTGCGTGCCGCGGCGCAGACCCGGGCTCGAAACCTCAGCAGCAAACGCTCCAAGCCAAGGTGCTGCGCCCAGATATCAAAGCTCTCCGGTTCAGCAGTTTCCTGCCTGCTTCCAATCAGCCTGTTTACCTTGCTAATCCCTCCACCGCCCCAGCAAAGCCCGAGGGATGCCTGCAGGGCTGGATCCTCCTTCAGCCACATGAGCTGTGGTTTTTGAGGTGCATCGAGAGCTTGAACCCAAAATAGCAGGGCATTAATATCTATCTATATCTATGCCTATATATTTGAGCTTCTCTCTCCCACCCGTTTCTCTCCCCACAAGTGTTCAGTTATCACAGGAACAGGAAACTTGTGGACTTCCAGATGCTGCTATACTCCAATACCCATCAATCTCTGTCAGAGTGGCTGATTGCCTTGGACAAAGGCATTGTATTCCCAGAACATGTGGAGGGCCACATGTGCTGGAAGGGGAAAGGCACTCTTGGACACAGGCGAGTCAATTCCTCTGGATGGCTTCCTTCCTTCCTTCCTTCCTTCCTTCCTTCCTTCCTTCCTTCCTTCCACCCCTGGCTGCCCTGGAGGGCTGCCCCAGAGCTGCAGCGAGTACAGACTGTGGCCACCCGGCTCATTTCAGGTGCTGCTCCACACCGGCGAGGAACACCCCTGCTGAAGGCGCGGCACAAGCTGCCCATGAGCTGCCGGTGCAGGTTTTGGCTCCGCTGGCCCAGAAATGCTTCATACACCTTTCTACAAACGTTCTCATTCATTGTTATAGAAAAGAAACTGCTGTCAACAAGAAATTCAAAGGAGAAGAGCACACCATGGGCAGGGTATGTGTACCTTACTTGGGAGATGACTGAGGAGTGTGCGTGAGTGTCCTGTCTTCCACTGTACGTTCCTCTCTCCTGCAGTCTGCAGCCTCCATGGCATCCGGTGCTGGTTGCCCGGGAGAGTGAGGTGATGCCACCATGGGGATTCGTCATATCTGGATGCATGGGCAGCCCAGGAGGGTGCAGAGCAGCAGAGGGTCGTCTTAGGTGGAAAATACTCATTCTGCACCCTCAGCCACCTCAGAAATGTCACAAATATGGGTTACAAAACATCTTGAGAATGAGGCAGAAAAATGGAACACTCTTTCACAGGGGAAGAGCACTTTCAAGAATTTGGAGGACAGATCTAAGCACACAGCACAAGCTCCACTTCTTCCCTCAAATTTAATGCAATCGTGCGACCCACCCACACAATTGGTGCTGTTGCCCCTTGCGGGTTAGCCCTTCCAACCTGTCCAAAAACCTTTACAAACAGAGAAAGAAGCTGGGCCACAACTCCTGCCAGTGATGAGTCCCGTTTGTGATAAACTTCTGAGAATTTTTCCTTGTCACGGACAACTTCAGTGACCTACTCCTTCAAGATTGTTTGTTTGTTTTGCCCCCAAATAAGATGGAGAATTTTAAAAAGCCATTTGTGCGCAGCATTAGCCATGGTACTAACCAGGATATCTTCTCCCTTATCATCCTTCTCTGTAAAAGAAGCATTCCTGGTGGCCCCCCATGGGTGATCATTGCTTGGGGACAACAAGGACCAGGGCCTGAAATGAGGAGCTCCCACTTTATGGGATGCCCTTCCAACTGAGACCAAGCAGGCAACTTCACTGCTTTACTTTCTGTGTGTGTTTGAAGACTTTCCCTTTCAGATAAGCATTTCCTGACCAATGAATTAATCCCATCCACTGTTTTATTGATCTCTTTGGTCTTACTTTAGTTTTTGGTATTTTGCATTTTAATTTATTGTACACTGCTCTGATATCATGACATCCAGCAGTTTGTACATTTTGTCATAAACACATCAAATATAAGCCTCCTCACCTCTCTTTTCTTCACATAGTTTCAAAGTGGAATTTTGCAAATGACAGTACAAAGTTTATTTAGAGGAGGACCATGGAAATTTGCAAATTTATTTCATTTATTTATTAAAACATTTTTATGCCGCCCCATTCGCCGAAGCCTTGGAGTGGCTTACAAATTGCATAGGGCATTCCCACCAGACTATGGATGGCCTCTTATTTGCATAATTATGATCTAGTGGCTGCTACATCCAATGGCAACTTGCATGTGTAAATAGGCTATCATGGATCCCAAACAGTGGCTGGACCTCTCACCTTCCCTTAAAGACAAGGGAGCTTTCAATAGGATCAGTTCACACAGCCAGCCATGTAGCCAAAGCAAATGAAAGGCATGCATGTGTCAAACAGAGTGCAACAATATCAGATGGTTTCAAGGAAAGCATGCTTTCTGGAGGGGGCCCCCATGGCAGCTTCGGTTCCTAGCTCCCAGCCGAACCGCTGCCAAACTGCAGCTAAAATATTTCCCTCCGTGTGCCCATGCCTCTGAGACCTGGAAATCAACACACAGCTGCAGCTTTTTTTTCTGTTTATCCAAACTGAATGAAATGAGCAGGCATAGTAGCTCCTTCTGAAGAGGCTGGCAAATTTTAAATAAATAGGTCCTGGGAGGGTGGGCAGGATTGTGTGAAAGGCGTAGAAATGTGGAAGTTTTTAAAAGGGCAAGTGTTGATATCAGGTTTATTTCTGGCAGAATTGGATGGCGTTTATAGTTTTATTGCCTCTTCTGAGGCAACTTTCTGATGAATAGATATGCAGCGGGGCGGGGAGTTTGCAGGAACTGCCTTGTCAGGATTTGGGCTGCTTTGGTGGCCAGAACCAGAGCAGCCATCACCGCATTCACTGGATCAGCCTCGGCCTTCTGATGAGGGCCACCTGGCAGTCCTGGGGGAAGAGCTACATAAGAGCAAGCTCTTCCTTCCAGAAATGGCCTCAGCAGCACTGGTTCTCCTGTTTGCTGTAGCGCCTGGGTTTTGCTGTATATTCTACCACGCCATGTCACCTCAGCATCACAGGTCCCTCTGTCTGCTGTGGGGCCTGCCTCTTGCTGTATGCCGTGCCTTGCCAAGTTGTCTCAGCATCACAGGTCCTCCTGTTGGCCATAGTGCCTGCACCTTGCCTGACTGTTCCCGCTGTGCCTCTTGCATCTTACTGTAAATTCTGCCTTGCCATGTAGTCTCAGCAATGCAGGTCCTTCCGTCTGCTGTTGGGTTTGCCTTTTGCTTGAACTGTGCCCTGCCTTGCTTGCCTGCAGTGCCTGACCCTTGCCAGGCCGCCTGCAACTTGCCATGTATCTTGCAGTGAAGTGTTCAAGTCCTTTACTCCGAGTCCTGAGTCAAGTCTCAAGTTTCTTCTTGAGTCCCCCGCTCCCCAAGCACCCACCTCTTGTCCCTCCCTCCCACCACCTTTCTCATGCCAGAAAGACGAGCTGAAGCCTTGCCTTGCCTTCCCCCTATCCGAACCCCATCCTCCTGATCCTACCCCCCAACCCCTTGAAGCTCCCTCCCTCCCTCTGTCTCTGTTGTGTTCATGCCTGTGTTCCGCCAAGACTGCCCAGGATATTCTGATGTGTGTCAGATGCGGCAGTAAGTCCTGCGGTGACCCAGAGGTAAAAACAGTAGAAATGTCGAGTCCAGTCACTTGCTCATTGCTCCCGAGTCGAGTCTGAGTCAAGTCACTGATGTGACTTATTCATTCATTCATTTATGTATTTTAAAATTTGTGTATCCCGCCCTTCACAGTGTCTCAGGGTGACCACAATAACATAAACAAATAAGACACCACATCACAATAATGTATAAAATCAATGTTTTAAAAATACTAACTTTTAAAGTGTTGGTAAAATGAAAAGGGTTTGGCCTGGTGCTGAAATGAAAAAAACATCGGCGCCAGGCACCCCTCTCTGCGGAACCCATTCCATAGCCAGGGCACCACCCTCCTCCAGGTAGCCACCTTCGGAGAGGGCTCCCGAAGAGTCTTGAGTCAGACTTGAGAGTGAGTCCCTCGATTTGAGTCCCCAACACTGGTATCTTGCTGTGCCATGTACCCTGCCTTGCCGTGTATCCTGCCTTTTTACCCTGCCTCAAGATACCTACACTTCAGTTTGTCTTCCTGGTTCCTGACCTTGGCCTGTGCCATGACTATGACTTGGGCTTGCCCTTAAGCCATATGTTTGGACTTTGGATGCTGTCTTGTCTCAAGTTGTGTTGCCCTGGGTCCGGTGCCCACATCCCATCCCTGGATCCTAAGAGGCCTTTACAATTTGGGGGTTTCCAGAAAGGGATGTGTTTAACACCCCTATGGGTTTTTAGTTTGTTTTTTCTTCTGAAAATGACACAAGAGCATAGAGGGACCCCTAGATGAGAACATTTCAAAATGTCAAATGGGTAGGTGCAGCAGGTTTTGAAAGGAGTAATCAGTTTTTGAGGAGATAATTCCCTTCCTCCTATATGGGTTTTTAAAATTCTTAACTGTCCGTGCATGTGCAATTTCTATGAAAATGGCAAGCACCAAAAATATTCTTGTGAAATTTCTGGAGGATAGGTATAGGGCCTAGAAAGTCATGGTAAATGAAAATCTGTTTAAAGTTTTTCATTCACTGTTCAATTGGCACCAAAGCCTTGGCAAGCACTGCAGGACAGGGGCTGCTGATGGGCAAGGGACACTCGAAGGCAAAAGCAAAGGGACAGGGTCACCCGGCATTTCCCAGTCAAACACCTGGTGTTCTGCCCTCCCATGTCCCACAGACCTCTCTCTCTTAACATTCCTGCTCCTAGGAGAGAGGACTAGCAAAAAGTACTAAACACTGCAAACATCCTGTAATATATTACTCCAACATCCCTCAGCCAAAGTAGGGTTGCAGCAAAGTTCCACAGAATCCGCCCCTGTCTTAGAAAGTGAGCAGAGCGGAAGTCCACAAACACTCACAGAACCCCAGTTGTGCAACCAGCAACCTTATTCCATGTTGTGTTTTGTGCAGTGCAAACAAAGGCTGCAAATCACATGTGCAGAAGAGCAGTGCTACTTGTGCAGTGGTTGTGGCTCAGTGCCACACACTCAGTGCACTTGCCGGGAATTTGGATTTACTGTCATGAGAGAGCAGGCTGGAGTTGGAGCAGGGGAGCTCAGGGGATACAGTGGATCTCCACTCCCACGACAGATTCCTCACACATCCCTAACCAAAGTGCTCTGATTGGAGAGCCCTCATAAATTTTGTCCTGTGATTAGAAACTAGTGTTGCCAGACCCCAAAGGAAACCCCCTTCATTTCCTTCTTCCCTCCCTGCTGTTTTCTTTACAAAACAAGTGGAAGGTATCCATTTTGGCAGACACACTGTGACCATACACATCTCCAGATTGCTAATGGTGCTTCAGGAGGGTTCAAATTTAAACTTGGTCTGCTTTGAAGGAGGCCTGCTTTGATTTGGACATCCCTCAAATCTTTTCAAATCAGTCTGGTTTGGTACTGAATTCACAGTTTCACTGATTTTAGTATGCACACATGTTTAAAATGCAACTATACCTCTAACTTATTCAGAGTTAATAAGCAGAGCACTATTTATACTTTTTCCGGGCTACTGTTTCTTTCAATAGAAACTTCCTCCTTATGGTTTTTGCTTCTGATTGCTTCCATTCCAGATAGCATGGCATGAATGCTGTATTGCCACTTACTTAGCTGATTTCCAGAAAGGCCGGTGGCTTAATTACTGGTTTCCTCTCACTTTCCTCTGTTTTGCAGTATAAAAATAGAAAAGAAATGAGAAGAATCCAGCAACAAACTACCCATTCCATCATGGGGAGCAGATACGAACTAATTAAGAGCCAATCCACCATCCATGCTGAACAGGAATCAAAAGAGGAGAAGCAACAGGAGGCAGAAGACACAAGAAGATATCTTCTAATTAAAGCTCCAGGGGATCTTGCCTAAACTGGACTTCGTTAGCAGTAAACACAGAATATCCTTTGCCATAAGGACAAGCATTGCTGAATAATGCAGTTTTCTATACAGTGCCATGTGGAACCGCTGTACTAATTCCAGTTGTAAAATGATTTAAAAAACAAAGCTTCCAGAGGACCAAGGGAGTCCTCTTGTGGAAGCAACCATTGGGTATGTAAAAATATCAACACAAAAACATTTGAAAACCACAGGTTGGCAGTAGCAGCACTTTGATACTCAGTAAAAAGTGAAAAATTGAAGGCTGGCAATTCCAGAACACAGAACATGAGAAGCAAAGAGGACCCACCAAAATACAGAATAATGGAAGGAGGGGAGTTACACAGTCGTCTTGAGTGGGACTGGACTGGACCAGACAGCCACTTGAGTGGGGTGGTGTGACCTGGTGTCCTGCACCAGCAGGTGCGTGGGCCCAGTTGCCTCCTTGGCTCCTTCCAACCCTGCTATGCTCTGAATCTATGAATGTGAGGACTGGAGTGTACAGTACTAAGAACGAATCTATTTTAATTTGGGAAACTTGTCAGAGAATACAGTCGCTGAATAACAACAGGCAGAACAAGCATGGTCACCAATTATGCCCTTTCCTTGCCATACTTGCAAAAATAATGTGTAAAATTACTTTATTGCATTTATAGCCTGCCTTTCCTGCCAGGATCCAAGGCAGCTTGCTTGCCAGGCAATCTTGCTTATTTCTGTGCCTTGAAAAGTCTTCACCTGCTGATTTCTACATATTGGGTTGCTCTTAAAGGCACGGCAGCAGACTGGTTTTTTTCCTGGTCTGTTGGGAACCTACCTCCCATCCAGCTCTCAACACTCTAGGCCTTCATGCCTCATCTTTGAAGTGCGTGTCTGTTTTGGGGGGTGGGGGGGGACAATAAGCCTGCCCACACCTGCAAGAGGTTTTATGGAAGTTAAATATGGTGAAGATTGCAAGTTGAGGGAGAAGCAGGTCACTGTAATCCAGATAATAATAGCAATGCTTGAATAAGAAAAATGGAAAATGCAAAAGTTTACTGCCCAAGTTTCTGGTGACTCAGAGGTTGAAAAACCCGGAATGCCAATAAGCCTTATCTAGGGTATTTGGGGTGTTTGCATAGGCTTCCAGAAATATCACTGTGGAAAAGCTGAGTCTCTCTGGCCCCTCTATGCCAAGGTGCAAACGAGTCACCCATGCGGTAAAATGGGACTGAAGAAGCAAAAGAAAAATAGAACCTGGAAATAGAGAAGCATCACAAAGTTCAAAAATAGCCAGTGTATCACCTTTGTCTGCCAGGAGCTATCACGAAATCCCGGACAGGAAAATAAATAACTTTTTTTCTGTGGTAGGGAGTTAAGAATATAGATAATGACTTTCTCCTAAGTCATTCTGCTACACAACTTTTCCAGCGGGGTAGCTGAAATATCTCAGATCTTTGGCAAATGGGTCCTTCCTTCTTCTGCACAGTCGCCCTGCTGCGAGACTCAGACACGGTGGGTGCAAATTATAAATAAGCCAAGAGGGCTTTTAAAAATAGTTCTACTCATCCCCCACCCCTTTGCTTCATTATAAGAGGCACGCTTGGCCCCGCCTGGAATGGAAAGACCCATCACATCTGGGAAGCTGAGCAACATCTGGATTCTCTAGCCACAAACGGCACTTTTCTGGTTGAGAAGGAGATTGGTTAAGGGGAGTGGGGAAAGACGATTCCAGAAGGAGAGCAGGAAAAAAGCTCCCAATTTTCAGTCTGTTAAAATTGTGTCCACAAACTTAACCCTTCAGTGTCGTTTCTACAGAGCAGGAACTAGAAGCTGAACTTGGTGAATTTCACACCAAACAACATTTCTGAATCCAAATTTTGTGGTCAGAGTACATTGTACAAAAAGCAAAAACACTTTAACTCAGTTTCATTATTCATTCTGGGTATAATACCAAGAGCTGTTTTTCCAGCATCTGTGTGTAGGGATGGATCTCTCTATCCAGGCAGAAGAATCCTGAATTACTAGTAACCCTGCACAAGTTTGTATATTCTGCAGCAGATTTCTTAACTTTTCCACATTTCTCTATAAGCGTTGGGACTAAAATCTCATCATTTCCTTTAAAAGTAAAACAAGGAGCGTTCCTTGTTAAACTTAACTTGAGCTTAATTCTTAGAAAGATCTTGCAAAAACCTGCGGTGTGACTTTTACAAGTTTAAAAGGATTTGCCTGAATAGTGCATAAGAGAAGATGACAGTTTGGGTTAAACTCTTGAAAGTTTGCAGAATATGGGGTTGCAGAACATGGAGTGCAGTTAGTTTTTCTGCTCCCCTGGACTGAATTCATTGCTTTTAGATGGTCACATGTATTATTTTGGTTGTGAGGTACACACCTAATATTTTTATTTTCTCCCTGCCACATGCGTATGCATGTGTGCACACATACTTGCACATGTGCACACAGACACACTTACACAGAGAGAGAGAGAGAGAGAGAGAGAGAGAGAGAGAGAGAGAGAGAGAGAGAGAAGAGAGCAGTATTCCATCCTTTACAACTGTTGCTACATTTCTGACCTACTGGAACTCAAAACAAAACTCCATCTGCTATGCCAACCGTGATAAAAAACAAATTCTCTGAACACATGCAGTTTTGCATTTGAAATTCATTTACATTATAGCAGTATCATGACTACAGGAATAAAATGGATTTTGCTTTTGCTGTCCTGATACTGAGCAGAGTTCCCTGCTGATCAGGATGCTGGAATTTGTGTGTGTTGGGGCAGGAGGGATGGACCAGAGTGAAAACTTTCTCCATGTTATTACTAATTTCATGGCCAAAACTCTCTGGGAGGTTCATAACACAACATAAAAGTGCAGGCCACAAATATCATACAATGCCTCATAGGATTTTTCGATATACAAAATTTAAAAACAACTTAGATGCTAAAATGATTTCAATATAGGCCAGGTCTGTTGACAGTTGACTGCCCCATCATGCCGTTCAATACCATTAGAAGTCAGTGAGTGCCTGGAGAAGAGGGGAGTCATAACCAGGCACCTGGAAAGATGACAGCGTTGGCATCATGCAGGCCTCAATGGGAGGATGAGTCCATAATCGGGAACTACCACTTAGAAGGCCCTCTCTTTTGTTGCTCCTCTCCGAGCCACACCCAGAGGTGGTGTCTGGAGGAAGGCCTCAGAGGCTGGTCATAGCGTCTGGGCACCTTCCGGTCAGGAGTGGCGTTCCATCAGCTTCTGTGGCCTCAAACTGTGCAGGCTTCAGAGCTTAAGCCCAGCAGCTGGAACTGGGCTTGGAAACAGACAAGCAGCCAAATGCAGGCAAGCCAGAATTCGTCTTATGTAGTCCAACCTTCTGGTCCCTGTTACTACTGTGGCTGCTGCATTTTGCACAAGATACAGAATCTTCTGAATCACAAGATGCAGAATTAAATTAAATTAGTTTTTTAAACATTTTGTTGATCTATGTATAAAGTGTTTTATTTTGCCTAAGTATTACAATACTTTAATTGTATTATTTTTTTAATGTTACGATTGATATTTTATGGTAATGGCTGTCCAGAAAGCATTATGTTACCAGGCAGCTTGTATACAAATTTAAATAAATAAATAAATAAATAAAACAGCCTTCAAGGGCACCCCCATGTAGAATACAATGCAGTAATCTAACCTAAAGATTACCAGAGCAAAGATTACTGAAACCAGGCTGTCAGTCTCCAGAGAGGAGCATAACTGTGCCACAAGCCAGTGTTTGTGGAAAGCTTTCCATGCCACTGAGGCCACCTGAGCTGCAGGTGATGGAAAGGGCTCCTGGAGGACCTCCAGGCTGCAAACACCTTCCTTCAGGGGGTGTGCAACCCACATGCAGAGCAGGCTGGACACCCACCCAGTCAGAAGCACCCACTGGCAGCGATCCTCGTCTTGTCTGGACTCATGGCCAGGTGCTGATGTCATGTAGCCACATCTTCACCTGATGAAACTGAAAAGGATGAATGCTGCTTCATGCCGGCAGCATACCCCAGACCTCTACATCATCACTGAAAAGTTTTATTCAGATTAGCCCATTTCCATCACCATTGCTTTTCACTTGGAAGGGCTTCTTCTGTCATCCATTTAGCCTTTTTCTTTCTTGTGACAGGAATTGCCCTTTGACACTTTTCCCTAATAGTGTCTCTCCTCTCAGTCCGCAGTTCTTCTGGCTCGTAGTCACTACAGGTCAGTAACGCAATCTGTCCTTAGTAGATTTTAAATTCCTCGGGAACGTTCTTTAAGTTGTATTTTAGCACTATGTCTCAGTTAGTGACCATTTTCAGCTTTAGTTTATTTTTTGATATCAATAGTTCACAGTCACTTCCACAATCTGCTGCTGGTCCTGTTTTGGCATTGAGAATACAGATTCTCCATCCCATATGTCCAATTGTATAGTGGATTTGATTTCTATATTGGCCAACTGGGATTTATGGCTGTCCTGGAAGCCATGAAACCTGGAGCTGCCCCACACAAGATGTCCTCAGGATTAATATCAATGCCCCCCTCCCAGCCCCACAGTGTGGGGGACCCCAACATCACATCTGATACCCCCTCTGCCAACCCAGGTAGGGAGACCCTGATCCATTTAAGAACTATGTGAGCAAGTCTCTACTGCAACCTCAGTGTTGCCTCAGCTGGTCACCTCCCCTGCTTTAAAGAACAATGGTGTGAAGCCCAGCATCTGCCCGGTGGCTTCCAACACGCCCATGCTACTCCAGGTGTTGATGCCAGCAACTTCTGGGAGGTCATTTGAGACCCTCAAGGCTGCAGGGTCCTGGGATTTGACCGTGAGGTCTAACCCCAGCTGCACCACTCTATGGGAATTGCTAATTCTGGCACGTTGATTGGCGAGAATGCCTGGAATAGCCCTGTTAGATGGTGACAGCATTCCAGCCTGAGGACAGTTGAGAAATTGTGAGTGAATGAATCTTGTATCATGAGATTTAAAAATCTCTATTGCCTCATCACATTACCTCACTCATAGGGCTTCTATCCTTTATGGTCCAATATGATTAAATTTGTCATCAGATATATATCATTTGTTCCTCAAGTGAGGGATTGTATATGAAATTTAACTTTTTCCAGGTTAAAGTAGTTGTGCTGGTCCCTCACAGCAGCAACTACAGACTATCTTGTATCACCACTAATACTAACAACTTTGTCATAAAGCTCTTGAAAGCTTATTCCATAACATATTTGGTTAGACATTAAGGTGCCACAAGAAGAAATGGCATCGTTTTGGACACTGACCTTATGGTAAACATTGCCTTACGAGCGGGAATCTTTGTCACACGGCATTGTATTGCAGGAATGCTTCCATCTTATGCCAAGTGAGGAGACTATCTGTTCTTTAGGGATGTCTAGGTTATTGGGTTAAAAAACTCCCAATATTAATAAATCCTGGTCTCCAGAAGACAGTTGTCTAAAGTAGTAGCAAATATCTCTGAGAGCTGATGGCTGGTAGTATTTATTTTTCTATTTATTTACATGGTTGCACTCTCCAATAGGCAAAGCCCTCTGAAAACAGCTAAAAGGCATCAGGGTACTGTCCAACAGCTTGAATCTATAAAAGCCTGCAGCAACAAAGCTGGGACCATTACAACCAGGAAGGGTGCCTTCGTCTGACTGGCAGCGGCTGTTTAGCTGGTTGCAGGAAAAGCTGGAGTCCCCTCTGTGCCCTCAGAAAAGCCCTCCAGCATCACTGCAGGGACTCCATCTTTGGAGGGTGCTTCCTCCACCCCTGCTGCAGACACAGCTCTTTTCATGCTGGCCGTGGCTACCAAGATGGAAGGCCTTCAGGAAGATCAGGCCTCTGGGGCTGGCCAAGGAACAAGGGGGGAAGGAGGCACCATGGTTCTACCAAAAATCCAGGTGGTGCCTCAGGCCGTCCTCCTGGAGAGCAGAGGCAAAATCAGCCATCTAACGGTCTGGAGGGTAAGAGGAGCTCTGAGGCAATCCTTGTCCTGCCCTCCTTCTGCACTTGGTTGGATGCCCATAACCTTCCCAGTTTGGAGGGTTTCAGGCAGCCACATAAGATGGTGCCCTCCATTTAGAAACTACTGACAACAGGGAAGCCAGTGTGGGGTGGTGGTTAAAGGTGCTGGCCGGCGACTCAGGAGGTCTGGGTTCTAGCGCCCACTTGGCCATGGAGCCCACCGAATGCCTTTGAGCCCGTTCCTGATTCTCAGCCTAACCTACCTCACAGGAGAGGTGGAGGACAAATGAAATGCCTTGTGTTTTTGCAAGAGGTGGGGAAAAGTGAGGATACAGATGTGCTGCTAAATAAACATTCCCTGCACATGAGGGGACTAGGAGAAAACCATTTCATCAGTCTGAATGTAGCTAGTGACAGAGACAAAAATCTGCGTTCTGCAAGAATCGTTCTTGAGGGCTGCAAAGGTCTAGGGAAGGATGTGTGCTGTTTTAAAGGCTCGTACCATGTGGGTGCTTCTCTGCTCTTCCATGCTCAATTTGTAAATCAATAAGTATTACATAAATGCCATAAGTCTCTGGTGCTTTCTTGCAAGGAAACTGACCTCATCAAGACGGCCCCCACCCTGGAATCTCCCTCTGCTTGTGGAGGTGAGTAATGTAAAACAATGTTTCAGTGTATACTCTGATAGAAAGCTGGAGATTTAGTTGACTATTTCAAATCTCTTGATGAACATAACCTTCATCATCTCTGCAGCTCTTTGCCTTGTGCACCTTTCCTCTCTGCCTGTTTTGTTTCTTTTTTAATCACTATTATTATTATTAATAATAATTAATATACTCTCATGTCAGATCTTTTACATATTTCCATTGTTAAGTCATTCATATGATTATTCCAACCAGTTAATAACTGTTTGTATTGAATTATAACTTTACGTAGCCTTTTCCTTACCATGTTCTCATTTTTAAAATCCTACGGTTACACCTTGCCCTGCCCTTTATTATTCTAATACATACATTAGACAATTTTTCCAATAAAATATTTTCCCTCCATCTATGCTTTCTAATCCTAATCATACTTGTAAGTCTCAGCATGAAACTTAGTTTCCAAACCCTCATTATTTGTTCTCCTGTTCTCCCAGGATTATTTGGCACCATTTATAGGTTCCTTTTGCTTCCGGTTGACTGCCATTCTCCTGTCTCATTTTGTACCAGGCCATATCCCAGTCCTCCTCTTTTGGCCTCCTCCAGTCACCATGATCCTCCCTTTTGCTTGACCGTGGCTCTTGTCCATCTCGCCTGGTCAATGTTTAGGGGACTTTTCTGCCCACTGTTCTCCCAGCATCAACAGACAGCTGAGCCAATGGAAGGGAGAGATCATTAGGGTGACTGAAGCAACATTCAGGCATGGGGCAGCTCAACCAAGAATAGCTCAAGAGGCCAACTGTCCGATCTCTCTACGAAGAAAAGCAACAGAGACAATAACTGCTGGTTATCACTAGTACCACAAAAACAGAACAGAAGTGCAAGTGAAGCAGACTGAAAATAAGTTGATTTAGCCACCCCTACCTTTGTGAGCTCAGAGCACATCCTGTCCTCAGGAAAATGGTTCCCAACAATTGTCTGGCCAAAGTGAACCAGGATCCATTCAAGCATCACATCCCTTTCTAGAAAGGATACTGGTCTCACCCCGAAATTGCTTTGGAAGGGCAGGGTAAGTCAACCTTCTCTTGCCACCATGATCCACAATTGAGTAATTCCTGCCTAGAGTATTATTATTTATTTAATGAATGGGTTGATTTATTTTCTGTCCCATAACTGGAAGTTACCCGATAGCTCACACAATTAATTTACTCTGTTAGTCAGAGCTGAACTGGAATATCGAAACCAGTTTAGTTTGTAAGCATTGTAGTAGTAATGATGCATCAAGAGTAAGAAATAGATGACTAAGGATTTTGACAGGGGTAGAAAGATATATTCGGGATGAGGGGAAAGGCACTGGTAAACTGCCATATGATTTGGAATACCCAGTTCCAATTATGTTCAACTAGTGTATCATTAATACTTGATAGGACTTAACTTAGTCAGTACAGTATACTGTAGTTAAACTGCTGTAATTGGAAGATTTCACTTTTGGTCATGCTGTGTGGCTGCTGAAAAAACGTATCCTTGACACTTGATCCGGCTGAAACGGCCAGTGTACCTGAGGCAAACTGTTGACTCTAAGAGATTTCACTTTTGGTCACACACTGGGCATGTAGCAGAGCAGCCTGGCTTAGAATGAGCTGCGCTGCAGATATAAATAGCACATCACAGCCTGCTTTGAAATAAAGCACTGCTTAAGGCTAGCCATTGTCAAGACGAATCCTCTGAAAAGGCCTCTTAAAAAAACACTATGGTAATTCACATGAAGGAGCCTACATAGGCACTTATGTCTGCAATGGAGATGACAGAAATGGGAATCAGGACTTCCAAGTACTTCTACCAGGATTTGGCCAGGTCACTGGTCATTCTAGACAGTCTCCAGTGGAGACCAAGATGGTGCATTTCCCCCACTTTACACGTTGGTGCCAGAAAGCTGGGCCTCACCTGTGGTGGAGATTTGAGAGTCACGGAACTCATTACTTAGAGGGAGAAAGACGTAGTGTCTGCACATCATGTATGGCCAGCCATAGGAAGAGTTCACTAGGTAGCAGTTGCCGTGTTGGTCTCCAAGCACTGGAAATGCAAACTGAGGAAAATAACATCTTTCATGGGCCATCTGGTTTGTTTAGCAGTGTGCAAGTTTTCATATTTCACAGAACTCTTCACTGGGGAGAAGCATGCTGAATCAATCTCAGTTTGGAAGAAAAGTCCAAGGAGCAGGACCCATTCCTAACATGGTCATTTGTTGCTTTGGGACCAGTGAGAGAAAAGTGCTTAGGATCAGACTCACCAGTACAAGCTGGGAAGGGGGCATGTGTGGGAAAGAGTTGGACTCTCTTCCTAGATTATTCACCGTCAGCTTTAGCTGAGCCTGTCCCGTATTAATCCTCGGAAGTGATTTCGCCGTCGCCGCCTGCGGCCCCTTGCCTGGCTTCTAATTAACTCCTTGCGCCTCTGGTTTTGTGTTTTGCAAGTACCCCACCTTGTCGGAACGCCCCTCTGCTTCCCCCCACCCTCCCTGGGGGCATTCCTCTCTCAACTGGCCAGCTCTCCAAGGCAACGTGGCAAGCATCCCCCCTAATCCCCGGGCGCTTCAGCCCGTCACCTACTGGCTGTTAGGTGGCCCATGCCTGGGAGAGACAATTAGGGACAAAGCGCTGAGCCCCAGGGGTCTAACACAAACCTTCATGGGTAGGTTGTGTGGCATTTGGGGAGTTTAATGAATTGTCCATCATGTCTTTCAGTGCTGCTCGGCCAGGCTGGATTAATCTGAGAAGACCCAGTGGGGTAGAAGACACTAAGCCTGTATTTATTACTCTTCCATTGTAACTAATTGAGGTAATTATCTGTGACTCCAGCCCGGCGTGACAATGCTGCATTCACTCTGCCAAAGCTGCCATGCCGGGAGAGCTCAGCTTCCCCTGCCCCGCATGGGGAGACAGATGCTCCCATGGCATCATGGGAGAGTGGGCAGCTTCCCACAAACCTGTGTGTCCATGTAGAAAAGAAACCTGTGTTCAATGGCATTCATCACTGGATGGATAGATAAATAGATAGATAATATACTAATTCTCTGTTTAACCCCCCTCAGTGCAGACGTTTTCCTCAGCGATGGTGGAATGGGTACATCTCAGGGATTAAAGATGACTGTACTGTCATGGTGTAATGACACTTGCGATTATCTCATTCTCTGAGCTCTTAAAACTTCACAAGCATTGGAGTCTAACTAGGCCATTAAATGAACCAAATGTGAACATCCATGTCAGGGAAGTCCTCACTGGAATATTTTCAGCATGTAATAATTGTTTTATATCTGCTCAAAAGGACATCCTGTCACAATTACCCATAATTAGACCATTACACCATAAGTTGTCCTTTCATCAGAGATGTTCTATCCTCTGCGTTAATAAGTGTGCTAAATACTTTGTGAGAAGAAACCTTGTCATCAAAATAAATTGTATCTCGTGTATTCATTTAAGGCCTAGACTTCCAAATAAGTGAGTCTGAGACTCAGAGGAAGAAAAGAATGACAAATAAGAATGGCACATATGGCCGGCTACCACCTTTTCTTGGCAAGACTGAAGGTAAATAAGAGTGGGTTTTAACAACAAGTTCTTGTGCTTTTTCTTTTAAATTTTATGTTTATTGTGCTTTTTCATCAAATCCATGACTCTAAGAATAAAGGGAAGCATACTTCCTGAACAAATTTAGTCTCTGCACCCATTATTTTTTCTTATGTGATGAGCTAGCAATTTCACCCAGGTAGCAAGATGAACAAATGTGTCTAATTGCCTTGAATCTCTTTTCTTCAGAAAGGACAGCTTGTTGTCTCTCTCATTTTATCCAGGAAAAGGATTTGAACTAAAAAAGAGAGGAGGTAGTTTGGAACTACTGAAAATATGAAACAGGGGTATAGAATCATGAACAGCACTATTTTCTAAGTTGCTGCAGTTCTTCCAGTTTTGAGTTGTGGGAGGATCTACATAAAGTAGGCATAGGCAATCTTCTTCTGTGGAGGGTCACATTGGCTCATGGGTCATGGGTCAGGGGCCACAGATGGGAGAGGCCAAAGCCAGTGGTAGGCAAGGCTGGAACCAGAAGTCTGACTCATACATTTTTTCTTTCTCTCTCTGCCACATTCTTTTATCTCTCTCCCTCATGCTTCCCATGCAGTAGGCAGCCAAGGAAGAGAGAGAACACTCTTGCCAGAAGTCTGATCTGAATGTATGCAAAACATTTTTGAAATTAGCCTGAGGGCTTCATTAAATTAGACAAAAGTTACATGCAGTCCAAAAGTCATAGGTTGCCCATGCTTGGTCAATGTCCTTGATTAAAGGATGGGGACCCCATCAGTTCTGGGACACCACATCTTTCTGATCTTATCTGTAAGTCAAACTCCTCAGCCAAAACATCGACAACCAGCATAGTCATAATATACACAGTGAAGACAATAGTCCCACACCTGCATGTAGTGTGCAAGCTATCCATGTTCCATCAGCTAAGAATGCTGCTTCCTGGATGTGTGATTAAAATACTGCCCCAAATAGAAGGGCTAAGGTAGCACTGCCCTGGAAGACTGTTTGGAAGCTTTGTGGGATACAGGATGGTTGGGCATGCCTCCTTTCAGCTGATGCAATGTGCATGTGGTACCTGTTCATGCCAGTCTGCACTGGTGGCTACCAGGTATGATTCAAAGTGCTGGTGAGGATTTATCAAGCCCTACAATGGTCTGGATCATGTGTACTCGACAGAACACTTTCTGCACACCCACACACAATTTAGGGGCAGTTGGTATGTTCTGTGTTTGCCCTATTCTTCTGCCTTTAATAGACTCCTCTGCAAAAAGAAACAATCTTTACATTCTTTCAGAAAAGTGGTTGATGTTTTCATTAGCTTTTTTTGGAGGATGGGCTGCTTATGGAATGTAAAAGAAGTTATGCTGCAATCATATACAAAGTTACCTGGGATTTGAATTTAATAAGATTTACTTCTGTTCCTGTTCTCTGGCTGGTTTTCTGTTGCTGTCTTACTACTAGTTGAACCATTTCACTAGGCCATCTTGCACCAACTACCCAATGGGAAGTATCCTGCTGATTTTTTAAAAGTATTGTTTATTGTCCTTTAATTCATTTTTATGTTTCTTGTAAGCTGCCTTGTCTTCAAAGTGGACTTGTAAATGTGTATAATACCTAAATAAAATCATACTATGGCACTTTAGTACTGAAGTTAATGTTTTAGACCTTTTGTAAGGTACATTAAAGTGTGTGTCTGGAAGCAGAGGCATAAATTATCTATGTGTGCAGTTCAGTGCCCCCTGCAACAGATGGCGCGCCAGCCCCTGTACTTAGAGGCTTGTGAGCATCCAGTGCATGGAGTGAGTTGCGATTTATTTTATCTGGACAGCTGTTTTCACCCTTTTGGATTAGGGGCTAGGGAGGGAGGCTCAGCACTAACAGGAACCAGTGTAGGTTGCTGGTCCCAGCTTCCTCGCCTCCCATCTCAGCATAACCCTTTTGCCCCTCAGCACAGTCCTTTCTGCACTGGCTGCAAGAGGGAAAGGGAGAGGCCTGGCCCTCTGAGACCCAGCTCCAAGATCACAGGACCTTGGTGCTGGGCCTCCAAATAATCCCACAGCTCCCAAGTCCATGTCGGGAGACCACAGGAGAACATGCTAAATAGAGTAAGTCTCAACAAGGAGCCTACCGAATAGCACATGTACAGTGGGGCTTATGCTAAATCTAGTCCTCTACCCATAGCTTTAACCCTAACCCAACCATTAATTTTTTGGGGTGCTTTAGTCCCAACTTTTTTCTCAACCATTTTGATCCCATGTGAAAGCCTCTCTATGGCTCAAGTCTGCAGGTTTAGCAACTCTGCTCTGTTTATTAATAGCATTTATCTACTGGGTGAATAATAATAAAATGAAAAGCCATTAAGATTAAAATAAGCAGAAAATCCAAGCTACTTAAAACAATCACAATGTAAATTACAATAACACCAGCAGCAAAACATAAATACTGCACAACTAAAGTCTTAAGATTAAAATCTGTGAAAAAACAAATTAAATAGTCTTCACCTAGAGCCAGAAGGGCTAAAAAATGGATTTCAGGAAGACCCTCTGGGGAAAGTATTCCATTGCTAGGGTGCCACCTTCTTAGAACATTTCTCAAATGTTCTAAGAAGATGAAACCTTATTGAGACATCATTCAGTGAGGTCCAAGTGGTTTTATCCAGCCAATATGCCTACAGAAAAAGACTTAACAGTTTTTAATTCCTGATTACATTTTTTAAGGGATCGTCAGCAGTAGCTTTCCTTACTCTTGTGTTCCCCAGGTATTTTGGACTTAAACCCTCATCAGCTCCAGCCAACCTGGTCAATAGTTTAGAATGTTGAGAATTGTAGCCCAGTGTATCTAGAAGGCATGAGATTAGTTTGGTGCACATCTTAATTATTCAGTGGACAGACGTACAGGTAAAACCTGTATTTTCTGGCTGAAAATCAGAAATATTCTCTCTCACGTACATATGCATACACAAACCTAAATGTAGGCACACTCCCAAGCATCATAATAAAATGAGTTAATTAATCAAAAAGAAGCACTACAATCATGAATGCCAATAAGTATTTCCTCTCCAGATGTCAACATTATGTGCCAGTGTGGTATAGTGGTTAAGAGCATGGGACTGGGACTCAGATGATCTGGGTTCTAGTCCCCGCTCGGCCATGGAGCCAACTGGGTGACTTTGGACCAGTCACAGACTCTCAGCCCAACCTACCTCACAGGGTTGTTGTTGTGGGGATAAGATGGAGGAGGAGATGTAAGCTGCCTTGAGCCCTTTGTAGGAAAAAGGCAGGATATAAATCGAAAAATAAATAAATAAAATATTTTCTATTAAGTGTTTGTAGAACTGTGAGTGAATGGCCTCTTGAAATTCTTCACTGGGGAGAAGGGGTGAGAAATTTGTTGGGTTTACCTTTTTAAAGCAAATATCACACATTTCAACTTCTTGAACCTAAACATGAACCAAAACACAGTCTGACATTGGAATCCATACATTTCTAATGTGTGCGATGCAGTTCACACAAAATAACATGTAGCTTCCAAATACACACACAGAAATGTGCACAAATATATGCACATCTCAATGCATAAAACACATTGCTCTTAGGAAAATATATTTTAAAGTATTTCTTTTGCAAATGGCACACAAAATTCACACATTTTCAAAAATAGGTATCACAAATGTGCTTTTCAAGAAACAGTATGAAAAAAAAATGTTCAAACAGAAGCTGAAAAAAAAAATCAGAATTCAGTATGAAAAGAGGAGAGAGTTTAAAAGTGAAAAAATAAGAACCCAAGTGGAATCAAGCCTGACATATTCACCTAATCTTATTCTTCACTTTATTTTTGGGCAGTTACATTAATAGGTGGGAGAACGTTTCACCAAAAATCCCCAAAGCAAGAAGAAATTCTCATTACAGTTTTTCATGAGTGGA
The DNA here is from genome assembly GCF_004798865.1 of Varanus komodoensis. Lineage (NCBI taxonomy): Eukaryota > Metazoa > Chordata > Lepidosauria > Squamata > Varanidae > Varanus > Varanus komodoensis. Next base: position 24,646,708 of record NW_025335349.1, read on the forward strand.
GTTTCTCTTAGTAGTGGCAGTACAACTGCTTTCTTTTTTCCCTATTTTCTTTCTTTTCCTTTCTTTTCTTGGCCGCCACTGCAAGAGGAAGCAGTAGCAAAGAAGCAGAAGTGTTGGCAGTCAGACACCGTTTAGCATCTTCCGTGTCCTAGATCCAGTTCATCTCTAGTTTTAATATAACTTCCAGCCCTAAAACTGGGCCCCTGTCAAGGAAACATGCAAACATTCCAGTCACTACAAACAGGATAATTTACAATGGGAATGTAAATGCAAAAATGGCAAAATTATTTTTCTACCCATTCTCTAGCCACAGAACCTTGGCAACAAAGTGACCAAGATTGATATGGGTTTGTATTAAATGACCTAAATTTGTGCCCTACATTTCATAATTTTGCATCATGTCTGTCCCTGGTGCTCACAGTTCCTACGGCCTCTACTCTCTCCATGATGCAGTACTAACCATAACTTTATTTGCAGACCCCAGTTTTGCCTCAGCCTCAGTTAGGGATGCTATTTTATAGGGATGAGGGGCAGGACCCCTCCATGCTCCACATCTCTGCCACAGGTGGCAACTCAGCAGCTCAAGACTTCAGTGTTCCTGCATCTGCATAGCAGAAAAGCTGCACCTGTTGGACTGCTTCCAGGCATGCAGCGGCTTAAGCTCAGAAGCCCTACCCCAGCAGATGGCAACAGCAGCTCCAGGCCAGGCCATCAGAGGGAGGTCCCGGCATGGGCAATGAAAGGAGCAGCCATCCCCACGGAGGCGTCTCAGCCAGGCTCGCCTTGCTGCAGGGAAGGCCGCCCGCATTGTCAGGTAGCACATGCCTGGGTTGCTATGGTGACACGGAGGGCCGGTGGCGAGACTTCCTGTTCCCCCGGTGACCCGGCCACAGGCGGCAGGGCTGCCAGCCCGAGAAGTCCTGAGGTGAGGCCTTGGCTGGCCTCCGCAGCCCCAGCCGGAGGCGCCCCCCTCTCCGCCAGGCCTCTTCCCCAGCAGCTCCGCAGTGAGCAGGGAGGTCGGGGCTGTGCCCAGTGCCAAAGCCACGAGGATGACGGCAAAGCTTCCGAGGTGGGGGAGGCTTCGGGCAACCTGCCCACCCGCCTCCCTCCCTCCTTCCCTCTCGGCGACTGGGTGGTCCGTGCTGTGCCAGGACCGGCCGGTGGCATTTGTGGCATGTGGGCAAGGCGTGCGAGGGAAGGCCGCAGTGTGCAGTCCGAGGGGGCTGACAAGTACTGCTGGTGCGTTAACATGCATGCTTGAGCACTTTCGCAAGCATGCCGTTGCATCATGCCCAGCCAGACCCATGCGCGTATGTTGGCCGCGCAGCCCAACCTCTGCGTGCTCTCACTCTCTCCAGCACACGGCTGAGCCACACACGTGCATACACGCTTGAGTGTACACAAACGCTTTGCCTGCTACTGCAGGATAGAGAATGTCTGGCCCTCCAGTTATTGTTGGAATGTAATGACCAGCATCCCTCACCATTGACTATACTGGATGAGGATGATGGGAGTTCAGAGCTAAAATACCCAGAGGGTCCCAACTCATGTATTACTATCAATAGGATATCAAACTTGATTCGGTTTAATGGGTTAATTAATCCAGTTAATTCAACTGATTTATACCTTTCATGTTTCTGGGCCTCTTGAAAATCGGGTTACAATTTGGATGTGTTCATGAAATTTATAATTGCCTCTTTGTAAGGCAACTTTCATTCCACTGTTTTGACCCTCAGGGCAGAAACTGCACTGCATTATGTTTGATGCCCCAGTGAAAATGGATGTAGGAGGGTCACTCTTGAAATGTGTAAGTTTATTTGGATATAAATCTTATTGAACTCAGGGAGAATAACAGTTATAGGATCAGGCTGCAACAGTGCTTTAATCCTTTGACCATCCCAGTCATCCCATTTGCCTCCTATTCATGCACACAGCAGCACTCATAAATATACAGAATAAAGCATGTGCCAATATTTGCATCCTCCTATTGCTACATGTTTTACTGAACCTCAACATAAAAAAGAGACTGCCTCTGGCAGTTCTAGGCCTGGTCTGAAGGCACATAAGGTGCCTGCCATGTTGAAGCTTAAGCAAGTCTGGGCTGGCCTGAGCTTGGAAGGGAGACCAGCTGGGAAGCACTTGTAGCTGCATTGAGTTGCATAATGAGAGAAAGGTGGGATATAAATATAAATAAATGCAGTCATCTTTTATAATTCTTCACTTCCTTGCCACAGTTATTGTGCTCTGACAGCTCTATCAAGAAAGAGAGGCAGAAACCATTTCCCAGAGTGCAACTGTGCTGAGACACTAGAGATGGACTGCTTCCAATGTTCATAGCAAACCTAATTGGAAGATATTATACGTCTATTCCTTTTTTATTTTTCACAGTGAGAAAAAAGACTGAAGGGTGGAATGAGACAGGGCAATGGCTCAGTAAAAGCATCATCTGGAAGTCCCTCAGAGTTGAATAGTGTGCAGTCTATGGATGTGCTAGACCTTAGGACTTTGTTCCTCCTGGGTATCTGGCACCTTGGAAATGTGGTAGGACAGAGTTAGGAGGGAAGTGAAGGGGTCATATCCTCCACCTGATGCCTCAGGCAACATGTGGCTAGTCTTATTCTTACCAAGAAGAGGGATGCTATAAAGAACCACTTGAGTGGACCGCCTGTTCATTTGCTCAATGATACAAAGTGCTATAAGCTTTTGTCATGGGCTGGCTGTAAGAATTAGGCTTGCTCAGTCCTGGAATGCTGATCTTGTTCGGATATGGGACAGAGAGTCACCTAACTGCAATGGACTAATGATTTAGAATGAACAGAAGGCAACAGGCTTTTCTACATGGGGCATTTGTTGTGTGCTGGTCATTCCCTACTTGTGGTTGTTTATGAGTTCTTTAGATGACTTTGTGACTCTCCAGTTTTGCTTCTCTATCACCAGCATTTTATGGAAAGTTTTTTAAGAGCAGGGAAAATATGGTGTTTAATTGTGAAATTGAAAAGCACGCAATTTCCTTTTATGTATTCACACTATACCACATGCCACCTAGAGGTCATGTAGCAGAAAAGCAGGAAAGAAAACACCCTGCATTGAGCTCAGATCTCAGTGCTGTGAAAAAACTGAAAATAGCGACAGCCAATTAACAGCCTTGTGTAGAAAAGCTAGACATCCTGCAAATCTAACGCAATCTTGCGATTGCTTTTGTGTTCAATACACCATAAGAGTAGGGCATGGTGGAAATCATATGAGGTATAACATGGCAGTCCAATGGGCTTTACCTCTGAGCTATAGTTATTCTCCCAGAATGCCCCTGTCTTCCTGTGTGTGAGGGGTGGGGGGCAGGAACCCAGCAGGGCCTGTTTCCATTGTCAGGAATGGATGACAAGAACATGGCAAAGCAGGGCTACTTCCCCATTTTTCTGGCCTGTCAAGTCCACCCATACTGAGTCATGTGGGTTCTGGTTAGACTCCTAGGGTGGCTAGGTATCCTCTTTTACAGAGACAGCCTTCCACTGAAGGAATGTGAGAGGATCATCCTCTGTTTAAAGGTGTTTTTTATTTGGAGAGCTGCCTAGTCCGATTCTTCTTCAGTTGAAGACCCATCAGATAGGACAGCTGCAGGGCCCCCAAGGCTGTCTTGCAACCTTGAGCACCTGGACAGCAGACTGAACTGGTAGGCTCACAGGTGGCCTGGTCTTAGCCTTCCCCACTTTGACAGTGTAGCATATGCACAGTTGATGAAATCTTTAATCTCCTTTTTTGGTAGCGCACGAAGGGCCACCCTGCTTCCTAGCTGAGTCCTTGCAATTCTGGAGGTAGGTAGGTTCTAGGGGGGCATTTTCCAGCCTTTTCTCTCACCCCACCTCACTCCTCCCTGACTTCCTGCTTTCCACCCCATGACTTGAACGCTCACCCATTCAGGAAGAGGAGATGATTTATGGGAACTCAGAAGCCAGCTGGCCACTATCGCAAATTGAAAGCAGATTGTAAGGCTTGTGTCATGGAGGGGAGTGAAGAGGGGGGGGTTGGCGAGTCCTTTGCCCTGACTCAGCCACTCACAGGGACACTTGTCCCCAAGACGCAGCCAACAGTGGTTTCACATCTGGATGCCCCCAACTGTCTCGCCACAGAAATGACACCTCATCCTAAGACTCTCCTGGTGGGGCCCAAGTCTGCACTGTTTGTTTTCTGTAGCGAAGAAGAGACAGCCAAGCTTCAAGATGACAGTGCGTGCAAGCCAGGGACAGGCTGAAAGAAAACACCGCCCCTGCTCCAGCCCTCCCAGGCGACCCTGTGTGGAGAAGCATGCCTGTCAGAGAAGCTCCGTCAGGAGCAAAGGTGGGGAGGCTGGCTGTGAGGAGTCGGGGTCCTGGGCTTCAGCAACCACCGTGTTGCTTCCCCACGGCTGGAGGAAGCTGCTGAGGCCCCTGGGTGACGTATCTGCTGTGGGCTCCCCAGACGAGAGGCCCCCGTGGTAATTTTGGGCTGTGGTTGAGCTAGGATCTGTCCTAATTGCAGGGTTGGATCAGCAAGCAGGAGGCTCTGGTGTCACCAAGCGTCCGAGGCCTGGGCAGCGGGCCAGGCCCACCTGTGGTCATACTCCCCACCCCCAGAAAGTATCACTGAGCACTGGGCTGGGAGGAGGAAAAGGAAGAGGTGTGAAGCAGGGGCATCTCTCAGCACACGCAAAAGGTCACCCTTCACAAATGGCTACATCCAGATGTGGAACACACAAACACATCTCCAACCTATAGCTCAGTCAAGGGAAAGAAGCCTTGTTCTTTGAGGGTAGGTCCATTTTTATTCCCATTTTACAAGAGAACCATGTGAGAAGGACTGGAAGTGGCAACAGAGTTCACAAATGAATCGGGATGTATGAGAAATTAGTTTCACTTGTTTTTAGATCACAACTTGACCCCATTTGCATCTTGCAGTCTTGAACACAGATTCAAACACTATCTGCATGCAAAGTCTGTGCATTTCTGAGCTTGTGATGAGATTTGTAGATCATGGCAAAATTAGTTTGAAAATGCATACATTTGCAAAATAGGCATGGTAAAAGACCATTTAGTTGAAATATGCTCACTGATGCATTTCAATGAAGTCGGAAAATATGCAATATTGTCAACATAATTATGTGCATAATTACTTTGTGTGTTTGGGGAAATGTACACTGAAATGTACATGAGTATTCATGTAAATAACAAAAAAGTTCTTATATCGATACTGATATGAGAAAGAATGAGCCTCAGGGTGGAATTCAGACAAGCTTGACAAGCTCAAGTTTAGCTGATTCACACATCTCTAGAAACAAGCTGTCACTTGAATCTGAAATCATGCTAAAATAAAAGAGACAAGAACATTTTGTATACAGAAAAGTGTCCTCAGAGTTGTTTTTACTGAAATTCTAGTCATTGGGCCACATTGCAACATAAGGGGGATATGTAAATATTGCGCTGGATTCCGTCTAACAGGTCTTATACTTATCCTTTACTATGAAACAAAGTCACTTTGAATTCAGTGAGGCTTATGCCGAAATAAATAGATGTAATTAAGTGGTTAGGAATGCTGAAATGGCATTCTGAAGATCTGGGTTCTAATCTCTATTCAGTCATGAAACACTGGGTGGTTTTGGGCCAGTCACTGACTCTCAGCTTAACTAACCTCTCAGGGCTGTTGCTGCACGTATCAAATGGAGAGGAGGAGAACCATGTAAGCTGCTTTGGGTACCTTGCAGAGGAAGAAAATCCAAATAATATAGGACTGTGCCTGAAGTGCACAATCTTATACACGTCTTAACAGAAAAATTTTCTACAACTTCCAACATCCTCCATCTCACATGCTCAAAGCTGTAGGACTTTTTTTTTTCATCTAAACCTGCATAGGATTGTTCCTTCCATTGCAAAAATCAAAAAAACAGGAAAATCAATTTGAGTTATCAGTCAAAACTCACTTAAGTCCCATTGATCTCAATCAAAACTAAACTCAGCCATGTTAACACAGCCAATCACACATAACCTTTCTAGCATTTCCTGCTGTCGGGAGCTGGGGTTTCTCCTTCGCATATCCAAAGCCACAGACCTTTTCTTGCAAAGAGTTCTTTATTGACCAAAGCAGACAAACGCCCAGAATGAACCTCCTCTGCTGATTACATGTCAGGGGGTGAAGAGCCTGGGCCCCCTCGCCTGTGTCTGAGAAACTCCCCTGCTCCAAGCCCCCTCCTGCCAACCGTACATCTCAGTTATTCCCAGAGACTGCCTGCCCACCTGGGGAGTCTGGCCTTGAGAGAAGCATCTCCTCTGCTCTCATCTCAGAGTCTCAGGATGGTCCATAGTCCCAGGCCACCTCCTGCGCCTCTCCCCCTCCCCCCGCTTCTTCTGGAGACCAGACAGCAGCCCTGGAGGATGCTTACCCAAAGCAGCCATCTTTCTTTCTCCCAACTCCCACATGCATGACATAGAATTGGAGCTGATCTTTAAGATACCCTTTGCATTTGTTATGCAAACCAGCCTCCTCACCCCACAAGCATACCCCTGCCAGTTTACAGTCCATTTTTGAACATAATTTTTCCTTGTATACACATTCTTACAGAAAATAGTATTAATTTAATGCATTTAATGTTAGTTTCTTTAATAGCTATATTTTTGTGGGACCTTTCACCTAATATATACATTGTTGTGTATGTTTTCTGATTGGAGTAATGTACTGCAGAATTTGGAGAAGTGCAAATTTCGATTCATGTATTTTCAAATATGAAATTAGATCAATTCATATTAAAGCAAGAACTGAATTTTTCTTCCACACCCCTAGATACAGGTCTGATTTCTCACATGCTTATCCTTTGGATTAGGCAGATATTTGGATTAGCCCAATCTTCAGGATCTGTTCCTTATGCCAAAACATAACGTATCACAAAATATCTTAGAAGTTTTCTTTTTTTCTGAAATTTCCTGCTCTGCAGGAGTCCACAGAAAGAGTTTCATCATCCCTCATTTTGGTCTCTTTGCATTCCAAATATGGTTGGCTTCAAGACTGTGAATGCTTTATGTGCAGTATCCCTGTAGTGCTGGCATGAATGTATGCAGTGGTCTGGTAATGCATGAGCATACTTGGGTGCAGAAAAGCATGAACTGTGTATATATAATTCATGCAATTTTATGAGTTCATTTAGGATATATATCAGCAGTATTTTCTCAAATGATAAATGGTGAGCAATAAATACATAATGAAAATTAAATACAATTGTGAAGCAATAAAAGGCAGCAAAAATGCACACACAAATAAAACCAGATTGACCAATTTTAAATGCCCAGCCATCAAAAATCTTCTGACTGGGTGCCAAAATGATACCAAGGTTAGTGCCAATTATCCTCCCTCCACATGGTGGGTATGGATCTTTCCCCCAAGAATGAGTTTTCTGTAATCCTGAGGGTGCTTGCCAGGTATTGCATGTTTCCATGCCCTTGATGGTCAGCAGCTTCTTACTACCTGCTACTTACTACCTACCTAATGGCCGGCCCTTCTGACCAGCCTCCAACCTATTCTGGATGGGGTTGTGTTCCCTTTGAAGGAGCAGCTTCATAGTCTGGGGATTCTTCTGGAACCATCTCTGTCACTGGAGGCTCAGTTGTCCTCGGTGGCACCCAGTACCTTCCACCTGCCTCAGTTGCTGGCCCAGCTGTGCTCCTACCTGGACAGGGCTAAGCTGCCTTCAGTAATCTCTGCTCTGGTAACCTCCAGGTCAGATCACTGCCATGCATTCTGCATGAGGCTGACGGAAAGGCTGCTCAGATTCTGCCTCTTGTGCAAAATGTGGCAGCCAGATCAATAACCAGAACCAGAAGGTCTGAGCTTAGAACACCAATTCTGGCTGCTTGTATGTTTCCAAGCCTGATTCAAGGTGCTTACTCTCACCTATAAGGCTTACATACCTCAGGACCACAAGATCTGGTGGAGGGCTTCTCCTGAGCTGAATCCACCCAAACACGGATCAGTATTTGCAGAGCCTTTTGCGGGGGGGGGGGGGGACTCAGAAACTGGCAACAAGGTGATGGCCTTCTTAATGATTGTGGAATGAACTCTGCACTGGGATTTTTGTTATGTGCCATCAAGTCGTCTCCCACCTAGAAAGACTCTCTGAATGAAGGCCCTCCCAATCACCCTCCCCTCACAGGCTTTTAATGGCATCTGATGCAGAGTGTGGGTCAGCTGTCTTTAACAAGTCCAGTATTTTTACTGAAATTGCATTTAGCTGTTCCAATTTAATTTAGGTTTTGTACATTTAGATATTATGCTGAATTTTAATATCATGTTTCTGTGGTTTGTGGTTTTGTCAACTTTTGTAATTTGCTCAGAGAGCTTTAATACTGAGCAGTATAGAAATGAAATGAAGGAATGATGTGCGGTGGGGTGAAAGAAGCAGCTGGAATGTTGCCCATGAAAGAGAACGACGCCTGAGTTGTAGAGCCAAGTGGCCAAAAAACAGGGTTGGGGGCTTCAGGTCATGCTAGAGTTTTGGGCAAGTCACTACCTGTGTAGAAGTCCCCCTGCTATTTCAGTGTCTTCCACTCCTCCAGATTTTGCTTTTTAAAACATAGCAGCCAGCACTCCCCTCCTGCAAAAACACAGTTCAGATAATCTGATACATTGAACCCCATCAGGTTAATGGACAGGACCCTTTATATGGCTCAAAATGGACACGGGTGTAATGCTCCCCCATGTATCCTGTTTGGAGTACGGTTGGTGGCACGTTAACAGCTTTGCTAGCGTATCTTTTAATATCCCTGTGTGAAGCATTGCACAGCTGGAGAAGGATCCGATGAATTTAAAATAACAACAACATAGAAGTGGCGAAACGTGGAGAACAAAGGGGGCAGCAGCGCCAGTGGTATTTACATGTGCCCCCCAAATGGGGTACCAGTCACTTGTTCCCATTCAGCCGCCCCCTCCGCCTGTTTGTTTAAGAACTGTCAGGGAACCACAATAACCATAGCAGTCAGTATCCTTAAAGGGGGCAGGATTAAAATCACTCCTTTCTGGACTAGCGGCAGGTTTGAAAAGGTGGGGGACACTGAGAAAGGTCAGTCCAGCATTTAAAATCAAGATAATTACAGTGCTAAGTGGAAGATATTGTCCACCACCCCTTTTGGCACACCTACTTTTTGGCTGCTTCCCACTATTTCAATGCTTTTCCATGGTGCAGACTGCTTCCTCTTCTGCCTTAGCATTATTTTCCCCACTCTTTATCAACCATGCACAATATGCTATCTCACCTTTCCAGTTTCCTGGTATGCTCTCTATTCTACCTCAGCATTCCCTTTGACAACGGAAACATGCAAGGAAATGGACCAGACGAAACTATGCCTCTACAGCCTACGTGTGCTCCCAAGAACAAAATGATTAAAATGTGTTGAACCGCTCTGCAAATTCCAGGGACTGAAAAGGTAATTCTAAAAAGGTGGCAACCATGTGACAGACACTCCAAAGAGTGGGTGGGTGTCCCTGGTGACAACATAGATGAGACAGTAAATAGGGCAGGGGTTTTACTGCTCTTGGTGAGCTTTACTGCTCCCTGCAGCCAATCTTAGCAACCCACAATGAAATGGCCCTCCTGGATTCAGGAAACATGACAACCCACCAGGATCCGAACAACCACTCGAACAAGCCATGGGTTGTCAGAGTGGCTTGACCATGAAAAATAAGCCACCCTGACAAAAGCAGACTGGGTTTGCACAGCACAACAATCCATCTACCTATGATGAGTTGTATTTGTCTATGAACTCATTCCTTCTCCTGCTATCCTTTCCTTTCCTCTGCATCATTATTTGCCACCATCCCATCATTCTGCACTTGGCACTTATCTTCATTATAGCCCTTGCCTTAATCTCATGAGGGCAAGCAAGTTATCTACTTGTATGCTTTGAGCAGATGAAAGAGGTTATAGGACACATCTCCATGGGAATACACAAAGAGGCAGCACCAAGCGAGTGTCTGAAGTGGCACATGTTACTAGCCTACCATACTATAGTGGTCATTTGCAGCCTTAACACCAAATGACTAACTCTTGTAACTCTTCCATGGCTGGGTCACCTGAAAGCAACTTATACTCACCCAAGACAACCTGGTTTGGTTCTTTACAAGCCTGGGCAGAAGGCTTTATCTGATTTACTTGGACTCCATGTTAATCCTGCCCCTGGGTCCCCCTGAAGCCCCAGTGAGGAAGAGTCCCTCTTGTGAGTTACTTTTGGATTGCAGGAAGCTTCTACAGTAGCAGCTGCTCCTGCGCGCCTGGGATTTGACCTTAACTTCCTCCTGCTTTCAGTGCTTCCCATCCTCCAGCGAGTGCTCGGGGGTGGGAACAGAGTGGATGAAGTCCTGGTGCCAGCCAGAGTTGAATTTACTAAATTCAGAGGCAAGGCAACAGTAGAAGGTCATTTTCTCAGCAGGGAGCTTGAGGGGGAGGTTTGGGCTGAGACACAAGGAAAAGCATCGCCCATGCCTCACATGCTCTACTGGTCTCTGTTTGGAACTACTTTTGGCACAGAGGGGAGATCCAAAGCCAAAGCCCAGGTGGGCTACATGGAGCCCAGCTTCCCAGCAGCCAAACATTTCTCAGCCTCTGCATCTCCCCTAATGCCACAGTTCCCTGAAAAAGCAGACGTTGTTGTTTTTGCGGTTGCATTCAAGAGCATATTCTTTCCCCCTTGCTGTCCTGCTACCTACCAGGAGGTCCTGGTGCTGTGGTGCCTTCTGGTTCCTGTGGCTAAGAATGCCATTTACCATGGAAAGTGGGAACTGCCCGAAAGATGAGAGAAGCCTTGCCAGATCGGAGAAGACCATCTAGCCAGTGCTTTGTTTCCCACAGTGGTCAGCCTCTGGCCAGCACTCTGAAAATGTAGGAGCACAGCACAAAGGAAAGATAGGAGTTAGTCTGGCAGATGAGACAAACACCAGGCCTGCCAGTATTTAAGAGGTGCTGCAAAAATGTTTGGAGAACAAGCTGCTACCCAGCACTTTGGAAGAAGTGCACAAAGACAGCCTGGTTTACTCCTGCAAGCAGGTCCCAAGCAGACATGCATACACAGGCCTTTTTCTTCAAAGGGTCCAGATGCCTAGTTTCCTTTGCATTCTTTTTTTTCTAAATTGGCATGCATTATATTTATAAAATGTTGAGTAAGGGAGATTATGAAACAGGAGAAAGGACAAGTAGGGAGAAAAATGAAATTGTTGTTGTTGTTAGTCGCGAAGTCGTCTCCGACCCATTGCAACCCCATTCCTCCAGGCCTTCCTGTCCTCCACCATCCCCCGGAGTCCACTTAAGCTCACACCGACTGCTTCAGTGACCCCCTCTAGCCACCTCATCCTCTGCCGTCCCCTTCTTCTTTTGCCATCAATTGTTCCAGCATTAGGGTCTTCTCCACGGAGTCCTTCCTTCTCATTAGGTGGCCAAAGTATTTGAGTTTCATCATCAGTATCTGGCCTAAAGAGCAGTCAGGGTTGATCTCCTCTAGGACTGACCAGTTTGATCACCTTGAGTCTCCTCCAGCACCACAATTCTTCGGCACTCAGCCTTCCTTATGGTCCAGCTTTCACAGCCATACATTGCTACTGGGAAAACCATAGCCTTGACTATATGCACTTTTGTTGGCAGGGTAATATCTCTGCTTTTTAGTATGCTGTCTAGATTTGCCATAACTTTCCTCCCCAGGAGCAAGCGTCTTTTAATTTCTTGGCTGCAGTCCCCATCTCCAGTGATCTTGGAGCCCAGGAAAATAAAATCTGTCACTACCTCCATTTCTTCCCCATCTATTTGCCAGGAAGTGAGAGGACCAGATGCCATGATCTTAGTTTTCTTAATGCTGAGTTTCAAGCCAACTTTTGCACTCTCCTCCTTCACCCGCATCAAGAGGCTCTTTAGTTCCTCCTCACTTTCTGCCATTAGAGTGGTATCATCTGCATATCTGAGATTGCTGATATTTCTCCCAGCAATCTTAATTCCAACTGGTGCTTCATCTAACCCCGCCTTTCTCATGATGTGCTCTGCATATAAGTTAAATAGGCAGGGTGACAGTATACAGCCTTGCCAAACTCCTTTCTCAATTTTGAACCAATCAGTGGTTCCGTGTCCAGTTCTCACTGTTGCTTCTTGACCCACATATAGGTTTCTCAAGAGACAAATAAGATAGTCTGGTACTCTTTAAGTTCTCTTAAAGTTCTTTAAGAACTTGCCACAATTTGTTGTGATCCACACAATCAAAGGCTTTAGCATAATCAATGAAGCAGAAGTAGATGTTTTTCTGGAACTCCCTAGCTTTCTCCATGATCCAGTGTATGTTGGCAATTTGATCTCTAGTTCCTCTCCCTCTTCGAAATCCTGTCTGTACTTCTGGAAGTTCTCAGTCCACATACTGCTGGAGCCTAGCTTATAGGATTTTGAGTATAACTTTGCTAGCATGTGAAATGAGTGCAATGGTGCGGCAGTTTGAACATTCTTTGGCATTGCCCTTCTTTGGAATTGGAATGTAAACTGACCTTTTCCAATCCTGTGGCCACTGTTGAGTTTTCCAAAAGTGCTGGCATATTGAGTGTAGCACTTGTACTGCATCGTCTTTTAAGATTTTGAATAGCTCAGCTAGTCGCCTCCACTAGCTTTGTTGTTGCTCAGACTTCCTAAGGCCCATTGGACTTCACATTCCAGGATGTCTGGCTCAAGGTCATTTACCACCCCATCGTGGTTATCAGGGACATTAAGCTCTTTCTTGTATAGTCCTTCTGTGTAATTTTGTCACCTCTTCTTAATCTCTTCTGCCTCTGTTAGGTCCCTGCCATTTTGGTCCTTTACCATGCCCATCTTTGCATGAAACGTTCCTTTCATATCTCCAATTTTCTTGATGAGATCTCTGGTCCTCCCTATTCTATTGTTTTCTTCTATTTCTTTGCACTGTTCATTTAAGAAGGAATTCTTATCTCTTCTATTCTCTGGAATTCTGCATTCAATTGGGTGTATCTTTCTCTTTCTCCCTTGCCTTTCGCTTCCCTTCTTTCCTCAGCTATTTGTAAAGCTTCCTCAGACAGCCATTTTGCTTTCTTGCATTTCTTTTTCGTTGGGATGGTTTTAGTTGCTACCTCTTGTACAATGTTGCGAACTCTGTCCATAGTTCTTCAGGTACTCTGTCTATCAGATCTAATTCCTTAAATCGATTTGTCAGCTCTACTGTGTATTCATCAGGGATATGATTTAGGTCATACCTGAGTGGCCTAGTGCTTTTCCCTATTTTCCTCAATTTAAGCCTGAATTTTGCAACAAGAAGCTCATGATCTGAGCCACAGTCAGCTCCTGGTCTAGTTTTTACTGACTGCATAGAGCTTCTCCATCTTTGGCTGCAGAGCACATAGTCAATCTGATTTCTGTGTTGACTGTCTGGTGATGTCCATGTGTATAGTCGTCTCTTGGTTTGCTGGAAAAGAGTGTTTGCTATGACCATTGTATTCTCTTGACAAAATTCTACCAGCCTGTGCCTTGCTTCATTTTGTACTCCAAGGCCAAACTTGCCTGTTTTTCCGGTTAACTTTTGGCTTCCCACCTGAGCATTCCAATCCCCCATGATGATGAGGACATCATTTTTTGGTGTTAATTCTAGAAGGTGTTGTAGGCCTTCACAGAACCAGTCAGCTTCAGCCTCTTCAGCACCAGTGGTTGGGGCATAGACTTGGACTATTGTGATGTTGAATGGTTTGCCTTGGATTCGAACTGAGATCATTCTGTCATTTTGGAGATTGTATCCCAGTACTGCTTTTCCTACTCTTTTATTGACTATGAAGGCTACTCCATTTCTTCTGAGGGATTCTTGCCCGCAGTGGTATACCTGATGGTCATCTGAATTAAATTCACCCATTCCTGTCCATTTTAGCTCACTGATTCCTAAGATGTCGACATTCAGTCTTGTCATCTCTTGTTTGACCACATCCAGCTTGCCTTGATTGATGGATCTTACATTTCAGGTTCCTATGGAGTATAGATCTTTGCAGCATCAGACTTTCCTTTCACCATCAGATACATCTGCAACTGAGTGTCCTTTCGGATCTGACCCAGTCACTTCATTCTTTCTGGCATTACTAGTACTAGCCCTCTGCTCTTCCCCAGTAGCATATTGGACACCTTCCGACCTGAGGGGCTCATCTTCCGGCATCTTATCTTTTTGCCTTTTGGTACTGTCCATGGGGTTTTCATGGCAAAGAGTGCGTTGCCATTTCCTTCTCCAGTGGATCACGTTTTGTCAGAGCTCTCTGCTATGACCTGTCTGTCTTGATTGGCCCTGCACAGCATAACTCATAGCTTCATTGAGCTACGCAAGCCCCTTCACCACGACAAGGCAGTGATCCATGAAGGGGGGAAAATGAAATACTAAACAGAATATTCAATTGTTCTAAAACGAGGCTAGATTCTGATCAGTCTGAATTAATACCAGCAGGTACACCAGTAGTCTAACGATACCACAGTAATATTGTGGTATTTTCACAGCTATACAACTGCTATTTTCATAGACCTTGCACCTGTACCTTTAACAGATGTGCAGAGCAAGCATCAAGATCTCCACTAAAGGCCCAAAGCAGTTGCAATACACAGAACAGACATGAGTGTCACTTTGATCTTGTGGGAGGGGCCTATAGGGTGGCTCTTCCCCAGCTGGGCTGCCTTCCAGGTGTGAACTACAGCTGCTATCATCCCAACACGACTGGCAAAGGTGGGAGGTATAGCCCAACACATCTGGGGAATCCCACATTGGGGAAGGCTGGCCTGGCATGACGTATTTGATCCTAAAGAGACCTTACAAGATATTGGCAGGAATTGAGGGATAGCCAGTTTTGCTCTTCGCTGCCCTGTTGTGCTTGTGATGTGTATAGAATGAGGCAGGAAAAATCACACACCTGAATGTAGCATAATTTGCAGGTTGGCTAAAAGCGTTCCGAGTTTTTCAAATAGTGTTTTTGTTTTAAATAGAATGGCAGGAGTTTAAAGGAACCTGAAGTTCAGCTTTACTCCTTCCTTATAGAGAGCAGTTGAGGGTTAATGTACCAATGACTAATCACATTCTAACACACCAGATGTTCAAATGAAATTACATACATTTTAAAGTGTGGCAACCACTCCCCCCCTTGTCACTCTTTAAGGTATAACGAATCTATTACAGCATAAGCCAGAGTGGGTATCTAAATTGGTGTGGGAGCTAGATGACCTCCATCCCAGCTTGCCAAGGGCCAAATGGTACTGCAGGGCTGACCTCTTCTGCTTCCTGGGGACCCCCTGTGAGGCCAACGTGTCACCCAGATGCTCTGCCTGTTGGCAGCTTCTCCAATTGCAGGGGGCTGGCGCACAGGGAAGTAGCCTGGGCTGAGCTGAGAGCTGCAGCTGCCCCGCTTTCCTACACTGAATGGAACAGAACTGTGGAAGCCCAAAGACAAACTGTTAACGAAGGACAGAATTCCATGCATAGGCCAGGCGGATTCTAGTCCATGAAAGCTTATGCCTAAGAAATCCTTAAGAAGTTACAAGACTCCTTTGTCGCTTTTGCTAAAAAATGGAGTAACCCGGCTCCACCCTGGACATTTTAAAAGTTTGACACTTGCAGGTATGAATAATGGATGATTTCCCTGCCCAAAATAATTTCAGTACTAAGTAGAATATAAGAATACTAACAAATCTCACCAGAAATCATTTCTGTTTTCCGCATCAGTTGAAATCAATTGATTTTATTTATTCATTTATTATGTCACCCAACAGCCGAAGCTCTCTGAGCAGTTCACAACAGCTCCAGGTATTGTACGCACTGCATTTCCTGGGAATATCCAGCACCTAGCAGCAAAGAAAGCTGGAAGCCCATTTCTGGCATAACAGTCAACCCCTTTGATACCAGGACTATCTCCAGTAGATGCCCTCATGGGACGAAGGCTGAGGAAGTCTCCCTCTCAAGGGGTTGCCACTTGCCTCGGGACAGGGAGACCACATGCTGCTCCTCTTTGCTCTTCCACGGCAATCTACAAGCGGGCTTGATTTCAGCTCTGCTGGGACTTTTCTATTTGCACTTCCCATCCTAGTGTGTCCACACCAGTGGTCTGAGACCACTGCTGTGGGTGAGGATGGTCCAAATTCAGCTGAGCAGCCATTTTTTTAAAAAATCTGACAAATCATTTATAAAAAATAATGACTGAATCCACACTGAACGCTTACTCATTTACGCATGCTTTTCCATTACTGCACATGAACCATTTGCATGAGTAGAACCATGAGTAGAACTATGGATCAGAAGTAAAAAAAAAAAAAAAATCCAAGGGGCTAAAATGGTGCCATGGATCCATTTTTTAATGTTTTAAAATTACTATGATTGTGCTATGGTGCTGTAACACTCCTTCATTTTAACACTATTTTACTAACATTGTGATGTTTCTTTTAAATTTTCTGGGAAAAACATTTTAGCACTAATTAAAGGTTGGTGTTTAAAAACAAGCAGTGTGATAAAACAATGCCCACTGAAAAGATAATACTGAATATGTGTTGAATGACAATAATTTCACCTGCTTGATACATGGGTATGTTTTTGGTGGGAACCCCTTTAAAAAGATGAAAGAGTAATGCAAATGCTGTCTATGACCAATTCACGATCAATCTGTTCTTCTAAAAAAAGTTAAACTTTCTTCAGTCTGAGAAAACACGCCAAACCTGCTGGAAAAAATAAGAAAGGTGATGGCATGATGGATGGTGGCATTGTGTGGATCAAATAAACTCATCAAGCAGCTAATGAGAAAGCACCCTCAACATTTCACTTTGCTGAGACATTGGATGGACTTCTGCAGAGGAATATGGCTCGCTTCCGGAAGATCCCAGTGCAACAAAAAGGAAGTCAGCCTCGGTCAAGGATGCCTGTAAAAGCAAGGCCTGCTTCACAGAGACTCTGTGAAGAGAAAGCCAAATAAGTGGGAGTAAACTCGAAAGGACTGTTGAAATACTCCCCACTTCTGCCAAACTGACTTGATCTACCATTCTGGTCAGCTTCTTCACGGATCCCATCAGAAGATCTCAGTGTAAACAATTAACATTTTGCATAATTACAAAGTCATTTTAGATACTGGTTCTGGAAATAAAGGAGGAGTTTGGATCCTTTGCAGTGCCATCCCTGGAAGGGCAAATGTAATAAAAGAGGCACTTACAGGTTGCAGATCACTCTCCTAAGTCCTGCTCGCAGATGGTGGGCTCCGCAGATGCCCTCTACCCATTAGAAGGCACGAAGCTCTAGTCTCTCCCTTTCTCCATAATGGATTTCCTGCGGTGAGGACAAAAGGAGAAGTGTTCTGAGCAACTTCAGGAGGAAGGCAACAACATCTGGAAAGCCACCCCCATAGAATCCCATGGACAGGAGCAGGACAATGGTGCAAGAAAAGGCTCACCGAGAAGCAGCCCAAGAGCTTGGTGGGGAATGTCCCTCTGGGAGCAGAAGCATGCTCTGTGTGGTGCCAGCCAAGCTCTGGTGGAAACCGAAGCTTCCTACTCAGAAGAAAGGAGGTGCAAAGATTTGGTAGAGTCCATCGGTGCCTGACGGATGACCTCTTATCCTGCAAGTGTTAGAGATGTGGTTGGGCTGGCCATTAGCAGGGGCCTGCCAGATCACTCCTAGTGCCTAATTAAGAATGGGGTTCTTCAACTTGTATTCCTGTTTGATCTATCTATTGCATTTCCAGTTGGAAGCCTGGATGTTTGCAACTCTCTCCATATGGCATGGCAGAGACAAAACTCTTGACTGGCCTTCTCTTTGATGGGCAACTTGTTCAAATGTGCAAGAAGGCTCTATCTTCAGAGTTATAGGCACAGCCTTGTTTCATCTTGTTAAAGGTTTGTCCCTACTGTGTCCTGTGGGAAAAAGAGGGGATGGAAGGAGAAAGAATGAGAGAGTGAGAGCAAGAAAAAAGAAAGGCAGGCTGGGGAGGTTAGTCGGAAGGATGGGAAAACATGAAAAATATGAGTTTAGAAATGAAGATCTGTTTGCATTCCAAACCTTGTTTCTGGGCCCTCCCTGCTGAGAAGAAGATGCACAAGAAACTTGTGCAGAGGAGACCATTCAGCCATTGCAGTGTGAAGTGGTACAATCCAGCTGCAGAGGCATCACCATCATGAAGCAAACGCTCCTGGGAGGCTGTGATAAACACTGTTTTAAGTGTGCATTTCAAGTGCAGCCAAACATATCCCTCGGATCCCCAAGCTGCACTCTCTCCTTGATATGAAAACATGTGGGTGCATGGGTGCAAATTGTCTCTGCTCTTTTGCGAGACCTACTCCGATCACGAAAAGGCATTAATGTGTTGAATGCCTTGCCTCTCGTGATGGTGCTTTCATTTTGCCAACATGGCTCCATTGACCTTTCAGAAGCAACTCTGGGCAACCAGCGATAACATCTTTTAAAGGTCTTTAACAGCAGTGTTGAGCTATGGAAATCATCATGAAAATAGAAATGATCCCAAGCCTGTGCATCAAGCTGAAGTGCCTGGTTAAAGGCATAGGAGCAGGAGCCAGCACACGTGTCACAACCCTGGCCAAAAGAGGTGTTGGAGCTGTGATACCCAAGATGGAAAACTACAACAGGGCAGGGAGGTGGAGGATAGTGCCGGGCCTCTTGATTTAAAAGATTTGTGCAGGATTTGTGTATTTGTTTAATCAGTCATGGTTCCTTTAAGACGTGACAAGGAAAGTCTGCTTTGTGGTCCTGAAATAGCCGGCTAGTGAGTCCAGAGTGCCTGTAATTTGCAGGGCAGGCTGTGCAGGCTTGGGCTGTCCTCTGGACCAGGGGGGTCGTCGGGGTGCCTGAGAGGGATAATAATGCAATGGGCAGGCTTTGGCTGCTTGTGGGCACAGCCTCCTTAAAAAAAGAACGTGTGAGCAGCAGCGGCTATATTTACCAGCATGACTCAGAGCTCACCCCTGCCTGGAATCTGTGATACGGCATACTCTGGGGAAGCGGGACATCCAGTCACGGAAGGGACATTGGTCAGGGCAAGAAGAAGGCAACGGGATGTCAGGACAGAAGCCAGGAGCTTCCCCCTTGTGGCAAGCAGAGTGGGGGGATTCAGAAAGCCTCGGAGAGTTCAAAAGATGCGGGTCAAATATTCCTTCCCCAAACAAGCATTGACTGATGATGAGGATGAGGATGACTAAGTAGCAATATCTCGAGTAAGTGTAATCGTAGTACTACTGATACTATAAATATGCATATCTAAACAAAGTGAGCTGTGTTGGCCCATGAGAAAAACAAAAAATAAAATCAGCTGTTGAGCATTTGTTTTCATCATGATAAATATGTGTGAGGAGAGAGAGAGAGGTTGATGTAAGTAGACTCCTTCTGCTGGCTTGGACTGGCAGCATACTCAACCCTGTCTATCCAGCTCAGAGCTGTCAACTCCAGTAGGGAGCAGCTCTCCAAAGTTTCTGGCAGAGGATTTCATTGCCTGGGAATCTTCTTTTGGACAAGAGTGCTAGATTCTGAATCTGAGGCCTTCTGTTTGCAAAAACAGGGAAGCCATGACAGAGCTACAGACTGAAATCCCGGATTTCCCCACCCTTGCTTTCCCCCTAGCAAAGGAACCCCTGATTTCTACACCTCCCTCTCTCTCCAGAAAAGGTGACTGCACCTACACTTGCATATGAAGGCTATAATGCTTAAAACACCAAGCCATGCTTTGCAAGGTGGAGGTGGTGATGGTGGCGTCAGCAGCATGGCTAGCAACGGTAGTAGTCCAAGTTCCGGTTCCTCCAGGCTGATACATCCAGTTCAAGCAAAGCATTCAGAACCCACACACACGCATACCCCATCCATCGCAGAATATAACCCTGGAAGATGAGACCGAACACCTACATGTTCACCCCCTGACAGCCGTACAAATGTTATAGCACCAGACAGAGTCAGAGCTCAGCAGCAGATTGGACGCTTGTCTGTGAAAATCCCGGGCGCAATCACCAGCACTGCCAGTTTTCTAAAAGGAGAATTTGGGTACCTGGGATGGGAAAGGACTTCTTCCAAAAGTGTCAGGACAAATAGATTAGTCTGGATGAGTTTTGTAAATAAGATCACAAGACTTTTGACTGGCCTCCTGGGGGCTGGCAAAGATTGGCGGATGAGCTGCATTTCTAGGACGAGCACAGAGGAGGAAGCGTCTCTCCACTGACATCCTCCTGAGTTTCTCTGGCAAGCAGAAGCAAGTTCCTTTGCTGCAATGTCAGGATGCACACATGTGGGTCTAAACTGTGATGGGGATGTGGTTTACCTAAGAACCCTTATTCAGCAGAGACTGGAATGGCGATCCAAATCCCACTGCATCTTTCTACCTAAGAAGAGATAGAACGATGCAATGCAAAGGATGTGCCAGAGCCACCTGGCCAGGGAAGAGGTTGGAAGCAGGAGGAGGCAAGACCAGAGAAGAATGGATCAGGCAGATACACCTCCACCTACCGACACTTCTTTGTTTGTTTGTTTTATATGCTGCGCAATGAGCAAAAGGCAGGGAGGCAGTGTGCAGTCACAGAAAAACACACACTGTAAAATAACAAGCAAGACCGTGCCGACCACAGTGAAACTATTAACATCACCAAAGTATTGAGATAATGAAAATATTAACGAGCCAGCAGGAAATTTAATAATCGAAGTACCATGCATGCTGGAAGGAGACGGGTTAACCTGGTGCTTAAAGGTATGCAGTAAGTGGGGTGCAGACCGGCCTCACTGGAGGCATGAAAGCGGCATACGTGCTTCCGGCAGCAGATGTAATAGTCCTCTCGTGGCACACACCCTGCCATGCTCTAGGTTACTGTTTTGGGTACAGCTGGTCTCTTCATTGGATCTGGACGGGGCCAAGAGCCAAAAAGCGCCTGGGATTTCTTTGGAATGTTTGGAGAGGGAGAAGATGCCAAGGATTTCTCAGTCCTGTTCTCTTCTCCTCTCTCTGGTGGCCAAAGGGTGTCCGGGGTTTGTGACCAAGAAGCCTGGGCTTCTGGCTCTCCGTGAACTCTGCAGACCTCGTGTCATTGGGATAATGACAGGGTCGCTGGGAGGGGGAGGCTGAGCTGGTTTTAAATAATGTGCAAATTGGCCATGCTCTCTGTGCGGTTTGTTGTCTTTCCATGGGGGGATCCTTCCTGCTGGGACCCCCAGACAAGCAGGATGATTCAACTGTGGCTCTGGCTGTCCCAGATGGGAAGTTGCTCACATCCCCTCGCTTGATGAGTCAGTTGGCTGAGTCCCACAACTGCCACCCCCAGAGCTGGCTTTCGACATTTTCACACCTGAAACAAAAAACCCAGCCCTTCTCTGGCATGGTGAGCCAGTTAATAACAGGCCGGGCTGGAGGCAGGAGAACGGCGCTCTCTTCTGGACTGGGCTGCCCTCAAATCGTTTTCAGAGACTTCACAGTATTGTGGTGTTCCCCACACACAGACACACAAAGCACTTCCCTTTTGCCCCATCGTCTGGTCAAGGAGATTTTGCAGGTTTTGGAAGATCCAGACAGGATCATTGTCATATGTTGCTCTTTTTCAGAAGGTAATTTAAATTAAAAAACGCAATGCATGAAAAAGGAAATGTTTACAATCCCAGCTCGCTGACACATGAATACTCGGCTCCAAGCTGCAGATTACACACAGCTGTATATATCTTTTCTCCATTAATTTCTATTTTTAACTGAGAGCAGTCTTTGAGGCTGCAAGCTTCAATAGTTTGGGCCGCACCATTCGGGAGTGTTGTCCCATTAACGGGAGGAATATATTTTCCTATTTCAGGCCTCCACATTGCATTGTATAATGCTATCACATGCTTTTTGTCTAATTTAGGTGAAGTTCAGTTGGCAGTTGTCGAATATACAATACAAAATGGATGGCTGGAAGGCACAAGGAAGATCTGAGACAGAATGATAGCAATAAAGAGAGTGGAGCATTGCATATATGGTACAAAAATGGTCTGAGACTGTCTTCCCCAACATGGTACCCTCCAGATTTGCTGGATTACAGTTCCCATTGCCCCGACCAGCCATGCTGGCTGGAGATGATAGAAGTTGCAATATAAAACATCTGGATAGGTCTTAAATAGGTTGGGTCTTAGATAGGCTTTAGTTCAGTTTGGGCTGTTACTGGAGCGGTTGTGATCGAATTCCAGCCAGATGTCCAGAACATTGTTATCTAAAGATCTCTTGTCATTTTCTTAACACAACATTAGTGATTTGGCTCAGAAAGAAAGACTACTGCTAACAAAAGATGTATGTAGGATTCTGCTAGAGGAGGGTTCTCCTACATTTGTAAAGATCCAATAAACATTCACTTGATAAGAATCTTGGGGCCAGCATTGCTTAGAGGCATAGGGTCCCATGATCAGATTTCTGTCTTTTTTCAGATTCAAAAGCAATTGAAAACAAAGGAATAGAAGTTGGTGTGAACAGAGGACACTAGAGTTTTAATGGATGTCCACGGAATCAATCCTTCTAGCATGTATGCCTCTTGCGCTCGGCCCTGTCTTAGAAAATGAGCCAGGCCCAGAGAAAGTCCAAGAATGCTTGCTGAATGAAGGCTGGCCTGCACGTGACGGAAAAGGAGGGATGCTTCTCCCACAGTGTTTGCACAGGGCTCGATTTCTGGCAAATGCCACTCGAACTCTGGGCATGCTCACCACGAATTTGGCCTCATGGCCACAGCAAAGCCGAGCAGAGTCCAGGGAACTGAACCCAAGGAATCCGATGGATTTCCACCCCCTGAACGAATTCCTTGCACATCCCTAGTGACAACCCCTAGAAGCACGTCACAGCAAATACATCAACAAGCACATGAAAAAGTGAACATTTAAACAAGTGGGGATCAGTACGGTTTTCCACAGGCTGGGCTTGAGGCAGAGTGAGGCAGCTGCCTCAATGGGCAAAAGCAGAGAACAAGAAGCAGTGGCAAGGAAATGTAGCTGCCTACACCCTGCCATCTGTGCTGCTGCTATCATCATCAGCATCATCAGCATCATTTATATTTTCCCACTATTTTAATGTTTAGTTTGTTTTATCTGGGGTTTTATCTTCATTGCTGGATGCTGTGTTGTCTTGCTAGTTTATTGTTCTTTGTTATGAGCTGCCCCGAGATGTCAAAGTGGCATAAAAGTTCAAATGAATAAATACAGTTTATGATTATGAGTGTTATTATGATGATTATGACTACTGCTATTATTACTATTACCATTATCCCATGTCTATACTGCCCAGTAGCCCAAATGATTGCATTCTTCAAATATTCTGCTGTCTCAGATGTCATAGAGGATGTTGTCCCCTTACCTATGCTGAGCTAAGATTTGGCTGTTGCTCAGGGAGCCCCCCTCCCATCCCTTGTCCTTTGCCTTTGGCAGCAAAACATCTTGGGTCAGCTCTGATGCTAAGCCCTCTCCATTTGTCTGGAAAGCATTGGAAAGAGTATGCCTGCAGATCATGCTTGGAGAACAAATCTGGGAATAAGAAATGGGTTGCTTCTTGGTGGGTGGCTCCTAGCACCAGAAAGTCAAAGGCATTTTGTGCAGCTATTCCATGTTCTCCTCTCTTATATAGTTCCTGTGGAAAGGGGAAAGATGGAAGAAGTAGTGGGAGGGAGGGTTCGAAATGGAAGATGGTCCTTGCCAAATCACGCATAAAAGCACCATCAGTGAGGAATGATGATTGCACAAGAAAAGCCTTGACTGAATTGAAAGCACCCCTGGAATTGCCTTTCAGATACAGGAATCTATCTCAAGTGCATTGCAGCAATGCATTTTATGAGCAATTCTTGCTCATCTTCAGATGCACTGGAGCACCACAATCGAATGGGATTTATTTGCCAAAGGCAGGGTACATGTCATGTAAGCCTTACAGTAAATTTGATCATTCTGAATATTAACAATTGATTCTGCTGCAACTATTTGACTGGATGCTAAGAAAGTATTTGAAAGTTTACATGCACAGTTTGTGACTTGGGAAAAATGGCTTTCCAGAGGAATGTTTAACACTAATTAGATTTTTTTCTCTCTTTCCTGGGTCACAAGTGATGACAAAGTGCATTCTTTCAAGTTTGTTTAGAGAGATGCATAAGGCAGGAATCTCTCCTTTTCCTTCCTTGATATTTTATTTGTGCTTGGAGACCCTGACATGTCCTGTTCAGCAGAGCAGTGATATCTGTGGTTTTGTGTATGAGCTGTTTTAATGTAAAACAGCTGTATATGCAGATGATTTATGGTCATTTATCAGCAGGTTAGTTTTCTGTACCAAAACGAATGTGGTGTGTGTTGTGAGCCATCCAGAGACTTTGTGTGACTGGACAGCCTAAAAATATCCCAAATAAATAAATAAATATGTATAATTAACTGGTGTATTTTCAAGTTATATGATCAATTGGTGAAAAACTGTATTAAGTTAGTTCAGTTGGCAGCATTAAGTTAAGCAATGTAATTCTTAAATGGTGATTCCATCGGTATGCAGAAGTAATAACATATCTTGGAATATAGGTGCCTGGAGATATTTCTTAGATGATTAACCTGAAGTCCAGGGCATTCCTGGTGGAAATATCTTTTGAAGTGGAAAGATGGGCTTCATTTAATTTTAGGTGCAATTCGATGGTCTCCCAACACCACCTGGGAGGGTCGCAGGATCCCGCGGAGACCCAGCTCCAAAATCCTACAGTCCCAAAGCTGGGAGTCCAAAGGCCCTGCCCTGCCCTGCCCTGCTGGCCAGCATGGGAAGAATCATGCTGGCAACCCCCTGCCCCTGCTGAGCTCGGGGTGGGGAAATGGGGGGTGCTGGGGGTGGGGCTGCAGAGTTGCACTAATTCCAATCAGTGCCCCAATCTCCCTCTTTGGCACTAAATCTGGAAGGCCAAAAGTGCTCATCTAGTGAACCAGCAGTATCCAAGACTCAGTGGCAGCAGCAGAGATTTCTGCCCCTTTCCTTTGCTACTGCCACTGGATGCTTGCAAGCTTCTGAGCTGGGAAGCTTATGTGCATCTGGGAGGACAGCGATAGAATTCTGCCCTTACCTTCTTGGGGTAAGGCCAGCAGAGTTAGGAGGAATGCCTCACCACGGATAACGCATGCACTGCGCAATATTCCTCTGCACATTTCTCCTCCTGCCCTTAAGAAGACACAGCTGCCAATTAGGGAAGGAGGATGCAATTTTTAGGTTTTATTTTGTATCACAACACATATTTGTTCTCCCATACCAATAAGTGGAACACATTTTTTTTTTCTTTAATACTCTATGGATTGTTTAGGAGTGAACTTACCTGATTTCTCTTTTTGGCTGGCTGGCTGGCACTAGGACCTTGGCACATTCAAAAGAAAGGAATGTGCATTGTACATTGGGCAGCTGGAGAGTCGTAGAATTGGAGAGATGGAAGGGGCCATGAAGTCCATCAGGTCCAATCCCCTGCTGTTGCAGGACACCAAGTTAAACCATCCCACTCAGATAGCTGTCCATGACACATAATATCTCAGTCAAAGTTTGAGCCATAGTCTCATGCTAATTTTACTGTGTGAGGAAATCCTGATTTGAAAATAAAGAAAAAGGCACCTTTTTCATTTTTTAGAGGGAAGGTTGGAGAGTAGGATTCATACTTTTGACCTGTTAGCAGGATCAGATTATGGCTATTCACCTTTTTCAGTATTGTGGCTTAGATGTTGCTTACCAGGTTGGGTAGCGATATATTAATTACAGCACTACTTTGTCTATCTGTACATGAACCACTTAGGCATTTTATTATATTTAAGCACTATACAAATATCTCATATAGATGGGCCATCAGCAACGAGTGCTTTATCAACGACTAGATTGTTGGAAGAAGCAACCCTGCAACTGCTGTTTGTATCTTTTGCAATGTGATCAAGTGGATGTTCAGAATTTACAGAGGAATGAAGCAAGCAATTAGAATGCTTGAAATAGAAAGTGTCAATGGAATCGATGGGAAGTTGTCCCATATTCCACGTGTACCATTTTTGTAGATTTGGAACTGGGGCTGTTCCTACCAAAATGATGCTTGCTGCCCATTGCAGGCTGCAGTGGCTTGTTAAAAAGCAGCTGCTGTGGGCATGCCCAGTGGTGGATTCTTTCTGGTTGGAAGTTTTTGTGCGTAGGCATTTTGTTCTTGAAAAACCTGTGATAATTGTGGGTGTTTGTGTCATGTTATATTCCTATGATGAGGCAATTAACAGACTGAGGATGAAAGTGGACTTTGAGGGCCCTTGGGTTTGCAAAAATAGGTGAATAGGTACTCACAATCTAACACGCAATGGTCTGAAGACCTTACTCTTCAGTGGTATTTGAATGTACTATATCTTACAATCATTCTTTCAGGGGGATGCTTATTTAGATATATGGGCTCTTATACTAATGTATTTGAAACAGATGGGTCAAAACTCCTCCTCCCCTCTTTTATTAATGGTGCTGTGAATAGTAATTGGAAATGGATACACTTTCTCCTAAATTTTGGTAGGGGTGGTGTTAACCCCTGCTCTTTCCCACTTGCTATTTTTTCTTTCATTAACTCTGCATAGAAAACCTTAAAAAATAAGTGGATTTCAGGTGAAAAAATAAGCAAGAATAGTGTGTACAGACCGCCATCCAGTGGTGTTTTTGAAAAAAGCAAACACCCTTCTCCGGGCTCTGTTCAACATTTTGTCCTTGCTGTGACTCTTGCGAGAAAGAGCCCTTTTTGAATGTATTGCATCAAGATTCCTCTAAAATATATAATAGGACTATTAAAAAGTAGGGTTATGAGAGTGGAGACACTTTGTGAGAGGAGCTGGCATTGCTGTCCGGATCCCACTTCGTCGCATTTGAAGTCAGTAATGGAGGAAAGCATTGTGGCGAGAGACCCCTCAGCCTGGACCCTCAGTTGCATCCAGATGCTCCTTTTCGAAGCAACTGGAGCTCAGTTGGAACTCTTCTATTGCAGAGGCTTCAGCTGTCTCTAAACCGTATCACATGCCTCTGTGCTGGGGAATGCAGGCCTCAAACCACCATGGATTGACTGATGCTTTCAGCAGTAAAAACAAGTCTGGAAACACCAACCCTCCCTAGTTTCTACAGAACAAAGAGTGAAGGGATTTTCAGAGGACAAGAGGTAGAATGGAAGTGTTTTAATTCCATTTATAACCTGCCTTGTTTCTTCCAAGGAACTCAAGATGGCTTACATAGTTCTCCTCCTCCTCCTCTCATGAGACTCAAAACAACCATTTTGTGAGGTAGGTTGGGCTGGAAACTAGAACCCCTAACTCCTGAGTTCCAGACCCACACGCTTAACCACTGCACCACAAAGGCTTAAACACTGAGCTCCACAAATCCTAGTCCCCAGCGCTCCAGCTCTTATCCCACATGCAAGCCCTTTTCAGCCAAAGGGTACTCTTGCTGATGACTGTCTAGCTCACCTTGTAACCTTCAAGAGGTTCTGGTCTCCAAGCCAGCAGAGCCAGTTGTGACAGATGATGGGGTCCTTGGCCAAAATAGACGGAAGAGCAGAAATTGCCCACCCCTGACCTCTTGCCCACAGTCTGGCACCCTTCAGTCATGTTTTGCCTACAACGTCTCTTGTGTGTCTTGGCTGGCATCATGGGGGTTGAACTCCAGGACTTTTGGAGGTATCAGGTTGCAAAAGGTGCCTACAGAATGCATTGCCCAGCTGTGGGGCAAAGAAGATTGTGTGTGTGTCCGTGTCCTTCCCCTGCCTGCTTTCCATCCGACAACAAGACTCCTCCCCAACACCTCTATGCCCCATTTGACATGTGTGCATGTGTGGAATGCAACATGTCAGGAGCATAATTAACTTTTGACATCAGGCCTAGCTAAAAGTTCCCTCGTTCTTTTTGAGACATTTGAATTGGTCCTAAGAAGGGTATTGCCTTGCTATAATTTCTTTCTGATGGATTGGTATGGTGATTAATTATACTTTTTTAAGAAACAAAAGAAGATTCTTAGGCTACAATCCTAAATCCTACTCACCCTTGCCCCAGAGTAAATCCCATTGAATGGCATAATTTCTCAGTAGCCACATGTACGGTTGCACTGTAAATTAAGTTCTGTAACAGTAGATTACAGAATGATGTGAACCATCATCACAGGAATGGTTATCTAATATTATATCAAGCCTGTCCTGAAGTGCGGGTGTTTACATCTTACTCTGCTTTCTTTTGGATATTAGCTGGTACTGCTGGGCATAGTCAAATGGTATGATGCAAACACAGCCAAACTAGGTAGCCTAACAAAAAGATGCAAGACAAAATTGAGGCTACATTGCTCCATTTCTTTGATTGAGAGTATTTTATTATTATTTATCCCCAGTACTGTTAATATCAACCACAGCAACACCATTCCTGATTGCCCAGGGTGCACACATACATTTTCTTGTGTTAACTGCATCAACACAGAGAAGTAGACGTATCTTGGCAGGTTTGTTGCCCACTGCAAATATCCCTGCTACATAAGAAGTATTCCTCTAGCTAAGGCCAAAGGGTTCCTGCTCTCTCCTCCAGCAATTCCCTTGTCTCTGCTAAGGCCGGGCCAGGCCAGGCCAGGCGGCTGCAAAGAAGCGCAGCATTAAAGGGTATAATGGCAATGGCTAGTCTCCTGTCTGTGGATTGTCCCTCGCAACTAATCCTCTGAGGTCTACCGCCTCGCAGCATGGCAGTTTCACTCTGCGATGCTACGAGCACACACGGGGCGCGGGTGTAGGAAGCCAACCACGTGCTTCCCCTTCTCCACCCACAGCCCTGAAGGCACCCCAGTGCCCTGGGACTGGCGGCAAGGAGGGGCGGGAGGCAGCAGCGCTGCGATACCAGGCACTTGGGAGAGTGCGCGGGGAGCGGGGTCGGGGCAGGGATCCGATGCGGTTTCACAGCCTCTCTGCTCCGCCGCCTTCAGGGCTCCCGTGGCACCGCGTGGCCTGGCTTGGCCTCCCGCCCGCACACCGCTGGCTCTGCGCCGGCCGCCTCCTCGGCTCCCTGGCCTGGCGAAGGGGCGGCATGCCCCGGGACCACCGTGGCACTCGAGCTGCTGCTGTCCAGGCTGCTGCTGCTGCTATAGGAGAGCGCGCCTTCCCCCGGCGGCGCTCTCCGCGGCGGCCTCGCACTGGCCGGCCGGGACTCCGTCTCCAGCTCCTCCTCCGTGTCTGAGTCTGGCGCCGTGTGTCGGCGGATCCGCGACATCGCTTCCTTCAGGTCCCGGACGTAGGATCTGCCTTGCGCGGCTGGCGCCGGCGCTTCGTCGCCCTGCGCGGGGCCGCCCCCTTCCTGGCAAGGGGCGGCCACCCCTCTGGGGCCCTGTTCCGGAGGCGCAGCCTGGCTCCCGGTGGGCGCGGGGGCAGGCAAGGGCTTCCTGGGGCTGCTGGGGGCCGAACCAGCCCCTCCGGGCTGCCCTGCCCCGGGCGCAGGCCCGGCCGCCGCCCCGCACGCCCCCGCGCGGAGTCTGGGGCTCCCTCCCGCCTCTGGGGAGCCCAGCTCGCTCAGGGAGAGGCCCAGGATGCGGGCAGCTCGCTCCTCCAGGGAGGCCGGCGCTGGGGAGCGGGGCGAGGCGGGGGCCCTGGCCTTGTCTGGCGGCCTCTCCGGGCCCACGTAGCGGACGCGCTCCGTGCGGGGCGGCGGGATGTAGTGCGCTTGGATCACCACGCACGTGGCATCGATGACGAACAGCCCTCCCTGCCTGCGGGGGGCGGGCTTCGACGGGGCAGCTTGGCCCCCTTCGGCTTCCCTGGCCTGCCCGGGCTCCTTCCACCTCGGGAGAAGGTCTCTGCTGGACTTCCCTCCGGCCCTGCCCCCGTTGCCCAGGGCTCCAGGCCAGCCGGCGGCATGGCTAAAGCCCCAACCGGCAGGGAGCATGTGCTGGGAGGGGCCACTTGGGAGGGCATGGGAGGGCGCCGGCCCTGGCACCCCCTTGTTCCTCCTCTTCACCCGAGGCAGCGTGTGGCTTTGGGGAGGGGAGCTCCCGCCCCAGCCAGGCGCCCAGCCATAGGGGGACTCTGCGCTCTCTGGCAGCATCCACGGGCCACCCCACGTTCTGGCTCCTGGCAGGTAGCTCCAGCTCCCTGGCAGTTTAGCCTGCCGTCTTGCAGCCTGCCTCTCAGGACTGTGGGGCAAAGGCCCCGGCTCACAGGGCCCCACTTTCTCCACCTTGCAGCAAGGCCTGGGGGGCTCCTTCTGGATCCGCTTGGCTGCTCGGGCTTCCCCCTGAGCCCGCTGCTGCGGCTGCACTGTGCGGTGGGGTGCCTCATAGGATGGGGGCGCCACATAGGGTGGGGGGCGTGGCCAGTTTTCCTTGCGGGGGCCCTGCCCTGCCCGGAGGCGTAGGAGCATGTGGGCTTCATAACTTGGGGGAGCTCTGGAAGGGGCTCCCAGATTCCACTGGCATCTTGCAACAGGGCCTCCTGCTGGGCACTTGCCTTCCTTTGCCACGTGGCTGGCTCCCCAGGTTGCATCCCTTCTGCAGACTGGCTGTGGCCCATGGAAAGCAGGGTTCTGTGGTCTTTGGGCCTTTGGGGAGGATGCCGCCCTGCTCAGCTCCCTCCCTGAAAACCAGTGGCCCTCCGGCTTCAGCAGGCCCCAGCGGGGGGGCAGTTGGCCATCGTGCCAATTGGTCGAATCCTGGAGTACCCGGGGGCCAGGGTGACGCCGGCAGGGAGAGTAATCAGGGATGAGTTGCTTCTCCAAGAGCCTGCGAAGGACAGAGATAGAGCTGGTAAGTCTTGCAGCAACTCCACCGGTGTGAACAGAAGCACGTTTGACATCTTACTGCAGAACAGTTCTCAAGCATCCAAAGCAGCTTCAGACCGTGTTTGTTTGTTTGTTTGTTTTTTAGTGATTTAAGCCCCCCCAGTTTCTTTTGCCCTGTGTAAGTTGCTCTTAAAAAAAACAGAAAACAAACCTTTGGCTCATGTGGCCACTTAGCCACTACCAGAAAAAGAGGAGCTGCCTTACCAAAAAAAGGTGAGCCAACTTGCCTAATATTTGCATGTAGTGTGCTCTTGCAGACCTCTCAGAAAGCCTTGAGGCACAATGATAAAGTAGTTTCCAAAAGCCACTAGTTTCTCTTCATTCTCACCAGCAGAGTTTTCTCTGGCCTGCCTCTGCCATTCTGTTTGGCCAGCAGAATCTCAAGAGGTGATGAGAGAAAAGAGAGAATACTTCTAATGGGCATCACCAAGCATAATGAAGAGGTTCCCTCTTTTCTCCAAGGAGAACACTTGATATATAAAATATAAATTACATTACCTCAACTAAAAAATCAGTTTCATCAGAATCACAGAAAATATGTTTCGGAAGGGCACAGGAGCTTTAATGTCAACTTTTCTGTTGCTATGCTTTCAGAAATCTAACATGGGATACAGCTTGTCCACCCATAAATACATTTTATCCTTTCTGTGCAACCATCAGATTTCTCTGAGTGCCCTCGTCATGTCTTTATGACATTTTGAAAGTGGGTCAGCTAGAGGAAAGGCAAACAAGCTCTAAAAAGAAGCAGTGACAAAATCCCAAAAGCTTACCCCAGTGTTTCTTGTCTCAGAAAGCTCACACAGTTTGAAGAAGATTCTGTACCACCTTAAGAATCATTCTCTCAAAATAATTTATGCACAGCTGGCCCAGAACTCACAAATTGTAAAACTAATGAAGGAAATCTTCCTGGATCTAATATATCCACAAAACATCTCATCCCTGTCCCTCTTTTTGATGCAGACAGAGATCCTGCTAAATGGACTTCAGAAATTCCTGAAGAAGTGCATCAGCAAAGAATTGGTATTTTCAGTGTACTGGGGGAAAATGTAATGCTTGAGCCTCATGATAGTCAAAAGCAACATGTTATCTGTTGTCCTCCACACTTGCGCAAGGATTTGAAATGGGGAGAATCATTGTCAGAAGTGGGCTGTTATATTTTGGATCAACAGCAAATAGTATTTGTATTGTCTGAAAGTATTTTCATTCATCTAAAGTGATGGAAACTGCACTTGTGGAGGGAATTTTTTCAAACTGGAAAAAATGTGAAGAAAAAAAGCGAGGAACATGAAAATGGCAATTTACTCTGAAACTGTATTATCGTCTAGTTTTTAAGAAAGAACAAAATGAACATAATGGAGGAACATTCAAAAGCCAGATGTGTGAAGAAACCAAATACTGGAATAAAAGATTGAAGCACTTTGTTACTGCCATCTTACTTGCAATAGGACAACTTCCATTCTTTGGGGACAACCAGCTTTTACAATCACCTCAGTGGAAATTATCCTGGAACATGAGAATGCATTGCCAAATTTGACCTTTTTCTTGATCAGCAGATGAAAAAAATGAAAATAGTGGAAGGAGTCATGTTTCATACCTTTCCTCCCAGACAGGTGATGTACCAGTTGAGCTAATGAGGATTGAAGCTCATATGAAAGGAATACAGGGGATTAAAGAGGCAGAGCACTGTATGTTTCTCTTACTGCTGACTCTGTACCAGACGTTTCTCATTCAGATCAACTCTGCACTGTTTTGCAGTGCAGCTTGAATGGGGAGGAGAGGGAGCAATTTTTGTGATTTCTGATAACTGGAGAAAACTGAGGTGAAACTTTCATCAGCATCCTTCCAGAGTCTGATACTGACATCAGAAACTGCAAGGAACAGACACCTGATAGGGAATGTAAATAGTATTTCTCCACAAGGCTCCACAAATTTGCATGAGAAGTGTAAAAAACCATACCATATTTGTGCCATTCCCTGAACCTAGCTGGGAAGAACAGTATGGATGCCAGCCTTTATGCAATGAAGCTGTTCAATTTACTTGGTGTGTTCTATGGGGTTTTTTTTTCAGGTTCAATCCACAGATGGAAAATACTTCCAAGACAATACTGATTCTACTCTGAATATGATAACCAACTCCTGTCATCATTATGACAGCATTTTGGAAGCCTTAATAAGATTGCTAATAATTCCAAAGAGAAACTAGTGGCGAAATTAGAAGTAAACTGTTTCATTAAGGGAAAAACCTCTGGAAACACTTGAAATATTTTATGGCAATACTT
This sequence comes from Varanus komodoensis, assembly GCF_004798865.1. Lineage (NCBI taxonomy): Eukaryota > Metazoa > Chordata > Lepidosauria > Squamata > Varanidae > Varanus > Varanus komodoensis. The sequence continues at coordinate 24,679,763 of NW_025335349.1, forward strand.
TGGCCTACATTTCTTAAAAGATTTCATTGCATCAACAAAATCCTACAAAAAACAGTCCCTGAGATTGTGTCCGGGGAAGATTAGCTTCCTCATCAGCTTCATCCATGACATGCAGAAGAACTTTGAAGAAATTGAAGAAGATGCAAAGAAATAGAGTAATTAAGTGGAATCCACATATTCAGATTAAAGGTCAACAGCTCAGAGAAAAATTGACAGCAAACTAATTGGCAGAGCCAAGATCTTGTCAGAAATACACTACAGTGCCTAAGTTTGCACAAAATGGCAACCCATCATGGATAACTAGTCCAGGACATCTGCTTATGTGTCTGTCAAAAAACCCTGATTAGCCCTTTCAGAAGACCCATTTGAAAAGGAAGCCTAAGATTGACAGCTGTCAAAATTCCAAGCTCCTGTAAAGAGGGTGGCTCATATACTTCCAGTTTTCTGAGTACCTAGAGTCTTATGAAAGGTAGAAAAGGTGGAGGATAATGAGAGCAGTCAAGTCCAAGCAAACAAAAACTAGATCTCACTTGGAAGGGGGTGACCTACACACCACCTCCTTTTGCCAGCAAAGATCCTCTTGCAGCTTTGCTTCTTATCTTGCAGCTTATCTGATAGCTCCCCATGGGAAAACTGTCAAATGATGAACAAAGCAGCTTATTTGTAGGCTTGTTTTGCCAGTGCCCATGGATGGTGCCTGCTGTAGTTTGATAGAAGACACCGTTCAGAGCATTGACAATGCAAGGATACACAGTTCGGTTGCTGCACAACAAATAATGAGAAAATGGTACCAATTTTAAAAGGTGGCAAATTAGTAATAGCCACTCTGTGTACTGTTGGGATGCTTTGAAGGGGCTCTCACTAGCAGTAACTTCAGAAATCATAAATACTGGTCTCCCTGTCCAAAAAAGGGACAACTACAGCAACTACAAAAGGGGATGCAGTCAGTGTGGGGAGAGGAGACAAGCCAGGTGCTACTAAGGAGTTTTCAGGAGTAGCCTTGGTGATTTCAGGGATGTTGCATAAGCAACTGGATCTACCTGGAAGGTGTGTCAGTCCTTTTGATGTGCAAGGAAGGTGAGGTTTTCAGTGTAAAATCAACTTCACATCTTGAAACCTCATTTCCGTAATGGTCGGTATTCTAGCTCTGTGCTTTTCTTTGTTAGTAACCTCTGCCACTATTCTTGCTTTGTATCACAAAGCCAGCCCAGGTTGAACATAATAAAGACTTTCTGTTTACAAAGGCTTTGTCCTGATCTGTTTGGAAGAAGCAGAGAGAGAGAGGGCCAACCCTGCCACCAGAATACATCTCCCCAACCTGGCGGGGGTTTGCCCAGACAACCTGTGTGTCTGGCTATTCAGCCTGCTGTCCAGGTGCTAAATATTGAGTGGCAATAGTTCTTATGGTTTTGGGGGCTTCTCTACATGCGACTTTCAACCCACCACTTTACCAAGGCTTCTGCTTCCGGATTCTTCGCAGGGTAAAGATTGGCGCCTTTACATTTGCTTTTCTTTGGGGGATTTTCTTTCTCTGCTCTCTGTACATTCCATTACACAGCCATGAGTTGGCACTGTGGTATAGCAGAATTATAGGAATAAATGGCATCATTCAAACATAGCAGGCTTTCCTTGATCTAAGCACAAAAGTGGCAGGAATGGTTGCAAGAAATTGGCAAGGCCTTGGAGGATGACAGACAGCATCATGGAAAACTCCTAACTGTTGTGAGAGCAGTCAATGCCTCATGTAGAAAACGAAAAATACCACGATTCACCAAATGCAAGAGGTGGAGTTGAGGCAATCGCCAAATGTCACCAAAGGGTTCATGACAGGAAACTTGAATTTCTTCACAGCTCGCATTGGTGATCACACGCTATGCCTCCTGCCCAGCAATACTCTCTTCTCAGAGCATCCTTGGATGCCCAGTCGTCATGCCACGGACAGGTGAGTGCTTCTCTCCTGCGTGCCACAAGCCTTCCATGCCCTTCTGCTCAGCACAGCCGCTCCCAGCCACTCTACAGAGCGTCCTTCATGTGCTAGCCCAGCAGTAGGACTGCACCAGTTCAGTCCTCTTCTGCTTATTCCCCATCTCCAAATGCAGCCCATGGTGTTTCAACTGTGAGGCAGAGTTGCTTTGGTCTTTCGTACTACTGCCTCATCAAGAAAAGCCAAAGCATCTGGGCATTGGGAGCCTCTCTCTCTCCCCCTCTCCCCCACCCCCCCGCTTTCTCTCTCTCTCCCTCTCCCCCCCCCCCCCGCTTTCTCTCTCTCTCTCTCTCTCTCTCTCTCTCTCTCTCTCTCTCTCTCTGTGTGTGTGTGTGTGAGAGAGAGAGAGAGAGAGAGAGAAAGAGAAACTGCCCCTATATTGATCCAAGTACAATAATTTTGAATTTCCAGTATCCTGACACTGTTTAGTTAGCAGTTCACAACAACCATTTCCATCCAGCTAGCTGCAAGGTGGGAAATAACTCTCACTGATTTTTTACAAAATCTCCAGCAAACTTTCTGAGTATGCAAGTGGGTATACATTCTCTTAAGCCCAAGCTGATCCTCAGACAGGAGGTTCAGCACATAGTAACAGCTTCCCCAAGGTTGCCTGGTTTGCAGAGCAATGCTTTGAACCTGGATGGATCTCCCACATCCAAAGCTCGTACACAACTCTTGAACTCACTGCCCAGGGCTCATCCTCAGAAGATGCAAATAATAAAAAAACAGTGCATCTGAGCATGTACAGAATAATCCTTTCCACCTTCTTCATGCAATCCCTGCAGCCCCATGTAAGAAAAAAGGGGTTCATTCATGTTTGCACTTGTGACTTTGAAGCATCCTTGAGCTCTAGCATTCCTCTTTTTAGAGATAAAAAGCAGGCGCACTCCTGCATCGGAGCAGCCGTAGCATAGCAGTTCAGAGTGCACGCTGTGAGCTGCCGAGACCCATGTTCACATCGTGGCTCGGCCACAACCTAACTCGGGGTGAGCCACCCAGACGATACAATGATGCTAACGCACCACAGGAGCTTACCTTTCACGGGACGTGAAGAGCTTTTGCAGCAATTCAAGAAAGTGTTCTAGGAGATGTTGCCAAACTCCCGGCATTTTATCATTTTGGATCTTAGAGCCATGTGCTACTTTCAGTACACCCAGACCCGCCTGCTCAAATCCTCACCAGCACCAGCAGCCCTGGAGCTCCATGATCCCAACCCCAAGCCCCCTCTGCTGGCGTACCAGCGCCAGCACTGGAGTTTTGCCAGAATAGCTGCTCACAGCCCTTTCAGAAGCATCCTGCCGACTCACGTGTACTGGCCAGCCATGCTGTGGTACATCCAGCGCGAACTGCATCCTTGCCCAGTCCACGGCCCCGCTTCCATGGCACTCCGGCTGGAACAAGAGACCGCATTAAACTCGACCAGCAGCAGGTTTGTCCTCTCGCAGATCCGGAGCTGCCTGGCATCTCGCAGGCTGAAGCGTTTGAACATGGCCCCGGTTGCTGGGACATCTAGCAGCCCCCAGAGCCTGTGGCAGCCCCGACAGAGGAATCCTGGGGTGCGTCCACCCGCACACCCCGTGCAGCGCAGGGCGGGCGAGTTCCTCGCACAGGGGGGACGCTGAGGGCTGCCAGCAGCGCACTGTCAGGTGAGGGTCACTCAGCCCTGATGGACAAGCGGCCCCAAGCGAAGCCCGAGGAGCAGAGGGGGGAGAGACGGAGAGGAAGAGAGAAGGGAGAGAAAGAAAGAGACTCGTGGAAATACACACATGCATAATGCAAAGGCACATCAGCCAAGCAGCTACGCCCACTGAGACTCTCTCACATTGCTACACACTGTTCCGAACATAGAGACCACACAGACGCACATGCACGCGCGCACACGGCACCTCTGCCACCACAAGCTGCCGCGGGAATTGTTACACGGCAACAGGCACGCACGATGCAGCCCTGTGCAAGGACAAGCACACTGCACACACCAGTGCTGCACTCTCCCCGGCTTTATGCACCGAACATGCATGTGTGGCTGCCAGGCATTGCCACGTGCCCGGTCCCGGTCCCAGTCCCGGTCCCGGTCCCGCCTCGCCTCCTTCCCATGGCTCACACAAAACCCGCTTGCGCCCAGCAGTAACTGATGCTCAGGATGAGGCCCGAGGGTTTTCGTGGGGTGGGGTGGGGCCATGCCTGTGTGGAGCTGGCACAGGGGTCCAAGTGCTGGACTGGGGACCCAGGAGGTCCAGGTGCTGGTCCCCACTTGGTCATGCAGCTTACCGGGTGACTTGATCCAACTACTCGCTCTCAGCCTAAATTAACCGACCTCACAGGGTTGTTGTGAGGATCAAGGGGAGCTACTGTATGTGGGCCACCTAGGGCTTCTCACAAGGGGGAAAAAGATGGGGTGCAAATGCAAATGCAATACATTGCTGCTATCACCATCCTCTGCATTTTTATCCTGCCCAGTAGCAGATGCTTCCAGGGTGACTGGCAACAGGCAATTCTCTCAGGCATTTTAACAGGTTGTTTTGTAACCAGCAGGAAAGAAATTGTATTTTAAACACAAGAAAGGCAATTTTTTACACTCCTGCTTTTAATTTTAATTGATTTAGTGTTGTTTTACATTTGATTGTGTTTTAATTTGCATTGTAAGCACCTGGGGATAAATAATTAGGAAGGGTGCGATATAAATGCCTTATATGACATGTGCGCGTGCGTGTACACCTGTGCTCTGGATCCACTGAAGGTGCAGTTCCCTGTTAAGTCAAAATACCTCAGAACGATCAATAGATTAACAGCAGAGCACTTTCAAAATATATGGAGAGCTAAAAGTGTTGGCTTCCATCCTCATCAGCTGCTGTGGTGTTCGGTCAGTGGCAGGAGTGGCTGATAGGAGGCGAGAACTCCTCAGGAGGGAGGGAGGGAGAGTGCGTGTGAGTCTCTGTGTGTGCGCTGCGCTCACAAGGGGCCACAAGGGGACCACAGCTTCCCTGCTCCTCTTGCACACTCAGTGTCTCACCACACTGCTGTGTGCCACAGGGCTGCCCAGAGGCGGGCGTGTGTCTTCTGCCACACTCGACTTCCTGTCCGGACTTGGCTACCCCAGTCTTGTGTCTGTCAAGCCAGGGGGAGTGATCTGTGGGCCTTCCAATGTTTTGGCCGGCAACTGCCAGCCGCCCTAGCCAGCACCGCTGATGGTGAGGGACGATGGGAGTTGTATGCCAGAACATCCGGAGGGCCACACATTGCCCACCTTGGCATTGCAGCCTGCTTCCAGTGACACCCTGCAAAGGGGACTGAGCAGCAAAGCACACGCCCAGCCAATGGACGGTCCCAAGGACAGGCCCTGGCACGTCTCAGTAGGGGGGCAAGAGCCTGACTGAAACCCTGGAGAGCCATTGCTGCCGGCCAGAGCTGGCGATGCTGGACCAGCTGGACCCAAGGCCTGACTCAGCATGGCTGTAGGTCTGGCTCGGCAAGAGGGCACATGTTGGGATTATCATTAAAATGCAGCAAGCTGCTAATTATTTACTTGATTTTTACATATTCAACCACCACTCGGATCTTCTGCCTCAGGCACCAAAACATCTCACACCGTCCCAGGTTAGTGGGGTCCAACAGTGAAAACTTCTGCTCCACGTGCCAACCCCTGCAGGAAGGGGACGAGGTGCCCGGTGTCTCGGAGGGGTAAGCGTGGAGGGCAGATTGCCTGCACGGCAGACCTTTGGCAGAGCTGGCACTGCCAGCCACTGCAGAGTCCCCTGCTTAGCTCTGCTGTTGGTGGCTCTTCACCTGCCCTTCTGGAGGGAGCAAGACGAAAGAGCAGCAAGCACAGCTTGCCTTGGCCTGCCTCGCAGCCCTCTTCCCCCACGCCCCGTGCTGGGAGGCATGCTGCTTGCCCTCAGGGGGACAACCAGCGAACGGGCCACAAGGGAGAGGACCCCACGGACAGTCTCTGGCCCAGGGGCCCTCCGAACCCACCACAGGGCTCCACAGTACAGCGGGGACAGTTCGGGTGCATACACCATCCCCTCTCGCTGCAACACGAGAAGGTGAACTTGCCCACGCTGAATCCTGCTCATTAAGGAAGCCCAAGAGCCTCCAGTGCAGACTGGGAGGGGGTTTAATAGGGCTGAGGGGGGCAGGAGGCAGGGGCAGGGGTGAGCCCCCTCCTTGTCTGCATCCATAGCTCGGGCAGGCGCTGCAGGTTCCCGGCAGCCCGGACTTGCATTCATGCCAGCGGAGCCCAGTATTTTTGCTCTCCCGTCCCCCACACCGCAATATTAAAGGAAGCTGCTTTCACCCCTCACCCCACCCCGGGTGAATGCAGTCCCTCCCTCTCCCCCATCCAAGTTTCCCAGTAAATGAGAGAGTTCGGTACAACTCCCACGCCAGCTCCAAGTGAAACCTAGCAACTGAGCGCCAGCATGGCAACTGCATTGGCAACGGATGGCAACAATGGGGGTGGCTCGCGGAGCTGCCAGCGACACAGCCCCATTTATTACTGGGTGTGGGGAGAGGAGGCTCTGCCGCCGTTTGCTCACATCCCGGGGCTCTGCCAGCAGCCCCAGCCCAGGCAGCAAAGGGCCAGGGGCTGAGAGCAAGAGGGGAAAGGTCCAAGCTGATATACAGTGAGGCATCTGACCAGTTAGATTTAGCACTTTAAAATAGCTGCTCCTGTACCTTTAACAGCATCCTGACTGCCAAGACCAAGCCAGGGTTAAGTTTTTCCTAAGGAAGGGGCTCAGCAGCTAAATTTTTGTGGATCAGGCTGTTGTTGGAAGGGCAAGAGCAGGGCTGATAAGGAAAGGGCATGGTCTGAGGCAGCCCCCTTGCTGGAGCTAAGCTGGTATGGGTCTGGTCAGTGAGTGCTTGGTGGGGCGATCAGACGGTGATCCCATGTAGCCACCTTGAGTGGCAAGATGACAGACGCACGCACGCACGCACACACACGCATGTGCGCACATGCACACAAACACCCAACTCTTCTGACTTCAAGATACGAAGACACCTGTGAGCTAGCAGATGATGAATATATAGCTGGCTTATAACTCTGCCAAGAATGTCTGCCCAGACTAGCCTGGAGCAGGGCACAAATCCCCAGCATGTATTGCATGCTTCCATCTTATTCCCACATCCGGGATGTGCTTCTGCACTAAGCCTTACAAACTTTCCAAAATCTGATACAGGAAAGTGCACCGACTAGTTTTTGCTAGAGGAAACCCTCTTCATATGAAAGCAAGCACTCCAAAGGAGTGAGCAGCTGCAGCTCCTGCATGGGACCTGGTGACATGCCCCATCCAAAAATATTTGAACTATGAATTGCAAGCTGTAACATTTTTCGTTTTCCAAGCAACCATATCTTCACACACATATGGGGGGAGGGAGGGGAGGAGAGAGTCAGGCAAAAAAAAGTGCATTTTCATTGCCACACAAAATGGCCCACACACCATGAACTGTTTTTAAGAATCAGTAGATTATTTGTAAGCGAGTCAGTCCTGAAGCAGATACAGTGTTTTTGCAGCCCCATGAACTTCAGTAGTACATACAAATTTTGTGAAATCCAATAATCTAACCACACTGATAATTGCTTGAAAATGGAGCGTGCCGATTTGGTTTTTAAATCCTCCATTCATAACCAGTTGCAAAAATACAAGCATTTAGCAGGCAAGCGGTGCCCATACTAACTGCTTGTACAATGAATAATTTGCAGATCACATCCAACAACGAAGCTCAGACACAGAGGGCCCAGGTGATTAATACGGAGCATCTCATCCCAATAGCACCCCTTTCCTTTCATGAACCCCATCCAGCAAAGTGAGCCTGGGGCAAGAACTGCACCTGGGCAGCACCACAGCAATCATGTCCTGTACTTATTACTGGCAGCTTTGCAACAGTGCTGCAAAATGCTACCTTGTCTCACACAAGATCACAATGCATGAATCCAGTCAGCCCTGAATCAGCTCCCAGGTCCACTGCCTTTGCCTACGGACACTGCTGGTGTTGCCCAAGACAGCTCAACATCCGTGTCCCAGGGATCCTTAGACCTTACCTGCCACATAAGCCGGCCCTGCTGTGTCCTTTATCGGCTTCTGACACAGAGCAGTCAAAGCCAAAATCATTCCAGCCTTAGCCTTCCTCCCCTGCTCATGCTACTCCCACCCTGCAGGGAATGTGCTGTCTCAACAACTGAGAGGGTGAGTGGGGTGGGGGGTCAAGACTAGAAGGAGCTGCATGACCTTTAGAACGAGAGTTGGAATTGCAGTGCACATCTCTGCTGGAAGGCTGCCCCCCCACAGTAGATCTCCCCAAATGTCTATGCAGAAATGGAGCAGGGTGCCTTTATGTTTAGGTTGCCTTTAAGGGCAAAATCCTCTCAGGCAACTCAGTGGGTGTGGCAGACCCCCCCCCCCCCCGTGACCCAGATCACCTTGTCGGTCCCCACTGGTTGCCCAGGCCGCACCAAATGCGCACAGAAGAATACAGTGTGCCTGACATGAAGGTGTGGATGGACTGCCCCAAGTCCTGCCAGGGGCTTCAGGCCAGAGCCTTCCCTAGGTCCCCAGGAAGCTTTCTTGTCACACAGGCTAGCTTCAGGCGGGGAAGAGAATTACAGGAAAGGAGACTCTGCTGCCTGAAGCGCCGGGTATGTGGGGGCCCGAGCAGAGGGACAGGATCCAAACTCTCCATGGCAACCTGCCCTCGTAACTGCATTCATCATGGAATCATAGAAGAGTAGGGTTGGAAGGGGCCATGAAGGCCATCAGGTCCAGCCCCCGCTGTTGCAGGACATCACGTTACACCATCCCATCAGGTGGCTGCCCAGTTTCTTTCTGAATGTCTCCAGTGAGGGAGAGGTGACCACTAATGACAACACATGAAGCCCCATCCTCTTTCCAGAGCCAGAGGTTCAAAGACAGCCACCCAGGATTTTTTCCAGCCTCTTCCCATGCCTAGGAAACCCACCCAGAACTGGAGTGCCCCACTGGGCACTCCCACACCGTTTCCTCATTACCTTCACTCCTTGCTGCTCTGGCCTGCTCTGCGGTGGAGCATCCCGTTCCTGACTGGCTGCCTCATCCCAATTGCAGGCTCCCTCTGGCTTGCAGGAGCTGCCATCACCACACATGGCTCCTAGCTGGGTGCCTGAGGGATTTCCGCCTCTTTAAAAGGCACAAGCAGAACAAACAGGGATTTGGTGTCTGGGCGGTGATGCTTGGGTCAGCACATTCCCGGCCTGGAGGGCAACGGTAAGGGAGCCGTGAGCGGCACACAGGCAGAGGTGCAGGCCTTGGAGTGATGGACAGGACAAGAGGAGTACCTTTGGCACGAGAAGTGGCTCGGAAGGTGAATGAAGATAGGGTGGCACCTCTCAAAGAGAAGGCCGAGGGTCCCCAAAATGACAAGTCACAGCCCCGCTGAATTGAATCAACCCAGCCTTTGTAGGGTGTAATATACTATTAGCAATTTGACCCGGCTATTCAATGCACAACACAGTCCCTTCTTTGTATGGCACAGAATGGGGCATAACTGAAAGTTAGCAAGCACATGAACTGTTCAGTTGTACTTTTCTGGGTTGTTCAAATTTTGCATTTTCATGTACCTCTGAAGAGCAGTCTAGGGGTGGAATTCAATGTTGCGCAGTGTGTGACAGAATTTCCGCTTCTGCCCCTCCACCCCTTCCACACAAATTCCCTCCAGAGAAGGCGAGTGTGCATGAGCATGTACACACACGCGTGCATGCATTAATGCAACAGTGACACCTGAAATACAGGTAATCTACATTGGACCTGATGTAGTTGCGTAAAACTGGTTTTCACACTCTTCAAAGAATCTTTTCCAATCTGTTTTCTGCATTATATCAAGATGATGAATACCCCAAACTGGGGGTTCCTTTGACCAGGGAATAGCTCTCACCTCTTGAAGGAAGCCCTCCCCTCTTCCCACATTTGCTTGGCAAGGCTCATTTCACTCTTAAGACAACACAAGCTGAAACGTGACATTTTGAATTTATTAAGTACAGAATCTCAAGAAAACAACAGTTGACACCACACAGGGGAAAGGGCCTTCAGGAGGATCCCTTGCATGGACCTGAATTTAAAAAACACACACCCTCTCTCTCTTCCAAGTCTGAGGTGAGGTGGGGCATGGAGACCCAGCCCCAAAAAGCAGGAACTGTGGACGGAGAATTCAAGATAGGAAATACAGCTTTATAAAAATACATGATGCATCATTTACGTGGGATTGTAGGAATGTGCAAAAGAGGCGAGATTTATGGCAGGAAAGACTCTTGCAGTGTGTGGGGTGGGGTTACACTTCGGCCTCTGGGTTGCGGAGGGAGAAGAACTAGGTGCTGGTTCTTAGAAACGCCCCTTTCTCTCTGTCTCAAAGGTGACAGTGCATCTAAAGGCAAGCTCCCTCTTCTAGCAGGGCACAGGCAAAAGGCTGGCTGCAGTCCTTCCACTAAGCTGGTTGGCAGGACTGAAGCAAGGTACTCAGGCCAGGGAGAGAGGGAACCAATGTGCCTCCCCCTACACAGAACAGGAATTCAAATGCCCTGGTCAGCTGGTCACTGTCCCATTGTCACTGCCCCTCTTCCGCTCTGGCCTGGGAAAAGATCTGCCAGTTCTGGGAAGGGATCTTACAGAATGGAGTTGGATTCTGCTGCTGGGAGATGCAGAGCAGGGCAGCAGGTGGGAACTCCAGGACAGGCAAGATACACACCAGGGGGACTGGGAAGGAAAGGATATGGCTTGAGGGAAGCTGCAAGTGGCACTAGGTGGTGGTTCTCACCCTCTCACACGCTTCCTTTTACGTGCACAAGGCATGCAAAGCTGTAGAGTGTGCAAGCACACAAGTCACCCAACTGGAGAGTTGCGAGGTGCCTCTTCCTTGGTTTCAACATGCTGGATGCCGCTCAGAGGTCGTTCCCAGAGCTGCATCTCTCTGGGGAGGTCTCCGTTTTGGTTTTGGGATTGCCGTGTGGCTCCTTCCACACACATTTATTTCACATTCTGTCGGGAGGCCTGTCCCCGATTCCCACCCCCTCAGTTCCCACAGACCGTTGGCCTGATCCAGCATGGCTTTCCTTCTGCTCACCCAAGGGTGGCCTGTGTGACCCAGCAGAGACTGCACCCTGAGGACTAAGCCAACCTGCCTAGAGCTGAGTGACAGCAGGCCCTGGGGCTCCTTCGCAGCTGAAATGGTGGAGGAGGTGGTCATGTACGGCCTGGTTTGGCGGGAGACACCAGGATAATTTGTCCCGGGGGATTGGCATGTAACTGGGCTGCACAGCCTCTTTCATGCTGCAACTGTTTGGGCAAGAGAGCAATGCAGGAAAGGTAGCTGTGCTAAATTTTGGGCCCATGACAGGAGGTTCAGCCCTCCTGCAATCCAGGCCTCTGGCCGCCAGGTAAGACCAAGGCTTGCAGAATATCCGAGAGAGAGATGATGCCCTTCACCACCTCGCTTTCATCCACCACCACCAGCCGATGAACCTGTTGATTACAGAAAAGGGTTGTGATGGTTTGTTCTACACCACGGAGGTTCAGTGATGATCGATACACCAGGGTATCACTATCCCCCGTTTGCATGAAAGAAAAACTCACCCAACCCCAACCCTTCACAGATACTTTCTGGCCATTCTTAAGCCTCTCGTTTCTCCATAGAAACAAGGATTCCACCCACCAGAGATGGCAACCATGCTAGTGGGGCACAGTTACTTAAGGGACAAGTCAAAGGCATCCAGGACTGCCAGGACCTGAGACTGCCCATCAGTCTGAATAAGGAGTCTATACAGTTGTATTACGGAAGGCTGAGTGCCAACGGATTGAGGCCTTTGAATTGTGGTGCTGGCAGAGACTCCTGCAAGTCCCTTGGACCGCAAGGCGATCAAACCAGTCAGTCCTAGAGGAGATCAACCCTGACTGCTCTTTAGAAGGCCAGATACTGAAAATGAAACTCAAATACTTTGGCCACCTAATGAGAAGGAAGGACTCCCTGGAGAAGAGCCCAGTGCTGGGAACAATAGATGGCAAAAGAAGAAGGGACGGCAGAGGATGAGGTGGCTAGATGAGTCACAGAAGCAGTCAGCGTGAGCTTGAGTGGACTCTGGGGGATGGTGGAGGACAGGAAGGCCTGGAGGAATGTTGTCCATGGGGTCGCGATGGGTCGGACACGACTTCGGGACTAACAACAACAACACAGTTGTATTCCACCACCCAATAAAAGCAGCTCTGTCACGGAAAGGGCAAGGAAGCCAATCAGGACGGTGAGAGATCAGACACAGGGCAGCATGCTAGGGTTGCTGTGTGTGTCGGCAGTGCCACTTTACTGCTGCAACTACTGCAAAGGCAAGCCCTGACTGCTGCAGGACTTGCAGCGCGCCAGTGAAAGCTAGCCGCTACTGTTCTGGGAACTTCAAGTAAACCCAGAGTCAGCTGAAACAGGACATGTTATGAGAGAACTACCGAGGGCCAGTATGTTTATTAGCACTAATGCAGGATTAGAACATACAGGAAGCTAGAAATGTATCCCAGTGCAGAATGTTTGGGTTGATATTGGCAAACACAGATATGCTCTTGGCTTTCATTACAAATGTGCTGCCTTTAATCTAAATATAATTGAAGTGTGTGAGGAAGGAACTTCCATATTCCCCCATTTCAGCACATGCAGGGCTTGCTTCCCACCTGAGTGCCAGCTGAACACTGAAGTGGCCCAGAAGCCCCACGTTAAAACCAGGCCTGGAGAACTGCTCAGGCATCAGGCAGTTCTAGTGAGCAGGCTTCGGAGTGTGCGCACCACTGTTCAGCTGGTGCAAATCCCCACCCCCCACCTGTAGCATTTCCAAGGGAGCATACATTTAAGTGCCTATTCAATGTTCAAATGTTATATTTGTCAGTTTCAACTTTGCCAGTTCCTGGGGAAAAACCACCCCCAAGAAAGCATGTCAGCATCGTACCTCAGCAGCCCCCCTCAGCCTGTCGTGCCCCTGCAGTCCCCATGCAGGCATGTGTGGCCTTCCGCACCCAGGGGGACTGCAACTCCCCTCAGTCCTAACCAGCACAGTGAATGGGAAGGGGTGCTGGGGGCTGCAACCCAACGCCATCTGGAGGGTCCTTCATTCTCCTCCCCCCCGCCCCCCCGAGGGGAAAGAGCAGCAGTTAGAGAGGAGGGGAACAAATACCTCTGCCTCCACCAGCCGGCTGATAATCGTCTCCAGCGTCTCGTGCTTGTAACACTTCAGCACGCCCTCGAAGTATTGGGACCGATGCTGCAGTGCCTTGGTCACGGTCACATCCAGGTTGTTGTACGTTTTCTCTGCTGCCAGGTTCTGGTCACGGGGGGACAAGGAGGTAAGAAAGCCTGGTGGCATGGCTGGCCCTCCCTGGTCCCAGTGCCAGTCCTCCCAACGCCCTGGGCAGCAAGTGGGACAATAGGCTTGGGCTAATCTGCTAAGCACAAACCCTTCCGGGCTGTCCACAGCAGGGACAGGGAAGATGCCGCCCACTGAGGGTTTGCACCTGCTCCTCCGGGGCTTCCCATTCCGCAAGCTCAGATCCCAGAGGAGAGGATATGCCCTTCTCAACCCCGGTCAGATCCTAAGCAAACTCTTGTCGGCTGGGTGTTATCGGGGTGCAAGCCCAAGCCACTCAACACCTCCTCTCTGCAGCAAGGAGGAACTCGAGAAGGACAGAGGGTCCCTGGCCCTGTTTTTCCTCTGGCTAAAGCAACGCCAGTCTTGCTGGGGATCCAGGCTTCTGTGTTCAGTGTCTTAGTACCTGCCCTTCAGAAATGTGTTCTCTCAGGCTAGCTCACATGGTTTTCACTTCCATCGTTTCTATCCACAAGAACTGCTGTAACACAGCGGTTCAGAAACAAGGAGGTTCCACAGGTTCTAGTTTTAGCTCAGCCAATCCACTGGGCCACAAAGTGCTTGCCACACATGTAAGTTTCCTAAGTTTTTTGTGGATTAAAATAAATGTGCATTTAATTAACTAGACGTATATCCTACCTTTTTCTTTAAAAAGAAGTCAAGGCGGCTTACTTCATTCACTTCCTCCTGCTCTCAGTTCTGTCCCCACAACAAGAATCCTGTTGTGGGCTGAGCTGAGAGTCTGTGCCTGGCTCTAAGTTACCCAGTGGGCTCCATGGCTGAGCAGGAACTAAAACGCCAGTTCCACACTCTTAACAACTACATCACACTGGCTCCCTATCTATAATTATCGCTCTCATATTAGCAAGGTCACTTATGCAGAGTCATTACATTTCTATAAAATACACTGCACGCATTCGCAAGATTTTAGTTTCTATGGCATCAATTTCTTTTTAATGCTCTGGAGAAGCAGCAATCAGAATGACCAGTCCAAGTAAAGTCTTGAGGGATAAGCCAAGAGGGGGCTTGAGTGAGTCAGACAGCCCACAGGCAAAGCTGCCTTTACTTCCACAACGCAGTGGGTAATGCATTATAGAAGATGGAAGACATACTCACAATGACATCAAACTTGGAGTAAATATCCACGACCCGGCCTGAAAGAGACAGACAGGACTTTGTGAGACAGTGGTGACGATCTGCTCACTTCCCCACCCCAAGACCAGCAACAGTTGTTGGCTGGAAGGAAGAAAGACAGGCTGATAAATGCAGCAGCTGTACTAGCTCGTGCAATCCGAGGGCAACACATTGCAAGCAGGAAGTGGATGCGCTGCCGAAAGTGACTTATGGGATTAACGGATCTCGGTGGTTCTCACAAGTGCACCCGCTTTCCTCTATGGAGGAATGTGGTGACACGAAAAACACACCTGGGGCCACTTGGCAAGAATAGAAAGTCCTTTCTGTCCTGTGGCAGAGGGCTATTTAAGTCCATTTACTACTTATTACCACCACTATTCCAAAAGTAGGTGTCACGAAAAGTTCTCAGCTAGATCAGCCGAAAGCAAACACCCCACAATGATACATTTTTAAAACGTAAGAAGAGCCCGGCTGGATCAGAACAGGGGCCAGCTAGCCCAGAATTTGGTTCACACGGTGGGCAGCCAGCTGCCCCCAGAAGCGCACACGCAGGATGCGAGTGCAACGCCGCCCTCCCACCCAAGCTGCCCTGCAACTGGCACACACAGGAGAGAACGGCAGTACCATGAGCTTAAAAAAATCACAAAGCTTCCACAGATACCAGAAAAGTGGCACTGAGATTTAGAACACTGCTTCCTGACCCCAGCAAAGCCTGATGGAATAAGGAGGTTTTCACACACTTAAGTAAATAAATGAGACACCCGGACCTGATTCAGGTGTTTCATTTAGTGCACAGGTATGCTCACAGGATAAATGTGTGAGCACTGCAGACTCCAAACAATCTCAGAAGAAAGTTATCACACATGCAGAGAAGGGTGGAAAGATTCCCTTCCTGACGCAGAAGGCCCGCAAAGGCCCTGGAACAGAAAATGCAGTGAGAACCATCATACCTTGCTCATGCTGATGTTTCACAGGGGTGGGTCTCCAGTACAGTACATCTACAGATGAACAAGGACTCACTGAACCCTGACTTTCTGAAAGGATTTTCTGCATTTGCTCCCCAGAACTGTCCCTCACCTGAATCATCCACCACAGGCAGTGCAGAGACCCGATGTTGTACAAAGATGCCCAACGCAACATAGATCGGGGTGTTGGTGTGGACCATTGCGATGTTTTCGTAGGTGCCAATCTTCAACTCCTCCAGGGTTTTAGACATGAATTCCGGCTTGGGGAACTCTGCAATCTACAGGAGAACAAGGGGTATTCCTAAGGCCAGTTGGGCCTCGACAGGGAAAAGGGACAAGATGGCATCTCGTGGTGACGCCAGAGTGCTCCAGTGAAGAGCGATGGGGATGAAATTCCGAGCGATGCCAGAGAGGGAGGAACACGTGGGCCTGGGTTGGGAGGCACTCACAAAGAGCTTGAGGAACTTGAGGATGCGCTTGTGTGTCAGGATGTAGAGCGTGTTTCCTGTGTTGGGGTCAATGACAGGCAGCCGGTGGATCTTGTTCCGGATCAAAGAGGAGACAGCATCAAACAGACTGGAAATCACAAGAGGGGTTGGGGGAAGCACATCACAGCCAAGAAGCAACCAGGTCACTCAGAGCCCCGAAGCCTCTCAAGAGTCTCCATGTGGGATGTGTAAAGTTCACAGCAGGGATGGTGCGAGGCTTCCCAGATCTGACTTCACGTCTGGGAGAATGCTGGGAGCAGGGAATGCTGGGATCAGCTCTACCTAACGTACAACCCAAGGAGTCGGGACAGGCAATAATCAGTTGCACGTTTGGGTAAAAAAGTTGCTACTTCATGCACGACCACACAACTGCATAGTTGTGCACAACAAATTATTCCAGTAACAACTGGAAAGGAGGTTAGTTGGGACCCAAGAACCTCACAGAACTCCTCCCCACTTACGTGCCCAGCCCAGCCTTCAGGTCAACTGCAGGGGCTCTTCTCTGTACATCCCTCTTTGTGAGGCTTCAAGCACGGCCTAGAGAGAGGGCCCTTTTGTGGTGCTTCCACCCTCCGAGTATGGAATACTCTCCCAGGGAAGTTCTTGTTGGGGCCAGGCTAAGACTTCTTCATCCTCCCAGGTCTTTCTCAATATCTGCTTTAATCCCTATAGTATTTTGGTGGCTTAGCTTCTCTGTTGCTTGAAGCACTTGTATTTGCATCGCATTTTATTCTGCTGGCTTTTGCCCAGCTACTTTGCAGAGTGTGTGTTTGTGCTGTTTTATGTTGGCATCTGATGATTTCTTTTAGATTTTCAATAGATTCTACTAGATTCTGTTTTTTTAAAGCTCATCAGATGGTTAAGGAATTCATATGATAAATGTCACATAAGTACAAGCAAGAAAATGAACAACCGTATTGCTTGTGTCGTCACTCATAAGTGTCTTAAGTGGCTTAAAAAAGAAATGAACAAAAGCAGTATTGTCAGGGGCTGCTCAAATTTCCAGGCAGTGGGGGAGGAATTTATTTTGCCACACAAATCTATCTCTTGATAGGTTTGTGACGTTTCATATTAAGATGATGCACTGAGGGTTTCGTTCTTCGGGAGCAGAGCTGTGGCTCTGCATATACAATCCAAAAGAGAGATATTACATTGAGTATAAACTCTGCTTTGCAGGTAGATAACAGTTTTCCTTTACCCTGTTCTTTAACTGAGGTAAATATCTCGGCTGAGATTTGGTGGGGTATCCAGAGGGCAGATAAAATGGTTTCAGCAGTTCCAATGCAACCTGCAGGGAACCAGCTGCCCATTCTGGACCACATGCAAGTCTCTCCCTCAGCCTCTCATTCCCATCTGTGAAGCAGAAGTAACAGCTGCCTTTCTTTGACAGGCTGTGTTGCAAGTGAGGGAAACTCTACCAAAGCATGTCCATTTGATATTTTTGCAATGTATCTCTCTGCAAATCTATATAAAATTTTACAGTAGGGGTACAGAACTCCTTTGGGAGGCCAGGCTTCCTCATTATGCTTTAGACAGGTAGTGAAGCCTGTACAATTCCACTGAATTTGTCATGGCTGTTCATTTTTATTTCTCCTTTATTGTGTGACTGCTCTGGCTCCTGCTTGTTATTGTTCTGTTGCATCTATTTTATTCTGGTTTTATTATAGCTTTGATAGCAATCTGTACACCCGGTGTGCAGTGAGACAAATTCTCAATATGGCAAATGAATAACAGGAGAATTTGCACATTATGATCCAACAGACTCACAAATGCTGCCTGATCTCTCCGACACAGGCCTTGGGCTTCTTTAGCATGATGCACGAACCCCGACCTCTCCCTTGCCTCTCTGCTGACAAGCATGGGTAACAGCCCAGCAGTAGCAACAGGCCAGCGTGTATGAGGCCAGCAAAAGCCTCCAAAAGCCTGGCTTATTGTCATCTGTGAACCAAGTCTATGTGTGCTCATACAGCCTTGTTTGCAAGGGACAAATTATTTAGGTTTCAAAGTACTTTGTGTCAAGAAATGCAGTAGAAAAAGTGCATGGAGGTGGGGTTGGGGAGCTGTAGGGCAAAGATTAATGGCACAGAAACTAGGGAAGAACTAACTGTGCAGTCACTTACACTCACCCCCCCGCCCCGCCCCCCACATTGACTAGCTTTCTCTTTCTTTTGCGAGCCGAGAGAGCAAGAAATATGGCTAATGGAGAAAGCCAAGACTTTCAGGTTACAGTGTCTGGATATCACAGGGATACATACACTACACACAGCCCTGAACACATGACCTTCTGGACATGGCCGCTGGGGCTCCTGGCCTGAGCAGCTCGGAGGGGCCGGAGGGAGAAAGGAGGCTGGATGGGACGGTGCCCAGGCCACCCTGGTACAAAATCATTGCACCACAGCTGCCTAATCATTGTAGCGCAGCCTTCCCCTCCAGTTACGTTGGTTTGCAACTCCCACCAGTCCTGGCTAGCATGAGGATGCTAGGGCTTGCAGTCCAACACATCTGGCAGGCACCAAACAGGAGAAGGCTGCTACAGGGGCAAGAGATCACTGAAGAACTGGCTGAGCCAGTGAGAGCTTCATAGGGGCAAAGGAGGCAGGTGCCGGATGGGAAACTGGGCAGGAAGCAGGACCTCAGCAACGCTCCAGCAATGCACACACACACACACACACACACACACAGCCCCCTCCTGGCAGGGCCTCCTACCTGGCACTCGGGGAAATGCAGACCAGCGGCTTGAAGGAGTCTTGCAGGTAGACTTCTGTGTGGGATACAAAGACTTAGTTATCCAGTTGGACCCATGCGGGGAAGAGAGGAGAGCGCAGAGCTAGGGTGATGGGGAGGCTGCAGCTCCTCCTGCTGGCCGGGCAGAAGACGCAACAGCTGAGTGTGCAAATAGACAGCAGAAAGGGGAAGCCCTTAGCCCGGTGCAGCCGCTGTTTCCCCTCCGCAGCCCTCTTCATCATTGACCGGAAACACCCAGTGGCTTCTCCCAGTTTTGGCTCACAGGAAGCACCCTGAGCTCGCTCCACCCCAACACCATCACGCTTCTCTTTACCTCGCCACGTCTCAATCTTGTGCTCCTCCAGCTCATAGATCTGCACCTAGGCACAGAGGTGACAGGGCAGGGGGTCAACATCACAGAAGCCACTGCCTCCCCCACCCCCACCCCTGTGGCTCGCGCGCTCGCTCGCTCGCTCTGGCAACTCCGGGTAGGATCTCTTCCCGTGCGCCTGACAGGTATCACCCCAGAAATGGCGGGGCGCGAGCCATTCAACTAGTGCTCTGGGTTCCAGAGGCTGGACTGAGCCTCTGTAAAATGGAACAGTGGGCGTGGAAGGCACACGCATCTCCCTGATCTCCCAGATCACCAAATAAACTAGCACTCCTAAATTACTTAAAGCCCAAATGAAACCTTCACTCTCCCAGCTGCATATTTTTCTGATATATTTTTAACTTTTCTTCTACAAGTCAAGGCTAGAAAACTTGCTCTCCAAAAAGCCAGACTGTCAAGGTACCATGGCAACTCACAGGCCGGCATGCGAAGCTGCCCTCCAGTCACCACTGTGCAAGTCTTTAGGCACAACAGAAACGGAAGGGGATACAGTGCTCCAAGCGGACTCACCATGGCTGATTTGTAGTAGCGATGCAGGATGTTGATGAAGTCTGTGATTGTGAGCATTCCTAAGGGATGTTGGGAATGAAAAAGGCAATTATTACTGGTGTGCTTTCCAGGGTCGGGGCTGCACCAGCTCCTCAGATGAGGACTGTGACGGCTGAGAAAGGGAAATGCGGGAATCAAGATGCCGGAGGAGAAGGTTATCTCAAGGCTGCTATCTCCAGGTGCTCAGGCAGACCATGGGAATAAACAGGGTTTGGAAGTGAAGGGAGAGGAGAAAGAGTAGCCTGGTCCGGTCCCTGTCCCCATGCCATGGCACTGGGCTAGAAGGGTGACCCAATTAGAGGGCCTACATAGATATAGGAGGCTAGCCCTTCTGGAGAGGGTAGAGCCCAGAGTTACTGAAAAAGAGGCTTTTCAGAAGTAGTTTCCAGTTTGGGTTCAACAAATCACTTTGTTCATGCACAGAGACTTGTCTTCTTATGACTCCAGTGTGTTGTGACTTGGAAAGAAACAGCTGTTTCCCAAAGAGGCAGTCTGCTGCTTGAAACAAAGACCCATCTTTCAACACGGGGCAAAGAAGAGGCGGAAAGGGCTCAGTCCCAGCCAATGGGCAACTGGGAAGAGGTGGGGAGAGAACTCAAGAAGAGCAGACCCTTACCCACAAAGCTTTGTGTCTTGCTGTCCCAGAGCGGGGCAGCCCGCACACCATTGGTCACCAGTGCAAAGAAGGCTTTCTTTACCTGCAAGTCAGGAAACAAAAGACATGCACACAGTGGGGTCACAATGCAATCCAACGCAGTTCTTTTAGTTCAGCATCTGGGTAACATGCTTCCAATTCCTTTGCTTATTGAGAAAAGAGGTAAAAGAAAGAGCAGGAGCACTGATGCCTCTTCCAAGAATTGCAAAGGGAGAGCCATGTTCACAAAAGCCACCAAGCCACCTTTGACACTACCACTGTTACTGTAGCACAAGCCTTTGAGAAACCAGGACCTGTTTTGTCAGATGCCAAAAGGCTGTGAAATGGGAACACAGCAGCAGTTCATTCACTAATAAGCAGAGTACAAAAGTAAACATGAACTATAATGACTGCCTACTGTTTTGGATGGGTTACTCACATTGTATCAGGAATATATTTGAGTGCTAACTGAACTCATGGCGTTTGGCACTACCTTATTCCAGTTCAGGGGCCACTACTATTTTCTAACCAAACAGATGCAAACGAACGCACAATAATCAGATGGACTAATATACTAGAAGGGTGTGCACACATGCAAGCACATGAATGTATGGAGAAAGTCGGGAAGAGAGGCGAGGGGGGAGGGAGGGAGAAGCATCCTTAGCATCAAAGCATTTCCAGTGATTTCCACGAATTGACATCTACGGCAGAAGCCACATATCTCTGGATTGGGTACCTTCACAACACCTCCCCTCAGTTTGAGCTGGAACGGCTATGAAAGCTTTACCAGCAGAGTGCTGTGCAAACTCGTCACAGTGAACGGCTGAGGCTCCCCATCGCGGTTCCAGGGCTCCAGTGGCCCCTCACCAGCTGAAGCAGCTCAGCCTGACAACACCGCGCTGATGCAACGCAAGCGAGGAAGAAGCTCTTCCCTTCTTTCACCAACACAGATCCTGATTGCGCATGCATGCTGACCTGTTGCCCCCACCGCCTTCCTAAGTGCTTCATTGTCATCAGCTCCTCCAAAAACTAAAGGCTCTTGGCTCAAGGAAGAGGGAGAACACTCTGAAGCGGTTGTGCCAACTCCCTGGGTCATCTTCCCTTTCCAAAAATCAACAAGGCCTTCAGTGGGATTGCCAGCTGTTGGAGCATTCAGAATCCTTCTGATTCCAGCAGTCCCTGGGGGTGGACTTTCTCAGTAAGCCTGCTCCTCCGGAGGTTGCATGCGCCAGTAAATCTAAACCCGGCCAGGACAAGAGAGCCCTTCCAAACTCTCCTGGCCACAGACCTCTACTGTGCTGGCCAGCAAGTGCCTGCCAGAAAGTGTGCCCAAATGGAACAGGCTTGTGCTTGGCCCGAAAGCCATAAAATCTTGGCCAAAGAGAGGACACTTTGGCACGAATACTCAAATCCGCATATTGGTCTGGATTTATTCATTCTGAGCCTTCTTTGGGGAATACTAACTACTTTCCTCCCTCTACCCTGTTTCCAACTTCCAAGAATTTAAAGACTGGAATTTTGAAACATGCTTAATTTTACCAAATTTAGCAGCTGTCACATTTTCTCAAGCTACTCCATTTTCTTGATTTTGTCTTTCAGTGTTTTGACAGTCTTCTGTGCTAGCGTTCATTTGTAAAGGAAAGGATCTTTTATGTCTGGGGGACTTTTTTAACATAATTAAGACAACGTTATAGAAGACCTGGCATCAAATGTGAGAAATTTTGTTTACCTTACTTATTCCCATCTTCCAATAACTAATTACTCCATTGTGATGCCACTACATATGGCTACCATCTAACAATGCCGAAAATTAGCATTTCCTCTGTTAGTTTTACACACTCTCTCTCCCCCCACACCCCATATGGCCATCCAGTTTAGAGAGGAAATTAAATAGTACAGTGAAGTGGAAGGTGGGTAGTTTTATCTTCCTCCTCAACACACGGGGGACAGTGCAGGGGAAACTGGCTATGGGGGAACCCACATTCAGAAACACCTTGTGTTGGTCGAGGCTCTGCAACCTTCCTTCCTTATTTATTTATAAAATTTGTATGCCGTCCAATTACTAACGTCTCTGGATGGCTAACAGCATAAATAAATTGACGACCCACTCGGGCTGCAAGTTAATAAAATACAATATTAAAACATATTAAAATATTGATTAAATAAAAAGGTCTTAACCTGGCGCCGAAAAACATATAATGATGGCGCCAGGCGGACCTCTCTGGGGAGCGCATTCCATAGTTGGGGTGCCACCGCAGAGAAGGACCTCCTCCAGGTACCCTGTCTCCTAACATCTTTCACAGAGGGTTCCCGGAGGAGGGCTTCTGTTGCCAATCTCAGGAGGCGGGAAGGCAAATAGGGAAAAAGGCGTTCCTTTAGGTATCCTTCATAGCTTCAAGAAGCCCCAGGCTAATTAAGCCTGCAGGATGCCCTGTTACAGCAGCAGAATGTCTAGCAGCTTAAAGAATCTTTAAGGAAGGCAGGGAAGGGAAGGGAAGGGAAGGGAAGGGAAGGGAAGGGAAGGGAAGGGAAGGAAAAAGAAAGGGAAGGGAAGGAAAAAGAAAGGGAAGGGAAGGGAAGGGAAGGGAAGGAAAAAGAAAAGAAAAGAAAAGAAAAGAAAAGAAAAGAAAAGAAAAGAAAAGAAAGAAAAAGTAGTTAGGGGATGTGCACTTTTTCCTGTCCCTCCCTGTGTATCTGCATGCCAAGACTGGGGCCCTACAGCTCTTCAGACATGGTTGGATTCCCACCTAACTTAGCTCCAGCCAGCATGGCCGATGGCTAGGCATGCTGGGAGCTCTTGTCCAACAACAGCTGAAGGTTCACAGGTTTTCTACTCCTGTTCTAGGCTGCTAAGGAGTCTAGTCCATTGGCAGTGTAAAAAGCCCAGGTGAGGGTTAGCTTGCATTTCAGGAATGTCGTTCAAACTGTCAAGAGGGAAGACTCTCTAACACCTTCTTGGAGTGAGGCTGGGGTGAGAGAAACTGGGTCAGTGGAGGTGTGCCTGACAGCACACATCTCCAAGAAGAGGAAGGGGGCGCTTCCCCTCTAATTCAGACCTAGGCTGCAAGGAAGGAAGCACCAAGTCACCTGCTTGCCTAACCTACCAATGGGTTCCGTGGCACCACAAGGGCAACACACATGCAAAACCTCTCTCCCCTCTGCCAGTCCTCCATTGCTTTTCCAAAGTCTTATTTTTGTACAGACCTGGAAATTACCCCAGACAGATCGAAACCTCCCTCTGGTCTGGAGATGGCCCCATTATGGTGCCCCTCTATTACGTGAAACAACGCAGAAGCCCCGCAACTGGATGTCCTCTGCCACTACCCTCCAAAGCAGGAGGCTGCCCACCTGCAGAGATGTGTCAAACACCACCAGTTTGGAGCTCGTTGGGATGAGGTCATAGCAGCGATGCGACTTCATGAAGTTACTGTAGATGCCACCGTTGGAATCCCCATCTGCTGTGGGAAGCAAATTCAAGGGCAGTATGAACAATGGTCAATATACACTTCAGACCTCAAAATGCAGGGAAGCTAAAGTAGGAAGATTATTTAAGTCGCACTGACATCTTAAAACAAGAAAGGAAGTTCCATTCATTTGAAAGTTAGAAGGGGAATTTCAAGTTCTGTTGCTTTTCCAGTCAATTATTTATTCCTTATATCACATCATCACTCCACACAGCATTTTTAAGAACAACGTAGAGTAGAGCAAGCGGAAAAGAACTCTGCCTGAGGACAGAACAGTATAGCAGCAATTTTATTATCCTTGGAAATATATACTTCGTGCTTTAAAAAAAAAAAAAAGAAATTCTGACATGTATAAACCATGGAAGTCAAGCAAACCTGCACATCTTTGTTTCCATCTTGTAGTTTATTCTCCTGCAGTTTATTCTCCTGCTTAAACCCACTGAGGAAGCTAAGGAATTATTCAGAGCACTAAAGCCTCAACCCAGCCACTGATCAACCTTCTGCTAACTTCAAAAATCTCACCAGAAAATTCCCAAAGAGTTTTGCAAGCCCTCACTGCCAAAAGGGCTAAGTTATTTGTTGAAGTGCCTGGAGGCTTAGATTTTTCAAGAAAATGGAGGTCACACTCCCAAACAAGGGACTGGGTAGAATCTGAGACCCTCTCTTGAGAAACGTTCATTGCAGAGCATAGAAGCAACCATTATAGGAAGAGTGGAACCACAGACACACAGAATTTGTGTTCTAAAGAATCACCGCAGTCTGCTGTGCCTGCTTGAAATTGCCCAGATATTCACTCTGAGAAGGATTAGGTGTAGCAGCAGCAGCTGTTAAATACGATCATCATGAGTTATCAACATAAGTTATTTATTTATTTGGAATACTTATATGCCGCCCCATTCGCAAAAGCCTCGGGGTGGCTTCCAATACAAATAAATAGCTGTACAAATACATAAAAAACTGGAAACATCCCGGCATAAATATAAAATCAATCAATAAATTCAACAATAACATTTAAATAAAAAGGTCTTGGCCTGGCGCCGAAAAACAAATAACGACGGCGCCAGGCGGACCTCTTTGGGGAGCGCATTCCATAGTCGGGGCGCCACCGCAGAGAAGGCCCTCCTCCGGGTACTCTATCTCCTAACATCTTTCACAGAGGGTTCCCGGAGGAGAGCTTCTGTTGCCAGTCTCAGGGGGCGGAAGGGTAGATAAGTTATTTCATTTCTATACTGCTTAATAGTGTGTGGGAATGAGATAGAAAGAAAACTTCAAGTTCCAATAAGATCCACGGTGTAAAAGGTAGTTAACAGTCATGTCCAGACTGAAATGGCTACACCCAGAGAAATGCCCAGGATCAAGTGCTCACAAATGCACTCACCCACTCTCCAGAAGCAAGGAATCCTGGCTCTGTGCTGCGAGAACAGTCTACAGCTTCCCACCAGCACTCACTCGCATTGTGGTTTGAGAAACTTTGCTGTTTCTTCGCATACCCAAGTCATGGCACAAGTGAGAAAAGACTGCCTGCTTCCTGAGCCCTGGGTGTTTGCCCAAGAGCTTGGGAGGGGAAGTTTTCTTTCTTTCTCTCCCCGCCCTTTAACTTGCTCTTCAGCTGAGAAGCTGAAAATTGTAAAAGCCTTTCTTGCTGTGTGTGTTTTTTTAAAGACTGTACCCCAGCTCAACTCAAAAAGAACCCTACCTCTCCTCCAAGCCCTCTCTGTATGCTCAAGAACTTGGTGAAAAGGAGGTGAAGGCAATGGAAGATCAAGGCTGGTTAATAAGCAAAGCCAATATAGACATTCCCCTGCTCAAGGGGACTGTCCTTCAGTAGAGATCCACCACTGCTTGAGGATGCCCCTGTTTGCTGCAGCTGCTGAGGAGCTGCCCAAGACCCTACCAAATTCCTGCTCGTCCTTCGCGTGTTGGGTCATTATGAATCCAGTTATTCCAGGTAAAACTGCCTTAAGACTGTGGAGACATACTGCAGACCAGATCGCTAAAACTTCAGTGCTGGTGCTCTGCCCTCTCAGCCACAGCCCAGCACAGCCACCACAGGCTATGCACCGGAGGATGCCCTCCAGAAATGCATGTGTTTTCACACTCCCTGATAGTCAGGCACAAATCACCTCTACTATGCACCCCACAAACTAGCCATTCCCCATCTTGGGTCCCTCTGATATTCCTGGAGTGCAACTCCCATCCACCCCAGCCAGTGATCTGGGATGATGAGGACCCAAGAACAGCTGACTACCCTCTACCTTACACCTTTCTGCTTGCTTCATTCCCAACAGCGCCACTCACCTTCTGACAAGGGCAGGCTTTTCTCCAACCCGCTCTCAGCAATGGTGCCCTGGAAGAGAAGAGAAGAGAAGAGAAGAGAAGAGAAGAGAAGAGAAGAGAAGAGAAGAGAAGAGAGGTTAGGGCAACAACTTGCTATAGCAAATGGTACATCCTATACCAGCTTCCCTCAACCCAATGCCTTCCAAATGCATTGGACTGCAATTCCCATCCTCCCCAGATAGGATGGAAGTGGTAGTCTAACGCATCTGGAAGGCATCAAGCTGGGCACGGTTGTTTTATATCATATCCTAGAATGGAACGAATGAGAACAAAGGCCACTGACTAAATAAAGACATCTTATACATTTGGACTCATTAATTGATTACATCTGGATATGTTTGCACAGTATATAAATAACTACATAGAAAAACAGAAAAAACACATTCTATTTTTAGATAATGCCTCATATGATTCAGGAGGCATCTTAGGAGGAACGTCACTTGCAGAGAGAGTGGAGGGAAGGGAAAATTACTCTTCTTTAAGGTGACCCCGGCCACCTGTTATTATCTTAAGTACTTCCAAAACCATTCAAAATCTGCTATTTAATTTGAAAAAAGCACCTTTCACATTGATTTTTTAAAAAATGTAATTTGAATGGTCTGATTAATCAGCTAAACGTTCCAGCTCTAATTCTAACTATGTAGAAAATCTCCCTCACACACATATGACATTTTTATACACCTACACACACACGCAGCGGAACTCAGAGAAAAGGTAACCCCAGCAATCAGACTGAGAATAATTCTGCATGCACATGAAGGTAAACATGCCCTGAACCACCAGCGCAAAAGAGAAACACAAACAAGTGAAATCTTGGGGAAAGTTTCACTGTGATTATCTGCAGCTCAAGAGAAAAGGAACAGAGACAAAACTGGGCATCAGTTTTCTGTCCTCTAGTGTAGCTAGACAGTCTGGAGGCTGTGTAGGAAATGGGGAGTTGAACTTTCATTTATTATATTTCTATCCTGCCTTGTTTCCTTCCAAGGAAACCAGAATGGCTTACACAATTCCCCTCCTCCTCTCAGTCTTATCCTCTCTGGCAGTGAGGCAGGCTGGGCTGAGAGTCTGTGACCGGCCCAAAGCCACCCAGCGAGCTCCATGCCTGAGCGGGGACTAGAACCCAGATCTCCTGAGTCCCAGTCCTGCACTCTTGAGCACTGCAGCACACTGGCTCTACATCCACACTTTGACTAGTTCCAGCATTCCTGTTCAGCTGTGACACTCTGACTGTTATGCTCAGTTAGCCTAAGCTACCTCCCAGTGTTGCTCTCAGGAGTAAATGGAGAAACCTCACAAACACATATGCCCCAAACTGCTTGGAAGAATAGCATAATACTAGGCAGACCTCATGAGGTAGCTGCATTCAGGCAACACAATAACCCACACTCAGCAGTTGAATGTGGGTCATCGTTCAAATGTGAATTATTGTATTGCTTGAAGTCAGTCTACATGCATATATGGGGGAGGCTCCGATTTGGGTCCAGGACACAACTACGTATCCCACAATGGGCAGGAACAGCTGCCCTGGGACAAGGCTTCTGGCTGCCCCTTCCCCATCCAATTAGGACCTCCAGTTCAGAAGACACATCTCCTTATGGCCAAGGTACCTGAACACCACAGTGGGAAGCACTGACAAGCAGATACCTTATACGGGCTTCTCCTCAGCAGCTGGAGGATGGAAGTATGCCCTCTCTGGCTTTCACCCCTTCTACCGCAAACATTTCACTGTATTCCCACAAGAGCTGATGTTATTTCCGGGGCATGACACAGCCCAGCTGTCACTGCCTTCCAAGTCACTACCCAACATAGGCTGGCCTACAGGGATTGATGGGGTTAGACTGGAAATGGCCTCAATATTACAGCAGAGGGGAAGCCAGAAAAGGCTAGCCTGACCTAGCCAAGCCAAAAGCATGGTGGGATGTAAGCTTAACTTCAAGCCAAGATTCTTGCTGCAGCAGTCAAACCAGTAGAAGGACGTTTGGTTTGCTCATATAAACACAGGCTCCTGGTGATACTGCAAACACAAAGTTAAACCAGAAAATCAAGGCTCGCAAAGCAGATTGCAATAACGGAAATAAAAGCGACCAACCTTCTCTATTCAGGTATGAGCAGGCATTTTGAAAAGCATTTGTGCACCAATTAGAGCTGAGCAAACGATCACTGGAATCTGAAGTGTGTAAAATATTTCCACATATACTATCTTCATGCTTGCAACCAAATCAAGCAAAAGCTGGGCCTGAGCAGCAGCAGGCTGCCTTTATGTCCAGCAAATATAAGGCTTATGTTGGCATTCAAGTTCACAACAGTTTTCCTAAACCTTCTCAGTCTATTTTTCATGTGTATCATATACAGAGAAACGTTACCTGCAAGCAATATAAATACAACATTCTCATCTGTCTGCCACAAACCTACATACATTAGAACACTGAAAAACTTGCAGCCTTGCAGACAAGATGGAATCACCCCAAAACAATTTTCTTCTGGCCTCTGGCACCCAATCAAATTCACATATAAAGAAAAAACATTTTTGAGTGCGGGAGGGAGGAATGACATCCATTCTATAATGATAAGTATCTTTTTGGACTTTAAACTACTGACTACATATTTCTCATAACTGTAAAACCCTGACATTAGTTGGCATTCACTTTGTGGTAAGCCTGACCACTATGAAGGGTTGGTTGGTGGGAAGGACTCACTTTAGAGTCACCAACTGATGCTACCTCTGAGAATACGGAAGGTGACTACCCTGTATGAATGGCAGACCTGCAGGTGCCTGTGCCAAAACCAGTCAGTATTGCAGGGAGGGTCAGGCCTCATCTAAACTCATCACTGATCGCATTTAAATCCCCTCCAGATAAGCCAGCATGCATTTCATACACATACAACACACACTGGTTCCCTAGGCAAAGGGATGCTTTGGCTGACTGCACTCTCTGGATGAGTGTCCATGTGCACTGAACACACACACGCTTTGGCTTTTATGCAACTGATGGGGGCTGTTATCCAACACATCTGGAAGGCCATCAGGCTGGGGAAGACCAGTTCTGGCAGGCATGCACTCTCACACGGTGGGAGCAGTTCAGAGCTGCAATGGCACCACCTGCTGGCACACTGTGGCAGTGAAGTTTTGAACATTTCCCATGCTTGTGCTCTGCTGGAAGTATGCAGGACAGTCTGTCTGTCGGTCACTCGCACCTGCTGTAGTTGCGCGTCAGCCTGTGCGTCAAGCAGTGCAGGAGGCATCACGAGGGATATAAATACGAATGAGGATTAGAAAGGGGAAGGTCACAGGCTAAGAGGCACCGAGCCTTTGCTCATAAGCAACAAATAGCAGAGATGCCATGGAGGAAGCAGGCTCTCTTAGGTGTAACTAACTGGATACTGAAAAGTCTTTGGTCATCAGCTCCAGGGTGGACTTGCCTAAACCCATATTCTGAAGGGTGCTTCTGAAGGTTTGACAAACTGCAGAAATTAACTTGAAACTGGTTCTTGCAGAAAATGCCCATAGCCACAATTTCAAGCTTTGGCAACATCCACCAGAAAACAAGCAGAGCACACTTACAACAGCCTCCTCTTCCTGAATACGCCTTAGCAGACCGAGGGGAAAAAATACCTGCTTCACTAATACATTCACATTACAACCAGCTTTTTTAAAGAAAAGTTGTTGTGAAAAAGTGATTACGGGGGTGTACACTGCCCAATCCCTGTGTTATTTGCTGTGACACACAGACCAAGAATTATATGATGTCAAAAGCCAGTGTGGTGTAGCAGTTAGAACGCCAGACTGCAATCCTGGGAATACAGGTTCTAGCCCCCACTTGGCCACGAAGCTCACCGGGTGACTTTGGGCCAGACGCTGGCTCTCGGCCTAACCTTCCTCACAGGGTTGCTGTCAGGATAAGATGGAGGGGAGGAGGAGGATTACATAAGCCATCTTGACTACCTTAAGGAAAAAAGGCAGGATATGCCTACAGAGGGCTAGTGGTATAGCAGTACTGGACTGGGACTCAGGCGATCAGGGTTCTAGTCCCCACTCTGCCATGGAGCCAAATGGGTGGTCCGTCCACCCTACCTCACAGGGCTGTTGTTGTGATAAGACTGAGAGGAGCAGGAGAAGAATTATGTAAGCCGCTTTGAGTTCCTTGGAAGGAAAACAAGGCAGGATATAAATATGATAAATAAATATAATTAAATAAGCTCTCTGGCTTGCCTGTCTTCTGACAAGGCAGAGTTTGCTGATGGGCAATTTTTAGCTGACAGGTTATTTCTCTAGCTTGAGGAAGAAGAGTCAGACAAGAGTTCCCAGTTCATACATCACAACAAACAACTCAAGAGTGGAGGTTGTTTAGCCACCCCTGCTCACAATAGTATCAACTGGGTAGCTTGCGCCACCATGTCTGTTCATTCACAGCCACCCAGGATTTTGAAAACCTGGGTTGTTGTGGGCATGTGAACTGGGCCACTTGTTTCTCCCATAGATTCCACAACAAGGCAAGGTGTCCCCTACAACCAGAATTAATCAAATTAAGCCAGGTAAGAAAGGTAATCAACAGGCTAGATCAGGGGTCGGCAACCTTTAACACTCAAAGAGCCATTTGGACCTGTTTCCCACACAAAAGAAAACACTGGGAGCTGCAAAACCCCTTTGACATCTAAAATGAAGGCAACACTGCATATATCGTTTTTTACCTTAATGCTATGTATATCTTCATTATGATTTAGCTGCAGCTCTTGTTCAGTCACTAAAAACTGTTATTTTTAATCTTACATTATAAACTAGTAGGACTCCTTTCATATGTTTTGAATAGGAGAACAGCTTCCTGAAAAGTCAAAGTCAGTGCTAAAGGGTTGCATGCATTAAACAGCAAACCCCATAAGTTCATCAGCAGTAAATCTACCCAAGTATCATTAAACATTTGGTTTTCTTCAGGAACTTTTCTTTTCTTCGATTTACCCAAGCGCTGTGCCGGCACGGGCCTCGGATCAGCAGCGGCTGTGACGCGAGCGACAGAGCCACAGCAGAGGCATTCAAGAGCCACATGCGGCTCCAGAGCCACGGGTTGCCAACCCCTGGGCTAGATCAACCGATTAAAACCTTCTTGGTTAATTAAACAGGTGTTTCCAAACAACAGGGCTCTTTTTTAATGTTAACTTTATGTTGTGTTGTGCTGGTAGCAGTGAAGCCTTGCTGCGCACGGTACACAGAGAATCTCACTGGCAAATAAGCAGCGTATTTTATGATACCATGGCATTTAGATCATACTGTCAGCTGGCTGCTAAGTCTCTGTCCATACCATGCATAACGCTGCCTTCCATCACTTGCCAGGTCTCACTAGCTCTAAATCCTTTAAATGAGAACAACCTGTCCATCATAACTAGGAGTAGTGAACCAGACTTGGATGGTGCATGACAGACAGGGAAGTCTGACCGCAGCCTGGTGCCATGAGGATTTACTCAGCAGCAAGTCCCACTAAGATCACATGCAGTTACACTCATCTATCAACAAGGGACCATGGCTTTTGTGGGTCTTGCACTCTCTTTGAGAGGAACAAGGAAAAGCTGGTGCTACATCCTTCAGCCATGCAATTCTCAGCAGTTGAGGTAGCTTTGCCCCCCCACAAAAAAAAACCCAAAACAAAACAACCAAAAAAATACAACAAGTTATTTGTTCCAGCAACAGCCACTATCAAGGCAGTGGCTGCCACAGGAAGTGATAAATAGCTTCTTTGCTAAGATAGCCATAATTGCCATGGGTTAAAATTTGGGGCCAAGCAGCAGCAGTTTCTCCCTTCCCTGCCAGACAGGGAATGCTGCAACAAAGGTAGCCTGCAGTCTTGTGCAGTTACATGGGGGCAGACCTTCTTGGACCCCTTCCATTCCAGGACAGGTGACCTTGTGTTCAATAGGCAGGCTCTTACCATTGTGTGGGAAGAATGCAGGTGCCCTGGGAAACACAATAATCTACAAATAAACTAAAATGGAGTTAATGGTCCTACATTTCAGCATGACTCTTTCCTACAGATGTCAGATAAGGGGTTTTCAATTTGTGTTCCAAGAGCTCACGGGTGACTAGATCAATAGTAGTAGACAGAAAGATAGTTTGCCTTCCCACTAGCAGTCTGCCTCCTGCAATACACAGTCTCACATGTGCACTGAATGCCTTTTGGAGCACACGCTAACGTTCACAGAAAGCAAGGAAATGAGCGTGGCCCCCACAGAATGCCCTGAGCCTCCTATGATGTATGATGTTTTAATGTATTTTGTATTCAATGTTGTAAGCCGCCCCGAGGCCTTGGCAAGGGGCGGCATAGAAATGTTTTAATAAATAAATAAATAAATAAAATGATGCATGGAAAGTTCATGGCAGACATTCAGGGGCTCCTGACTAGGCAAAGATCCCCTGTAGGCAAGAAGACAAAACTTTTCTTTCTGGACCACAGGTGTATAAAAAATAGACCTGGGTGTGCTACAAAATAATCAGCAATACCCAAGTGTAATATTTTGTCATGTTAGAATTCTGACATAAAATAATATTGTATTAGTAATATATTCAGAACTATCCTGGCATGAAATTTAGAATCCCTTGGAAGCAAAAGGCTGGCCCCTCATCTTCTCAGCAATCAGAAGGCCCAGCTGGGCTGGCCAAAGAGTGAGATGCAATGGCTTCTGTTTAAGAGGGCAGCCTTACAAAAGGAGGCATCGGTGATCAAAGAATTGCTCTTCTCAAAAGTAAATGAAGTGACACCTGACACAGCAGGACAGCCTCATGTTACCGAGCAACCTGCCACAGAAGGAGCAATGGGAAACAAAACAGGCACATTAGACTGACTCCAATACATGAGCCAGGAAGTTCCCAGTTCAAATCTCACATCATGAGCTCTATCCAGCTGCCTTGGACAAGGCCCTCAGTTTCCCCCTCTATAATACGATGTAACAATTCTGCTTTACCCTACCTGGTTAAAGAATTGTTAGGCTAATGTCTATGAAGTGTTTAGACAACTCAGGAAAAGTGCTGAAAAAATACTAATTATCATCATCCTTTATCATGCTCATACAGTGCTGTTGAGTAACTTAATCTACAACACTTTTGAGGATAGCATTGCTGGAGGCACTGCTTTCTCTTTTTATAACTGGCTGGATAAAATAGCCTGAACCAGGCATAATTATCCTAAGACGCCATGGAGAGTCAGGAGCCTGCAGTTACTTGTTGCTTCAGAATGCCACTAAGAAGGTCTGAGAAATCCTAGTAGCAGGGAATTGCTATTCAATTTTTAAAAAGGGAGGGGCTGAAACTGTCCATAATATAACTGACAGAGAAGTGGCAGAGGAAGGGAAGACCCCAGGTGCAGATTTTATTTTATTTATTTATTATTTATTAAAACATTTTTATGCCGCCCCATTTGCCAAAGCCTCAGGACGGCTTACAACAATAAATCCACAGGACCTCCTCTACTGAGGTGTGAATTCAATCCTCACTCAGTAATCTGGGCCAGTCACTCAGCCTCAACTACTTCCCTGGTTAAGGGATCATCTTCATGCACTGTTCTGAGCTCCTTGCTGAAGGATTATGCCCAAAAGCTCACAAAGGAGACACTAGAGACACCACCCACCTTATGCAACATAGTCAAGATTACTAAATGCTAGCTGAATTACTGGCACTAACAACCATTATACTCACAAAGCACCATGCTTAAAGAGGAAGAGTGAAAAGTCCGATTTTTTAAAAAAAATATTTAAATAGCTGACATTATGGATCCATCTGGGCAAAGATGAGCAGAAGAGTTATTCAGCCACTACTGAAAAGAAAAAGTCTGAGCCATATTCTACTTAAGAACATGAATACATACTAAGCAGAAAGATATCCCGGTTCCTTCTGGATCAGAACTGAGGACTTAAAACAGTTGGCGGCAATTGCCTCTGTTGTTAGAAAAAGTGTATCTTGAAGTTTTTCTACTAATAACAGAAATAGCTGCTCCACTCTTTCATGCATATGCTCATCTCCGCCATTGTAGTACTAAAGCAAATACCCCATGTGCAGGATTAGCTGGCTAATCACAATGGAGCTCAGAAACAAACCATTACCACTTTGGTTTGGCCATATATGGGGCTAATTAGCAGCCAAGATCATCATGCATGCAGAACACTTTCAGTAGCCTAAAGCGCTGCATAATTGCTACCTAACCCGAAGCTAAGACAATAAGCAGGGCTCAAAAACCTACAACTCCACTCTCTTAAAATCCGCCCCCTCCATAAAGCCCATATGGGGGCCCTCTGCTCCCTGTTAAGGGTACGACCAGCAAAGGGCAGGAAACCTAGCAAAAACAATCTCAGTAAATCTTCCCTCCGGTGGCTCAGAAGGATGTGGGCGGCCGGCACGGGAGCGTACGACCCTCTTTTCGCTTACCGCCTCCATTATTCCCGTCGCTGCCTCCCGCGCTCGGAGAAAAGGAGGTAGCTGCCGCGAAGGTTGCCGCCCGACCATAAGACTGAACTTCCGCCTGGAGGCATCCCTGCCCTCACTTCCGCCAGTAAGGGCTCACGTCAGCGGAAGTGGGTGGAACGGAAAGAAAGGGAAATGTTTCATCCGTGCATAATTGCTTCTCCCAGTCATGCTGAAGCTGGAGATAAATAAAGTCCATTCTACAGAATTAAACTGGAGTAGAGTAGTACGCAGACATAGCTCGGCTTCCAGCTCATCTACAAGAAACAGTTTCCATATTATTAGTAGCATTTTTCACCGGAACGATTACCTGAGCTAGACAGAGAATTACAGGGCAATCGCATACCTGCCTACTCAGAACTAAGTTGCACTGAATTCAGTGGGGCTTTCTCCCAGTTAAAGAGGAGAGAACTGCAGCCTTGGCGCGGAATCCTATGCCTGTATCGACAGAAAAACGTCCCACAATCCCAGTATTCCCTAGCCAGCATGGCTGGACTTTTTTCTGTCAAATGGGCATAGGATCGTTCCCTTAGAGAATTCCTGTCTTGCAACCCAGTAAGAGCCATTGCGTTCAATGGGGCATAGAATGGCAATGTTAGATTCTGCTTGCGGGGGACGATGATTAATCAAAGCTGCACCATTATCACTGGTTTATCCATTGTTTCCTATGAGCTGTCCAGCTGCCAGCTCTTTTATGGGTGGGAGGGAGAGGAGTGAGCAGGAAAACAAGGTCCAGGAAATCTCGCCTTCAGATCATTGAATTGTAATTCTTCCCCAGTTTTATGACAATGACATTCAATGGGCACTTCCGGTTTTTCGTTTGACGTTTGTGAGCAACTTTGCATGGAAAAAATTAGAGTTACACATGAACTTCACTGACACTTCCAGCCTGACTTCGAGTTATGGATGGGTTTGCATGAGAGGTTACCACAGAGATGTGACAAAATTGAGTGACATCATTCTATGAGTATCATGACCAGTTACAGAATTCCCTATGTGATCAATGGCAGCTTTTTCTATCTTTATGAACAATCCAAACAGAGAACCAGGGCACAGGATAGCAATCTGGAGGTACAGTATGTCTCCATTTTGCATTATGCTCCTGCATCACATGTAGGTGTATTTAAATCAACAAAACAAATGAGAGTCTTGTATCTTTGCCTGTCTCTTGCAGGTCGGCTGTGAGACAACAGACACAATGCCTTTCTAAATTATTTTGCTATGCTTCTGAAATAGAGCAATATGAATACTAAGGACTCAACATTTTGAAGAAAAGAACAGAAGCATTGATACAGTTCTCCAAATTTTCTAAAATTAGTTTAAAAGTTATCTACGACTTTTTAATAGATACTGTACTGACCCCCAACTAATTGCACCAGGCACTGAAATGACATGAGAGGATGGACATAGGGATGCAAATGAAGGTCACTCATTGGAAGAATTGTGTAACCAGAGTGGCCATGAAGGAAGTAACTCAGTGATTGAGAAACAGTGAGGCAAACATCAGAGCCATGAAGCCTGTCTGAAGGAATGTGGAGGGGCAAAAAATTTAATTGGCTTGCAAGAAAGTTTGCTACTTCCTACCTCATCCTCCCAGTAGTTTTATGAGACAGGGTCGTAGGACAAGGTGAAGTGAGAGAGGGGTGAACTAGTGAACCTGTAGTTATAAGCACGCAGGCGTAATAGGTTGATGAATATTAACTCACACACCTTGAATAGACAATGGGCTAATTATAATGCACACATGATGTATGTAGATGCATCTAGTGGGATGAGATGGGAGATATGAAGTAGGTGGATGGAAAGACTGTAACCTCCTAGAGGGAAAAGGGGAGGACTATGGCGGCCTGGTTGAGGGGTAAAAGGAGCTGTTTTGTGTGTTTGTACTTTGGAGAGATTCTGATAGAGCAGGGTCTCCCCATCTATTGCAATAAATGAAGGAATCGCCTCACTCTGATGGTAGTCTTGCTTATTTAACTTGAGAAGTATTTTCACAGCTTTTTGCATAACAGCCACATGCTGTTCCAGGAGCTGCACTAACACAACTCATAATGTTAACATTGCTCTGCACAAGCCAGTCACAAGAATTCCTATATACAAGATATAGCATATTGTGTGCTTTACCCCTAGGGACCTGATCCAGCCAAGGCACTTCAGATTTGAGAATCCTTAAGAAGAAACAAAGCCACCAATTATATAGAGTTCTGAATACAGTGATAACCTATGGATTTGGTATATAAAGAAGTGAACAAAAGCTTACACTGCCCTTTTCTGTTTCTGTACTGGTCCTCCTAAATAGGCCAGGGGAT
Source organism: Varanus komodoensis (assembly GCF_004798865.1). Taxonomy (NCBI): domain Eukaryota; kingdom Metazoa; phylum Chordata; class Lepidosauria; order Squamata; family Varanidae; genus Varanus; species Varanus komodoensis. The sequence goes on from NW_025335349.1 coordinate 24,716,547, forward strand.
GCTCCATAGGCCTCCAAAGTTGCCTAGATGAGCGGTGCATCCATTCTTCTCCCCAGGCCAGAACAAAAGGCAATACTTCTTGGCATGGATTTCATCACCTTTCCCTCTATTACAGAACTTGCTAATATATGCACAGGACCCCTTCCTGGGAGATGGGGGTAAAGCTTCTTCAGTAAGGTAAATAATTTTGTTTTCACAGTAAAAGCGGCCCTTATCTGCAAAATGACCAAGGAAAGAAGCTTCACAACAATTAACTCCGCTGATCTTCCTTGAAAGTTGAAGGCCATCAGGTCTTTGCATGACTCCAAGAAACTATGCTGCCCTTTGAACACTGGGAAAGTTCACCACACCTACTTGTTGAACTTTTATAAACCTCCCCATCATGCTTCTGCAGAACCCATACAATGCATTGCACAACTATAACAATGTTCTTATTCCAATGCAAGGAATGGGGCACCTAACCTGCTAGTGATTTGCATATAGACGTTTGGACCAGACAATATGCAACTGGCAGTCCTATTTAAATTTTAGGCTTCAATCCTATACCCGCTTGCCTGGGAATAAGCCACACTGAAGCATACAAGACTTAATTCTGGGAAGGACAGATGGATGGATAGATGGATGGATAGATAGATGATATAATATTACGCTGGCGATTCCTTATCCAGACTGTAGCTGGCACTCTGAACTGCATTAGGATATGGAAACTTCAGTGAAGGAACTTGGAACCAACTTCAGCATTGGAGGCCTGTGAAGTGACTAGAGTGCCCGTCCTAGAGCACACTCTGTCCTGGAGTGCCTTTGACTGTGTAACTCCAAGATACCCCTCCTGCAACAGTAAACAAAACCAGCAGAACCAATTTGGGATCATGATATACCCAGTAGATTGTAAACCTGAGGACAAGGTCTGACCTAAATTGCTCAGGAGTGTGCTCAGCGAGACTTATTTCTGCCTAAACACGCACAGGGTTGCAGTTATATTTTGTCTGCCCTTCACAGTGTTAGAGGTGCTGGTGGCAGTAGAAGTACAGAGAAAAGGAGGAGGAAGAGCTTTCTCTTTATGAGGAGTTGCTTTCAAGCATTTCACTGAAGTACTGAAATGAGACTTACTTCTGCACAGGCACCCATAGGATTACACAGTAAGTCTGCAGTCTTGTGCATAGTAATGCAGGAACAAAAGCCCTACTAAACACAAATCTGCAGAGGATTGGGCTGAATGCCAGTAATATGCAAATCGTGTGCCATGAGATCAATGAATTAAATTATCAAAGGCTCCTTTGATCCCAGAGTGTCACTGTATGATTAACTATTCTGGCCTGGTCTCTCCATGCCTGTTCCCCAACAGCTGGGATGGGGGATCGGGAGTTTAATGTTACACCCTGTGCATGCTTCGGCAGATCCACAAGTCGCAGCATTTCCCTGCAAGCCATGCGGAGAACTGTACTCCCAGTCACACAAGGCAAACACAGCAGAACAATCTTGTCCTCAGAGGAGACTGCCTGTTAAATCCCTGCAGGAATCAGTGCTCTGGACCGGCCCTCTTATGGAGACGGTGGAGTGGAATACGTGACTCAGGCATAAACACAGACAGTCCGCTCTTGTGCAATTTATAAAAAGCCGGCTTGCGGTGTAAGAGTGGAAAAAACCTCCACGTTTACTTTTACACAAAGAAAGACAGAAAATCGCGCTAAGTTTAGAAGACCTGCCCAGGCTGAACGCCGCGTCGCCTGACATTTCCCCGCCCATACGAGGGGCAGAACATAGAATCACATGTTGCAGGTCAAGACAGATGTGGGAACCCGCCTCCTTGCCTGGAAGGATTTAACCAGGGCGCGCACAATCAATGAGTTACGACCTGAAAGCCAGCCAGTGGCAGCAGTTGTGCGCCGACTGGACGCCGCTAGACCTGCGCCGAGTCCCCGGCAAAAGGCGATCCGTGGGTGAGAGCGCGAAAGGAAAGCGGGCGCGTTAGTTTCCCGGGCATTTTGGCTTCCCCTCACCTTTCAGCTTGGAGGCGGGCGGCGGACTCACTCTCGATGAAGCCCCATGTGTGAAGGGCTGCCCAGGCTCCTGCAGGGCTGCAGCACATTTTCCTTAATCCTGCCCTGCTCTTCCCAGGAAGGAAAACCGTGGAGCGGGGCGCGGCAGCATGAAAACAACCCATTGCAAGGTTTCTGATCCGGCGTTGATGGTGTTACCGTGACGTGGCGCGGGGTTGGGGCAAAGAGCGGTTTCGGGGCCCAGCGCATGTGCAGAGTGGAGGGATGCGCTGCGTATCTCTCTCTCCCCCCCCCCCCCCAGCCAGTCGCTTCCTGAACAGCATCAAGAGATTGAGTGTGAGAGCCCTTGGCGTGTAGCTGGGCGGAGGACTAGGACTGGGAGAGCTTAGGTGAAACTTCCCTCGGCCGCAAAGATCCTGGCGTGACTTGGGGCCAGTCCCTGCCTCTCCACCTAGCCTACTTTACAGGGTTGTTGGGTAGATAAACAGGGAACCTTAACGGGTTGATCTCCTTGAATATCACACATACGCAGGGTAACATGGACTATGAATAAGAGATGGAGGGACTCCGTCAAGGAAGCCACAGCCTTGAATTTAGAACAACTAAGTGAGGCTGTCACTAATAGGACATTTTGGAAGGCTTTCATTCACAGGGTCGCCATAAGTCAGAGACAACCTGATGGCACATAGCAACAACATGGACTACGAAATGCTTGCTTCTGGGTGTGAACCTTGCAGGATTTCTTTCAATCTAAACATGAATACAATTATGTCCTGACGTGCCAAAGCAGGAATGAGAAACCTTCCAACATTGTTCCAACATTTGCCTGTGCAAAATGAATACATTTAGAATTAAGGACTTCTGAGCCCAGGAATCAGTTCCGGGTACCAAGATTCAATTGAGCTCATAATTCTGCCACAAACAAATCCACCTCAGGATAATTTAGGGTGGGAATGAGACCTTTTACTGTTGCTTTTGTTAATAGCGAGACATGAATATCTACTGATCTCCTGCAAATCATCCAGTGATCTACCGATACATCTTTCTGTCTACCCTCAAGGGAAAGAGATGGATCCTCTTCTTTCTGTTGTACATTTATAAAGGCAGCAAGGATTTCTAGCAGTTAACTGAAAACAAAATCTTACTCTCACTGTTTCTTGCTGACTGCCTCTTCTTCACCTACACCTGCCACTCAAGGTAGGGATTTAGTATTGTCTCTAATCTCTTCTCTTTACTACTTAATCCATCCCCAGGGAAAGTGGAGAGAACCACTGAGGGCTGTAGAGAGAACTGTGAAGTTTTCACTCTTGAAAATCACAGCTGGCTTCCCTCTAATATTCAGCAGTACTGTATAGCTTTTTATGATGAGATTTGATCTGAGAGGCAAGAGAGAGATGCCAGGATACTTATGGACGTGGCATTTTTTGCTACCACCTCTGCACACATCTCTAGGACTGAGTGACTGACTGCAGGAAACACTTGCGAACAGCCTTTTATGACCTCATAAAGCACCGCTCCGAGCAAACCACCGCATTACTAGCCATCATTAAGATTTTTTTATAGAAGCCAGATGCAAATTTTCAGGGCGGCTGCTGCCATTCACTCCCATTTCTGTCTAGTCCCAGCCCTTCGGGCCTGTGAGTGAGCATGATGGCTTTCTGCTGTCAACTCTTCTTGGTGGAAAGTATATGCTTTATAGGTCTTTATTGACTGAATCAATTCATACATCTTTTATGTATCTAAAAAGGCACCTCAAAGTGATATATAGCATGAAAGCTTAAATTCTCTATATTTCCTTCTTTTAATGCTGGGCAAGTGCATACTTACTCAGACATTAAGTAAAATTGCATGACATTGCACTGTTAGTTCAATTTTCTCTCTCCCTGCCCACCTTAAATAAGTCCCGCTGTAGCATCCTAATTCTTTTTGCTTTCGAGGTTCAATGCTATGTATACCTGGACAGATAAAAAGGACTGCAACTCGAGCACAACTGGCTCAGAAATATTGAGAGATGCAGGACTTTTTTTCTGTTTAAACAGACCCAGGGTTGAGCCCTGAGCTGGCAAACTATGTTGCACTGAAGCAATTACACAGCATCATAGAAATAAGCTTTCCGGGCATCCTTTTTTTTTTACATTTGTGACTACTGCAATCTTCTCTGTATTTTCTTATGCAAAGTTACTTGGAACTAACTGTTGTTCCCTGGGGCTTCCTTCCCATGAGTGTGGGATTCTAGCCTTATGCATTCACATTTTCCTCATGCACTTCCTTGGAAAAGGTTCTCCCCCCACCGCCACCATCCCTCGAATCTCCATTTTTGCAAAAATCCTTTGAGCTCAATGAAGCTGTGAGTGAGAAGCAAGTTTAGTTCGTTTGTCTCTAACAGATTCGGTTTATGCTTTAAAGTATTCATCTGTATCTTGAGGTCCTTTTTTTGATGGATTTTCCTGTAATTTCTGTTCAAGTTTCAATAGCTCATCTATTAATTTAAGTCGTTCTTGTTTGAGTTCCGGCACCTTTTTTTTTTTTTTTACAAAAAAAGCACTGGTTTAGTCCATTTATATTCAAAGAGAGTAGTTCAATTCTTCCTTCCATTATCGAAACAGTATTTATAAAGTATATGTATATCTATCTACATTTAGCCTTCACGCTTCTACCTTTTCAAGTGAGAAGCAAGTTTGTGGGTATGGGGGGGTTTGAAACCTCCCGTCCTGATTCCCTGAATATTTCTCCAGCACAGCAAGGCCCGTCCTCTGTCCCCTGCCCCAGACCATGGCAGCTCTTCTGAGGAGCCTGCTCGCTGCCTCGGAGAAGGCGGCCCGCATTGCCCAGCTGTGCCGCCAGGAAGAGGCGCTCTTCAGCTTGCTCATTGAGGAGAAGAGAGGTGCGGACAAGAACAAGAAGTTCCTGCAGGACTTCAAGACCTTGGCAGACGTGCTCATCCAAGAGGTCATCAAGCATGATGTGGGAAAGGAGGTACCTGCTGGGAAAGGGGCTTCCATCATTGTGGGAAATGGAACCAGGGCTTGCCTGGCACTTCTGGAGCAAGGATCAAGTGTGTCAGGCTCTTTACATTATTTATTCATTTATTATTATTATTATTATTATTATTATTATTATTATTGATTTATTACAAACCTTTATATCCCATCCTTCCGACAAGCACTCAGGATAGCTTACATGGCATAAAATTTAAACAGTACAATAATAAAACCACAGTTCTGAAAACCATATAAAACTGAACCTCATAAACTAAAAAGAAAAGGAAGGAAAAAATGGATGATAGAAAATGAAAAGTGCGACTGTGAGGGGAAAAAAAATATCTTAAAACATCTAAAATCCTGGATTATTAAAATGGTGGTTAAATAAAAAGGTCTTTACCTGGCACTGGAAGGAGTACAACATCGGCACCAGGTGGACCTCTCTGGGAGCGCATAATCCTCCAGATGTGTAAAAAGCCAGGATCCAGTAGGCCAGGATCGTTATCCCCATATTGCAAGTGGAGGACTAAGGTCTGAAGATGGTGGCTTGCCCATGAAAATGCAATTTCTCTGTGGCCAATGTGAGGCTTGAAATGGAGGGACTTCCTGGAGCACAAAGCTGCATGAGCGCTGCCGTTTGCGCAGCCCTCACAGGCAAAGCAGCTTGTCCACCACTGCAGGTTCCAGTGGCAGATGCAAAGCTTTCCCCAAGGCTGGGGGGAGAACTGGATCTAGCCACAGTCTAAGGAGAGCTGCCCAGGCTAATCACTGAGGTTCAAGAGATCTCATCATTTACAAGTCGTTCCAAAATGGCTGCTGTATTAAGGGGCAAAGCCTGAATTATTTGTCTCTAAAAGTGGTGCATCCCAAAGAGGGATGATTTAGAGATGAGCTGAGCGATGGGTGGAGCCAGGGCCAGTCCTGACTATTAGAGGGAGTGAGGAAGTTGCCTAAGGCAGCTGATTCTGCATGTCATGAAAGGCAACACATCAAGAGTGAACCGAATCGCACACATTGCATTTACACTGCCAGGGTGGATGGGGAGACACAGGCAGGAGCTGTGGGTGCTTCCAGATGGTGGCTACTACTGCTAGCAGCCAGAAAAGATTGTGCAGCTGTTCCATTGTTTCCTTAACCTTCTGCAGCAAGGAAAAAGACAGGAGAGGTAGGAGAACACAGGAAGGATGGCAGTGCCATCAGGACCCTCCACAAAATGCCAAGCCTGAGGCAAGGCGATGTTGCAATAAAAATCTCATCTGGAAGTACCCCTGGAGCAGGTGCTAAAATAACGTGGGCAGCCGTGGATGCAACATACTTTTATTACTGAGGATGGGAGCAGGAGAAGCCTTTTGTTGCATCCAAAATCTTAGCCCACCCCCCACCCCCCCACGACATCGCTGCCTGGTTCTTGCAGATCTTATTTGGCCATCAGTCTAGCTAGTCCCCAGTCGCTCAGTCAGGCACCTGGCCTGAGCACACAGATGGAATGAGAAGCTCCACAGAAGCCAATATCCTTGGGGACTTTATAGAGGCACTTCCTGATTCAGCAGTTATAGCTGGGTGTTTCCTCAGTGGCTGAATCTTCCTTCTTGCAAGGAGACCCTTATACACCCTCTGTCTGGTGTATGAGATTTACTCTATCCAGAGACCTGGATTATAAATGATATAAATTTAATATAAATTATAACCCATGCTTTATTTCACCTGCAATCATAATGTAAATGTTGATTAAATAAACCATGGGTTATCATTTGTTGTCATAAACAGGGTTTGTCCGTCGGACATTCAAACAAACAAGCAAACATTTGCAGCCTGTTTTCTCAATCCCAGATTGGTTTTTTACCTCCTCCTTTGACCCCCCGTCCCCCCCACTTGTATCCCAAACTCCTTTGCAGTGTTGTAGTGCTGGCATGTGAAATGGCAAGGGTTGTTTAACCACTTGTGAGTGCTACATCCGCAATCTGGCAAAACAACTGACAGTTCTAGGTTGTTCATGGTTAGCAGACCATGGTTTGTTAGAGCAACCGCATCTATAGATTAGGACTAGATTGGAACCACTCAGAACTCAACAACTGCTAGCTTAAATAAAACATGGGGTAGCATTAAGAGTAAATTGTGGTGAGCTTTCAGTCCTTGCTCAACTTAGAATGAGCTGTCATTGGAAGATGCCAATTCTAACTGTGATTGATCTGGTACCCAGTTGATCCAACGGGATCATCCTGGCATCAGGCACTGCAGGATTGCTGAGCTGAGAATAGCTATGCCCGGGATCAGGCTCATTAGCATGTTCAAGGGTACAGTCCTGTGCATGCCATAAATGTGCAGAATTGTGCCCTAAGCTGAACTCAACTCAACTCTCCCCTCCCCTCTCCTCATCTCCATTCCTTCCCCTTTCCTATTGCTGCTGCTGCCAGTTTCCAGAGCTACAGGAGCATATTCGTGGTGAGGAGTCCAACAAATTTGAAAATGGCCTCGGTGAGTGATGATGCTCTTGCGTGGTGGGAAGAGCGAAAAGAATCGGCCTGTTCTCAGACAAGCCCTTGGCCCTCTGCCTCAGCCTGATCCTTGCAGCAGCTGCTGAGCCTTCTTTTTAGTCATCAGACTACTTCCCCGCCACCAAGCCCCATTTCTTCAGTGAAACCCTCTCCTGAACTGCTCTAGGTTTCCTTGGGCAGCCCAAGTGCCCTTCCAGCATCCTGGTGTGAGGTCCTATGACCTCTATGTCAGTTTGTGTGCCAGGGGGCCCCCAGGCGCTGCAGGGGGCTTGGGGGAAAGTTTTGGGGGTACTCTCTTCAGGCACAAGTGTGAGCCTGGCCTGTTGGGCCTCCCTGTTGACCAGTGTGAGCAAACAACACAGCCTGAAGCAGTCGCCATCAGTCTTAAGAACCAAACTGGAAGTGTTTCTCTGCCTTCCCCGAATGCACGCACGTAACTTTTGCGGCATGTACAAGCACAAGGGGCTGGGGGTTGCTGCTCCTTTCCTTACGGTAGGGAAGACCCAAATCAAGCCTGGTTAGTAGCCCATTCCTGGCCCTTGTCTAGGGGGGGCGAAGGGCCCTCGAACCTCTCAAACTCTGGTTGCCTTGCAGGGGAGACCGTAGTGGTGCAGGTTTGCCCCACCCAGGCGGACACAGCAGCCCTGCTGCAAAAGGTTCTGGACCGGAACCGGAGAGCCGCCGAGTTGCTGGCTGCTGCTGTCCATCAGGAGGTGGTGCTGTCGGACCCGGCACTGGATGGCATTGCTGTAACCATCTCCACAGACAGCCTGGCCGTGTGGATTGACCCCATTGGTAAGGAAGTAAGAGACGGCTTTGTGGGGTGCAAGAGGGTCCCAGGAAGTAGGAGCTTTGACCAGCCTTCCTCAGCCCATGCGCTGGACCAAAGCTCCTGTCACCCCATCCATGCCGTCTGAGGATGATGGGAACTGGAGTCCTGCACATCAGGAATGCACTGGGCTGGGATGGCTGGCTTGGACAATGCGGATGCTTCCGCCAACTTCAGAGGATGGGTGGTGGGCCTGTGGATTGGGTTATATAAGACGGGGTCACCTCCTGCCTTCACACCCACCTCGGCTGCAGGGCTATCAAGTGGAGCGGTGTCTGGTCTGGCGGAAGAGCTCGCCTCTCTCAAGCAGTCATCTTCTCCCAGCCCTTCCACCTCAGTGCATGTGGTCCCTTGACAAACCGTCTTTGTGAGGTGCACCTCAATACACCCTCAGATCTAAACCAAAATATATAACTTGGGAATACGACAGCGATAAAAGATGTTGGAGGCATGGATCATATCTACATACCTCCGCCAGGAAACAGTGCCTGACTGATGCTCCAGGTCAAGGATGCACTTGCTGGTAGACTCAGGATTGTTGCTGAATTGCCCTCTCGGAGATGCCAAGGACTGCACCCTCAGGCCACTTCTCTGCAGAGACCTCGCTCTGCCAATGGGCTATGATCCCGTGGGCCCGAGAGCCTTCCCCGTCAGCTGTTACCCCATCCTTGAGATGCCACACACTGAACCAAGGACCTTCTTTTGCATATAAATTGTGGGCATATAAAACCGCTGAGCTGTGGCCCCTCCACTCCCCCTATGGAGAACTACAGTTTAGCCAGCACAGAGCACGAGGAGGAGGAAGAGGAGGGCTTTTCATTTCTCGGTGGCCCAAGAGCCAAAGCGGACTGGGCGGTTTGCAACAACTCCTGCTCTCTCTCCTCAGATTCCACCAATCAGTACATCCGTGGCTGTGGCAACGTGCTGCCTGTGGATGGCATCTACCCATCCGGGCTCCACTCAGCACTGGTGCTGATAGGGGCGTACAGCCGCCAGTCAGGAGAACCTGTCCTAGGCATCATCAATGAGCCCTTCTTCCAGGAAGCCCTGCCAGCACACGGGTAATCACGGCACTGACGGGACCCTCTTTCGCAAAAGGGCCAAGCTGGCTACCCTACCAAATACCAGGCGGCTTAGCCCGTAGTCGTTCCCTTGTACTACAGAGATGTCTCCATGCATGCAGATGGTGGAGGGCCACCCTGAGAGCAAGTCTGGTCTAGCGCTTGGAGTGCCAGACTGGGCCCTAGAAGGCTCAGCCTCTAGACCCCACCTTGGCCTCCACTTGTCTTAGGTGACCGGCTCTCAGCCTAACCCCAAAGCGCTGCTCTGAGGGTACAAGAGAGAAGGATCACGTAAGCCGCCTTGGCTTCCTTGCAAATGAAATAATATAGATCTACGTATAATAGCAAATACATTTTAGGGAGAGGAAAGAGGGGGATGTATCCAGTGTTAGTCTGATGTAAGCCCCATTCATTTCAGTGGGTCTGTTCTAAGTTGGACAAACGTAATATAACCCAGGATAACCACAAGCTCACTACTGTGAGGTTTTGTTTACATTCGTGTTTGCTCTGGAGAAGCTACCTTTTACTTACTCGGACCCTAATAGGGAGGCCTTGCCCATGCCCTGATTGCAGACATGTCTGCACACAGATCCTATCCAGTGGAGACCTGAATGCACCAACTACACCACTGCAGGCATTTTTGATAGACTCCAAGGAGCAAGCCACAGCTTGCCACATAGGAAAAATCAAGCTCACAAACAGACTGACCATTAAAAAAATCCCTACAAACTGGTTCTGGTAGCAGGAATTCTAAAAGAGATTCCTCCTACTCCCGTTCTCCCTTTATCTTCCTGCAAATCATGCATTGCTGCCTCAGAGCTTTGCTTTCTGCTCATGCAACATCGGCAGCCACCCCAGCCATTTTCCTTCCACCCACAGCAAAGTTTTTGCCATGACTGGGAAGCTTGGTCACCGCACGGCTTCTTCCCCCATCCTCTGCTCGACATGCACCCTTGGTGGCTTTTCTTCACAAGCCTTCCCTGACTGCCTTCTCTTTCCATTTGCAGGTGGCAGAGCAAATACCACTGGGGCATTTCCTACAGAGGCACCCACCTGAGCTCGCTGAGCCGGCCCCAGCTACAGGCTTCCCCCCGCGTGGTGCTGAGCACCAACGAGAAAGTGGGGCTGCAGAAGGCGCTGGCTCCCCTCTGCGGCGAGCAGCTCTGCTTTGCCTCGGGCGCCGGGTACAAGATGCTGTGTGTGGCCCTGGGCCTGGCAGATGCTTACGTGCTCTCAGAAGGCAGCACCTTCAAGTGGGACTCCTGTGGCCCCCATGCCATCCTGCAGGCCCTCGGGGGAGGCATCGTTGACCTCTCGGCAGCCTTGCAGGCATGGCGTGCCGGGCAGGGCAAGCAGCTGCCTGAACTAACCTACCACAAGCCTCTGGAGGGCTCTGTGGGCGCTGACTGCTGGGCCAACCAAGGGGGCCTGGTGGCCTATGTCCACCCAGAGCACCTGGAGGCTGTGATGGCCACCCTGGCAGCTGCGGCTGATGCCTTCTAGAGTGCCTTCTCTGGGCAGGGGAGAATTGACCAAGACGTTCATCTCAGCAGAGGAAGAGGAAGCTTCTCCGCAAGCACCGGACTCTGTGGCTCAGACTTCCTTGCTGTGGGACCAATCCGTTATCTTTGGAGGCAACATGCAAGCATGGGATGGGGTGACACCTGCGACATCAGGCCTCTCTGTGCTGTTTTTGTTTGTGGAAGCATCACTTCCGGACAAGGCAGGCATTGTTGTGGGAGGACCTTAAATTGCTCCTTTGCCGCAAACCTGCTAGATATGTTGTTCTTCTCATACGGGCAATATGAGCCGCGCTTAACATGGTAAATACGCATTGGGGCCATTCCATAGTTTCCTTATATACTTGCTTTAGCTCTCACTGGGGGCCTCCAGATGAGGCTTTTTTGTGTAGTCACCTTGCCTTCTTCATCAAAGTTCCTGGTGGTGCTGGGGCTGGGTCCAGACCATGGCATCTTTGATGCATAGCTCTCTTACATTGCCCACCTCCTTACTCTGCCTCTTTTCTTACTGGGAAAAAGATCCATTAATAAAAAAAGGAATAGCTGCACAATACCTTTTGACTGTTAGTGTTAGAAGTCCTTTATCTAGAAGCAGCCTCCGGCCCAGTTTTCACATAAGAGGAAGCCACCATGGGTGAATTTTCTTGCAGACCATGGCTTGTTATTACATGAGAATCTGGCAAGGGTGGGTTGTTAGTGTGGTTGACAAGCCACCCACAATCCTCAAATAGCCCATGGGTTCCAGGTGCTTGTCAAGCATCCTAACAACCCACCCTCTCCAAGTTTACATGTAGGGACAGGTTGCCGTGTGTCCCTGCCATGATTTGAATATTCAGAATGGTGGATGCTGCCCCAGCAAGAGACCCTGTGAGGAAACTCACCCATGGTGGCTTCCATGTTACCTGCAAACCAAGTCATTGCCCCTACCATCTTGCATAGTGAACTGGGCTGCACTGGTGTCTTTTTCCATGGCGTGCCTGCTCACTTTCTTTATGACACACAGTCTGAACTGCATAGCTTGATCCAACTGGGGCTAGTGTATGAATTGTCCTGCTTCATGCTATGAAGAAAAACCAGAGGGCCTGCAGGCCCTTTCTGGGTCCATGTCTATATTACAACCTTACTTAAGTGGTTTAAGACATTCTCTCTCAAACAGGGAATCTTGGGAGTTGTAGTGCTGAAGTTTCTCATAGAGAATTCCTCAGGGTGCTTTGGAAGGAACCATAGCAGTTGAATGAATATACAATCAATATAAATATATAGTTTACCTATGTACTGTGACAATTCATTTGTTGTCATTTCCTTATAACCAGAATTTTACAGAGACTAACTGAAATGGATATGTATTTTTATTTTTATTTTATCCCTCTATTTTTATTTTCAGTGTAAGTTTCCATCTCATATGGTTTGGAAATTTATATTTTTAACAGGCAAACAGCATGAGGAAAAAAGTCAGTGGGAGAGTCATAATTCTTTCTGTCATTAATTCAAATATTTGGAATCAGAATAAAGCCAGACTCTTACACGTGCCTGGATGGAAACAAAGTTGTATTGCTCCCAACATTCCTTAGCCAGGTGTGCTGGACCTCCTTTCATCATGCTGGGCATTAGTAGACTTCCTTTAAACATGCAGAGGATTGCCCCATAAGTAAATGAAAGTTGAACAACGTGGTATGGAACTATTTAATCTGATTGCTATAACCAGTGAAGAATATGGTTTCTTTGACTTTTTAAAAGTTTACTTTTACTTTTTATAATAGTTGCACAATGTTTAATAGTAATAAGATCTGAATTGCTTACAGTATCATTAGATTTTATTTTTACAGTCAGTATTTCTGGAATATTGAATATAGCATAATAAATAATAAACAGTACACTTGGAAAACATAAGCATTGTCTTCTGTTACGAAGACTAACTTACAATAAATATATTTCTTGCAATTTTGTAAAAGGTGATTATACCTTTAAAAGCAAAAACAACGATAACCTCATCTGCTTAAATAATACGAGATCAAACTTGAAATCAGGCTGAAACAACAAATCTGTGAGAGCAGCAGTAACGTCAGCCAAATACAAGCCCATCCTTGAATAAATACACGTCTGGAGAGCTCTAGGCCAGAGCACGCTTTTCAGGGTGTGCTTCTGTGCTTTAGCTGCACTGGCTTAGCGGCTCTAGGATGTGGCAGACGCTCCACTGTGCTGGCACACCAACATGGTGGCACAACCTCCCAATGGTGGGTCCTTCTGCCAGTGAAGATATCCTGATGGATTGGCCAAAATGGCTGTCGGAGGAACATGAGCAGCACTGGGAAGAAGCATGCTTGTATCCTGCGCTCCTCTGCCAGATCACAGCCATGACTTTGCAGCTCGAGAGCAGCCCCAGACGTGGTGTGAGGCATCAAGGGCAGCACATGGGTGTCGACGGTGGCACAGTGCCTGATTGGTGGTCCCTGCTTGTGTTTCTGAGGGTGGTGGAGGCGCACCTGCTGTTCTTATGACTTTTTGCATTTCCTGGCTGTGTTCTTGGCATTGTTGTGGCTCATTGCCCCTCCAGGACTGAGCACAAGCACAAGACAGCAGCTATTTTGTGGGCAGACGGGCAGCATTTCTTTCTTCTTCCATCAGTGTGGTTAGCAGACAGGACTGTTCTGCCCACCTACCACCCCCAAGGCCTAGATATTTCCTGTTTAAAAGGTAACAATGGCAAAACAATGACTTCTGTTGCTTTGGTGCTAAAGTAATCTAAGATCGCAGCCTTAGTCTGGCTAAAAAGCTAGTGCATGTTGTCCACTGGCGGTCTAAAAAACCATGTTGATCTTCGTAGCTTGATCACATGCATAATTGCGCAGAAGAACCCCATGGAGCTAAATAGACCCTCGTTCCACTTGTTTAGGGATGTTCAGTCATCTGCTCCACTGCCAAAGCTGCATCCAAGGAGCTAGAGAGCCAAGGTCTCACTCCAACATGATTGTTGATGATTGGAAACAGCTCTCTGCTTCCTGAGCACAAGATACAGGATGGTTTAGAAATCCTAGGTAATTACCCTCACAGGCCGAAAGGCCGTTGATGCAAATGCCCCTCATTCCCATTAGAAGTCATCAGTGTCCACAAGATGGCACTATGGCTCTCCCTACTGGAGTGATATTTCTGTGCCAGCTGCTAGCCAGAGGGCCTTGGGGGAACTCGCTTTTCACCCCTGACTGAGCATTTAGTAACATAAAGCCAACTTAATTTTATGTTCACCTGTTGCATTTTTTTCTTTAAACTGGGAAGCTAACAACAGAAAGGGATTGTAGTCAAATCCTGGTTGGAAAAAACTGCTGTCTGCTTTCTGTGCCAGCAGAGACTTTTAGTGCAGACATAATATTCAGCATTCTGAACACATGTTTTTTAAATCATATTTGCATTTTGTATTTTTGTGTGGTATGAATTCTTAACTGCCTAGAGGGCTTCAAGTACTGGGCATACAGAAATGAAATTAATAATAATCTTCACCTCAGCCTCTTTCCAAAAAATGCTTTTTAAAAAAAGAAGTAAAATGTCTCATTTTGACTAGGAAGGCAAGCCAGTTGGGCAATGTCAAAATCTCAGCAGAAAGGTTGAGTAATATTTCAAAGTAAGGCAGGATGTGGGCTTCAATATCCTGCATAGTTTACTGATTCTTCATATACTTAGCAAATATGGATTAATTTATAGAATCCTATTTCATTTCTAAAGAGGTTGTGGAATCCCATTTTCTTGCCACAGAATTTTAAAGCACAGGCCATAAGTACACTGCTGGCTCTGTTTCATACCCTCAAAATACAACTGTTCAATATTTATTTATTAGATTTATATCCTGCTTTTTCTTAGAAGAAACTCAAAGTGGCTTGCAGCTCCTCCTGCTCTCAATCTTATCCCCACAGCAACAACCCTGTGAGGTAGGCTGGGTTGAGAGTCTGTGATTGGCCCAAAGTCACCCGGTGGGCTCCACGGCCGTGTCCCAGTCCTGCGCCCTTCACACTACACCACACTGGCTCTCAGTCACTCGGCAGACCCCACTCTGTGCATGTGTGTATGGATTTTCCATATGGTTCCGGCAGACCCAGATCAGTGCTTTTGAAGGTGAGGTGGGAGGAGGGCAGAAGCTTAGCAGGTGGGGTTCACAACTCAGCCGAAACCCATGGACAGGTTAGTGTGCCATGTAGGATAACAATTAACAGTTAGGTAAACTAACCCTGTGGCAGCATAATAAATGCCTCTGCTTCTAATACTGCAGAAAAGGGATAATGAACAAAGTATTATGGACACTTTTCAGAGAAGAGGGTTTCCAGTTTCAAGAGACCAAATGCATTTTCTTAACAAAGTATAGTAAGAGGAAGCAGCTTATGTAGCTGCAATTCTACACTTACTTTCCTGGAAACACACCCTGTGGAACTTAATGGGACTTTCTTCTTAGTACTCATGTACATAATTACTTTGTTGGTAATTTTATAGTAACTTGTGCTCTGCAGATTATGAATCTGTGTAATCAGAGAGCCAGTGGGGTGCATAATGGTTAGCACTGGTCTGGGGATGAGCTGTGAAGCTCATTGAGTGACCTTTGGCCAGTCACTCTCAGACTAAGCCACCTCTCACGGTTGTGGTGAGGATAAAAAGGAGGAGAAGGATTATGTAAGTTGCTTTGGATTCTGGTAGAAAAAGGTGGGATAGCCATATCATTAATAAATAACAAAAGCCGGACTGGGCACGCAACCCCACCCTGGCCATTTTGCAGCCTCCCTTGCTCCTGCTGAGTTTGCTGCAGCAGCAGCTTAAAAAGCAGCAGTTTTGGAGGAAAAGGCTTACGCAGAGAGTGCCTCTTATTTGGAAGCGGAATTGTACTCCCAGAAGCCTTCTGGAGGTGCAGTTCTACTTGAAACAAGGCCCTGGCCCCTGCATGAGGGGAGGGAGTTGCTTCCACCGCAGGCATCCCTGAGAATTGTCCATTACTGATTTTTTAAAATGCATTTTTTTTCTGTAGGTTTAACATTCTTTGAGCTTTTTAACTATAGTTTGATCATTTTCTCTGATATGAGTTTGTGTGTGAAATAGCAATTCAAATCTATGTTTGTGATTCCAAGAAGTAAGGGCTGTCCACATTTTCTCTGTGAAGATTGGGAAATGATGGATAGGATAATTTTGTTTCCCCCTAAGAATAGGCTGGTAGCACTCACTGTACTGACCCAGAATGAGACAATGACCTCAGAAAGCCAATAAGGAGCGGGAAGAAGGGGAAGGCATCAATGGCAGCTTCCAGGTTGGTCCTCCTAAACTCTCTGGAGGGTCTCCTCTTTTGATAGAAAGAATTAGGTACACCACCTGGCCTGAGCCCCCAAAACTAGGTTGCAGCATCAGGTGTGATGGAGATGCTCTCCCAGTGCCATTGTTAGAAGAAGAATCAACTAGCAATCCAGTCAACTTCTGTACATGAAGCCTTCTTCTTCTTCTTCACCTTAGGCTTCAGATGACCTGGGGCAGGATGGGTATTGTTGTTTAAAGTAATTCACAATGCAGGATTATTATTACAGAATGCACACATCTCTCGTGAGACTTTTTCAGTGACAAGAACCTTTGAGGAATACCCCTGTGAGTAGTGCTATGAGGATTAGTTCTGGAGATGTGCGTGTACAAGCGAGATACGTGATAAAACAGTTCACCAAGATGCCAACTCTGTATTAAAAGCTCCTTGGCTCCTCCTGCCTATCAGTTCAGCCAGGATGTCTAGTCATAGCTACTCTGTTGCCAGAAATGCTTCAGACAAGATAAGCTTCTGAGAAATCCAATAAATTGAAGCAGAAATAGCGAGTGAGAGAAGCAGTCTTCCGCCAAGTGTTGTATCAAAACTGCACGCAGGTGCTAAGAGGAGAAAACTGAGAAACCTCAACTAAGTTCACAGCCTCATCCTGTGTAGAGTTAAACACCTCTAACTGTATGGTTTAAATGGGCTTGGTCGGGCGTGCTTCATTCTGCAGGAGAAGGGCCACGCTAAGAGTGGTTCCTGGTTCGCAGGGTGTCCTTGGGGCCAAGACAATTCCTTCCCCGTGCTTTCAGTTCCCTTTCAAGAGCAATGACAATGCAGAACGTTGGGTCAGCATTGGCAAACGCCCACCCTATTTAGCTCGGTGCCTTCTGTGTATGTGTTCTGCAACACCATGCAAATTGCTTTCAGGGGCAAACCACAAACATTAAACATTCTGCTTCCCAGTGATCTTATTCTAAGATATATTTCTTCAGGGCTGCAGAGCTGGCTCGGGCGAGTGAGTTCGCTGACAGGGATCCTTCGCTCCCATAAGCTGCACTGGCACAGTGTCAGTAAGGACACCCGGCTCTGCTCCTGTCAGTGCCATCACTGAAGACACAGTAAAACCAGCTGTGACGCTGGAGCAGGATGGCCGGTTTTAAGGATGGCCACAGAGGTTAATTTCCAAACCAGGGGTTTGCGTTTGTTTTGGAAAATCTGCTTTATGCTTGGGATGCCCCCTTTGCTAATGTTTGTGGCAGCTTAGCAAGGGAAGCTGCTCTCACACACTCAGAGCACTGGTTCAGTATTGATTTGTGCAGTGTTTGAGTGCCTTGGCTAAAATTAAACCCTGCACAGCACAGGAGGAAGACACTTGGCAAATCTTCCCTGCTAATGGCAGTCTTTGGTGTTTATGACCCACTCTTTCAAGGAGTCAAATTCCATAGCTTTGGGAATTCAGGTCTGTGTGTGTTTCAGTAAGTAGCAGATAAAAGGGGAAATGACACAATTATTGTTGTGGGAGTGCTGGGAAAGAGGGGAGCAAGTAACCAAAGTGGCAAATAGGATAAAGCCGGTGCTGCTTGCCTGATAAACACTAAATTGTTACCTTCTAAAAATGTCACATTCACTTAGTCCTTGAACTTGTAGATAGTCTATGGAACCCATCACAACAATTCTGGCCAGGGCGACTTATTTTATATTGTTATTTCTTGTATTTTAATTTTCTGTTGTGAGCCGCCCCGAGGCTTCAGCGAATGGGGAGGCATAGAAATGTTTTAATAAATAAATAAATAAATTCACCAGAGTATGGGGCAAGAGGACGCCAGGATTTTACCACTGGATTTTAATGATTTAATAAATCAATAAATAAGCAAACAAAAGGAAATGCTTGTTTCAGACAAAGTATAGTTACGCTATGGGATTAACTACCGCATGAGGTAGAGATGGCCACCAGTTTGGCTGGCTTTAAAAGGTAACTGGTCAGATTCATGGAAGACACAGCTATGACAACTAGTTCTGATAGTTATATGCACTCTCTAGTATCAGAGGACAAATGCCTATATACACCAGTGCTGAGAAACATGGGCAAGAGGGTGCTGCTGCGCTCACGTCCTGTTTGCGGGATGCACGTGGAGAGCTGGTTGACCGCAATGTGAATAGACTGCTGGACCAGAGAGATCCTTGGCCGATCCAGCACAGCTCTTCTATGTTCCTGGTGTGACTACTCAACACTGTCTCTTGGAGTGTGGTAGTGATGGTGTTAATACAAAACCTTGAGACACTGCACCCAAGAGGACAGAATGGAATAACCTAAATGCAACATGGGTGCTGCATTTGTGGACTGCTAGTTTAATACCTCTGCTGCTTGATTGTTGCATAAGAGGCATGCTGGATCAGGCCTGGCAAGTATCAGGTCCACGAGCAAAACAGGATGCCCACACTCGTGTTTGCTGGCCATGGCATGGAATGCTGCTTCACGCTGGTAATAGGCAGTCTTCATGACTATACTGACACGCTTGCAGTTCGTGAAAGTTCTTGGAAATCTGTTCCCTTTCTGGTTTTGGGGAAGAAGACATGGACCAGAAGAGGGGAAGAAGGTTTTTAAGGTGGAAAATATTTAAAAACTCACCACGTATTTATTTATTTATTTATTTAAAATGTATCTTGGAGCTCAGCGAGCTGCCTTGGGTCCTTTACAAGGGGAAGAAAGGGGAATGCAATAATAACAGTGGCAAAGATTCTAAGAAAGAAAAACCCAGCAAACACCAATCTAAGCCTAAACCTCCAACACACAACTGCAGTTGCAACCTAGTCCAATAAAAGGAGAGGGGGAAAGCCAGAGTAAAGTAGTAAGACTTCAGAGCCTCCTAAAAGACTTTCATGATGGGCTCTGGCAATTCCCCAGTGGCAACTTATTCCAAAGGTGTGGACCCCTGCAGAAAAGGCCCTCTCTTGTAGCTGTCCACCTAACTACACTCACCAGTGAGCAAATAAGGAGGATTTCTCTGGCTGATCCTAAACTGCAGGCAGATTGATAAAGGCGGAGTCATATGATTTGTTCTCAAACCATTTAGGACGGTAAAGGTGGAATCAGGTCTTAGAAACACACCTGTCATTGGTACAGCTGGCACAGTACCAGCATTGGATGATCTGATCACCTCACCTCCATTAAGCTATTATTAATAATGGCTCGGATCCGTGTCAGCCATATGGACAGACATCTGAGAAGGATGATTTCACTTGGAGTCCGGCACTGAGCAGAGGGCTGGCCCCGGTGACCCCCTCCAACTCTGCTATTCGGTGATCGTGGCCTGAAGGTATAAGCGCAGAACTAACGCAAAAACTGCCCCGCCTCAATCACGAACTAGCTGACCAATCAAAAGAGTTCTTTGCCCGTGCGGCTCCGCCCATCTAGAACGGGAAAAGAATACAGACAGGCAGGGCTTTCGCCGTTGCTTCGCGTCATTATCTAAGCAGAGCAGCTGCCCAATCAGAACTGGAGGGGCGGAAGCTTTGCCTTCCTTCCGTCCCCGCCTCCTATGCTTTCGCCCAATGCTGCAAGGCAGGGAGGGCGTGGTTACTTCGTAGTTAGTGCCTCCCTTGGAACCTCCTCCTCCAATCAACTGGGCTTTCCATGGTGCCGCGCCTCCCTGGTCCATGACTGCAACAGCCGCGGGAGGTTGGGAGTTGCTGGCTTAGCCGCAGAGCGCGAAGCGAGGTGGACCTCGTTGTCCAGTCCGTCCGCTATGGAGCAGGGCCCGGAGCAGGAAGCTGCGGCGCCCGCGGCGGATCCGGGCCCGGAGGTCTCCTCCGGCTCGCGTTTGCCGGGGGGCATAGGATCTGCGGAAGCCTTGGCGGCGCTGGGCGCGATCGGGCGGCGCTTGCTCTGGCTGCTGCCCGTGTACCTGGCGGGCCGGGCGGGGCTCAGCCTGGGCTTCGTGGTGGCCGGCGTGGCTCTGTACATGGGCTGGCGGGGCCGACGGATGGGCAAGGAGCGGTCTCTGCGGGCCGCTGGATTGCTCCTGGGCGATGAAGAGGCGGCGGTGAGCGCCACGAATCTTGGCCGAAGTCTGGGTCAGAGCGAGCTGCCCGCCTGGGTAAGAGCGACTCGCCCCTTCTCTTTCCAGATTTAGTTAGGAACAAGGATGGTGTAGTAGGAGGATTCTTCCCTACGATCCCTTTAGCTTGTGCCCGGATCAGTACAGGGGCGGCGGGAGTGTGCGGCTAACTGGGACGACTTTCCGACCCCGAGGTTTGATCCATCGCCACATGCACACGCCGGATCCTCTGACCCTGGATGCGATCATCTGCAGATACTACCCTTTCCGCATGTACGGCTGCTTACGTGGATTGCAATCTTCTGCTGCGAATCATTGCTTTGGCTACCGTTTTTAACCCAGCTAAATTGAGGGTGGTAATCCCACCCAACCATAGCAACACAGGCACAAATTACTTGCCGGTTAAAATACCAGTTTGTTTAAGTTTTCCTGCCCACCCACATCCAGATTCCTGCCCCACCTTTATTCCATCATGGGACCTAAAGCAGTATCCAAGGGATTCTCAGGTTATCTCTTGGACCCAGACTTGTTTAGAGCCACATCATGTGCCCACCAGTCCTATCCTGGGATCTTCCCTTCTTACTTCGGGGGACTGTACAAGTTCTGGTTGACTTGAGTGGCGTGATTCTGAGTTATCCATTGGGGTAGCCCTCCAGATGTTTTGAATTTCAGCACCCATGAGCCCCAGCTCACACAGTCAGAGGCCAGTCATTTTTGACATGGTTGAACTTCATCTGGAGGGAACTCAGTTACCTCTCCCTGGGATGCCCCATTGTATGCCTTCCTTTTAATTCCAGCCCTGCCCAGGTCCTGCTTGCCCCTTGCCAGGTTTCTTATGGGGAAAGTATTCTAGACTCTGGCCTGGGGAAAAGGAATGCCAGTGGATGAGCCTCCCTGCTTGTTCTTGCCTTCCCTGGGTGTTGCCCCTTGCCACTAGCCTCAGGCCACACTGCATCTGCAGTAATAGTGGCCTTTCTTGCAAGGATGTTGTAAGGATTAAGACAGGATAATGTATGTAAAGTGTGCTGGACAATATGAATCCAAGCTATTATTATTAGGCTGTAGTACAGACCTGGGCATTGTACGGCCCGCGGGCCACATCCGGCCTGGTGGCTGACCCTGACTGGCCCGCATGAGGTCACTGGCAAATTAAAAGTCAATGCAAATATATATCGTCGTAATATCAATGCAAGCAATGCAACTGCACTGCTTTTATTTTGAAGGATCTGCTAAAATGAATTGAATTTATTGCTTTTCATGTAATGTTAATGTTTTTGTGAATATTCATTAAATAGTGTTGTTCTGTGCTCCACATTTTCATTGTATCATTGTAATGTTTCATTTACTGTTTTTATAGAGATATAGATTGAGCAGAGCTGTAAGTGTAGTGGTCCAGCCCTTAACAACTGTCAAAGTTTCTCATGTGGCCCCATAGGAAAATTAATTGCCCACCCCTGCTGTAGTAGTAACTCTTTGGCCTTACACCCTGACAACTTCCTCTGGTATTCCTGTCTTGAATAGAAGGAAGTTTAGCACTATTATCCTGTAACTTTCCATGACAAAATGTTTAGTATGGAAGAGAAACATGGAGAGGGGGGAGGAAGATGCCCCTACAGTATCTCTGATTGCTGCAGCTTGAGGAAAAAGGGCTGTGCATGCTGCTTGCAAGGTAGTTGCTGTATCTTAGCATCTCCCTTGTACTTGCAAGTGGTATGTTTTCCGGCCTTTCATCTCTGATGCTTCCCTTAGATCCATAATTCTTTAATTAATTTATTTATTTCATTTATATGCCACCCCAATAGCCCAGAGGGCTATTACAGACATTCCATCGTTACATATTCTGTTTCCATATTTTACTCTCCCGACAACTTCCTCTAGGAGCCTGCATCCCTGGAGAGACTCCCATTTGGCTTTCCTTCTTTCTCTGCCACTTTTAAAAATCTGCAATGACTTACTTCCTAACATGTGTAGATGCCCATCCTGGAGGCCGTGTGTTCTTTCCCATCCTTCCACCCAAATACCCTATTGCTTTTACCAGCAGTTTTCATAATATACCAGCTTACTGGCATTGTCATCAACATTTCCTATCCTGTTCCTTTCCAGAGAAGCATTAAAAAGGGGTGAACTAAGGGACAAGTATATCTGAATAGAAAAAGAGGAAAAGGCTCAGCAGGTAGCTTTGTGCCAGAATCTGCCTGCATCTCTGGGTATCGGCTGTATCTCTCCACACCTCTCAGTTCCTTAGCTAGTATTGATCTGGGTGTGCTAATGTAAGGTTAGACCAACCTCCCTTTCAGCTAGCTAAACACATACTAGTGCAGGACAATAGAAGATGTCCAAACAGACTATTAATTAACCTATGCACAGAAAAGGACTGTCCCTTTGTCTTTATCTTACATGTTTCACCGAGTATAACGTTTTGCAGGTTTGAGATCTGACTTAATGCCACTGGATATGCAAAGGGTCCAAATATTTGGTTGTTGAGAATAATACAGGGAACGCCTTTGTAACTGGTCTTATAGCATCTTCATCCAGGGTGAGTTCACAGGTTATGATTTAGAGCACAACGCTGCATGAGCAGAAGCCCATTCATACGACAGGATGTCACCATCCTGTCTTCCATTGCATGCTGCACGCAGATCTGCTCCAGAAGGTCCCCCAGTCCTCTGGAGCAGAGTTGGGGGTGGGAGGAGAGGGTGCAGAAGAGAAAAGAAATCCAATTTGCCAGCAGTTTCCCTTCCACTGGTGGAACGGCACCGATGGCTACACTCGTTATCCACATGCTAATTGCTGCTATTACATGATACGCTTGATATGCAAGACTGGCATTGCAGGCTTCTTGCTGCGTGAAGTATTGTCTCCTCAGGCAATTAGTTTCCCATGGGAGACAGTGATGGAATGTGATAGC
This sequence comes from Varanus komodoensis, assembly GCF_004798865.1. Lineage (NCBI taxonomy): Eukaryota > Metazoa > Chordata > Lepidosauria > Squamata > Varanidae > Varanus > Varanus komodoensis. The sequence goes on from NW_025335349.1 coordinate 24,739,662, forward strand.
TCACTTCTGCGATGAAATGGAATGTGAACTTGCCCTTGGTTAACCGTAGCCGGAGCCTTGTGCACAAACCGTGAGCTCCGTATTGCTCCAGGAGGGGCAATCCTCACACACTATTTGGCTAGCTGCTCAGTTCAGCACTAATGTGGCTGAAATGCATCCTGGCTTGTCTTAAAGGCATTTTTTTAACTGCGCAGAAGCTGGAATCACACAGCACACTGAATATGTAATTGGCACATGTTTAGTTCCACCCACTTTCCCTGTAATTGCTAGCGTAGCTTACTGATGTGCTAAACGTTGAGGGTTCCTGTCCTCTTCAACAGAGGCCTCTAATGTGGATAGGAAATACCTGGATATGTTGCCCCAAATGTTAGAGCTCAAAAGTAGAATGAAATGTGTTACTGCAGTTTTTGCAGCCCTCATTTAATGTTAATTTTAGGTTTGAATATCCCTAATGGGACGCTATCTAATGGTCAAATTTTTCACATCACCTTTCCCAGCCTGGTATCTTCCAGATGCGCTGCCATTACCAACCAGTTGCAGGTTAGCTAGCTGATTCTTTGTGTTGATCTGGTTTTGCGTGTTACAGCTTAACTTTAAATAACCCCATCTGATCTTGTATTCCCTTCACATGCCTTATCATTATTCTACATTTCCTTCCTATGTGACAAGTGGCATAAAATAAGATAAGGAGGTTATGAATGAAGATAGTGCTGCATGCTCAGATCCGTTGTGGCCGGGGGTTTTTCCTCTTTCTTTTCTGCTTCCCCGGCCCAGGAACCTTGTGGCTGATAAGGAGCAGCACTTAGCACAGTAGAGAAAAATGTAGAAAGTGCCATGCTATGGAGGAGATGGCCCTGGATAGGGGAGCGCCTTTGCAAGGAGCCCTCAGCACCCTTGTTGCAGCAGGGAACGGAAAAGTGAGATCTTTCTCTGCACGGTTTAGTGTGATGGGTGTGGTCTGGTCATTCAGCAGCCTTAGATTCGGTAGGGATGTAAAGGGCTGCAGCAGCTAAGCAGGCACTTCGTTCAAAGTCTGGGAAGTCTTGGCTCAAGCAGATAAAATTTTGGGGCAGAGGTAACTCATAGATCTTGTTAACAGAGGCCAGGGCAGGATTCTGGAGTGTTTTCTGCTTAGAAATCCCCATCTCTGCCAAGGCAATCTGCCTGTTATGTCAAAGGAAGCTAAAATCTGTAACATGTACGGATTATGGGCTTTATGTGGTTTTGTTTTTATTCGAGTCAAAACAGGTATTGCCCAGATCGTAGGTAGCAACAGCCCGTGGTTTAAACAGTCAGCTCAGTTGTAGTTGTTGGGGGTAATGTGTGGTTTCTTGTAGGGTTAACTGCTGGATTGTTCAGTCCCCCAGTTAACCACTGGTCAGAGTTTGAATGTCACACTCGGCCAACTGACTGGGTGGAAGTGCAGGTGTGCAGGAGGCAGCATGCTCTCCCCAGTTCCTCCATGATCAACCACAGGTTGTTTAAACCATGGACTGTTGTATGTGGATTATGTTATTACTGTGACTTGCAGCTACACATTTTTCAGTTTCACCCTAGAGCTGGTGCAGAGCCCATGACTGAGAACTTGAAAGCTCCTCCTGCCTCTCATGCCAGGGTCCTGAGCTGCCTTGGGCCCCCACACCTAATGTAGAGCAAAAAGGGAGCGGGGAGATGTATCTGCTAGATGCAGATTTCTAGCTGTTCATGTTTTTGGTCATAGGAAAAGGCAAGGAGTTCCAAAGCGCTGGCTGCTCTGGGTGCAGCACATTTGCCCCCTTTCAAAATGCTTTCGTGGAATTGCAGGATACTTAGAGCCCTGGAAATGGGGAGGGTGTGCTCCTGGAGCAAGAGCTGGAAAGGACAGGCAGTGCAGCGCTGCTGACTCTGAAACTGTTAAAGCCACCATGTCATGGTGGATGTATTTTAATCTCTTGCTGAGGATGCAGTACAGTAAAGGAGGAAATTGCTTTCCTGATTAGGATAGTTGCTTTCAGCAAGAATGCCATGTGCCAGGTACCATTTTGCCCTGGAAATGGGTTCTGGGTGTGTTTGGTGCCTTCATATTATTCAAGCCCTCCAGTTTCAGTTGGCCAGATAATAAGAACTAAAATGCTGAAACTGAGACAGTGGTGTCAGCAAGAGAGCTATCAGACAGACTATGAGTACAGAAGCATTCAAAAGAGGATCTAAAGTTGTTGTAATTAACACCACTGGAGGCAAAACCTCAATATGGCAACATTCAAATCAAGACTGAGAGGGTGTGCTGCGCAAGAATCAAACCACAGGGTTTTTTTAAATGGACTGTAGTCTAATCTGTTTAAATCAGGGAAAGATGAGTCAGAGTCTCTTTTAAAAAATCTCCTTTAAATAAATAGCACAAATATTTGCAACAAAAGAAGCAGATATATTTTTGACTGAGTTGTTTTAAAGGAAAGTCTTTTGATTGTTGCCTGTATGTGGAAAGTCCAGTGCAGTTCATGCACACACTCAGCTGTAAGAAAATAAACAATTCATTGCATGCCATAAATGGAGAGTTTTGCTCTTGCTCGTCGCTGCCGTGATGACATCAGATTCCTTAGTTTGGATGCAGATTCCCAGAACTTGAACTGCTGCACTTGGCCAGCTTCCTTTGCTGAGACCTTTAAGTGCAGTTCTCACATCTGGAATCTTAAAACAAATTGCATGAAAAGCAAGCAAGTTTTCCTGCCAGAAGTAAGCGTCTTGGTTGTACTGTAATTGTTTTTAGGAACTGAGGCAAACCAGCATCTCCGGCAGAAAGATGGATCTTTCCCATCTCCTGTAACCTGATCCTTTTAACCAGGGATGCCAGAAATGGAACCTGGGGCTAGTCACTTGGAAAGCAGTTGCTCTGCCACTGAGGGTAGTTTAGAATCTGGGTGTTGTGCAGCCGGAGGTGTTTACTTGAAAGTAAATCCCACTGATTAAATGGGATTTGTTTCCATCTCAGTGTGCACAAGAGTGAAGCTTGATGCCCTGTTGAAACTTAATTAAAATAAGTTTTGCTTCTACATGGATCCAGTCCTCTTCAGATTTCCAGGGGTCTGGCTCCTCCATCCTCTTAGCATCTGGTTCTCCATCAGTGTAATCCATATACCTTTTCCAGCATTGTTCTGTTTCTACTTTGCAATTTCCTCCTCTCCCTCCCCACGGGCTGTTACATTTCTCCAGCTCACACACCAACCTCCCTGTCTGAGCTGCTTCAGCCTGCGTTAGCCAAGCCAGGAGGGAGCGTGGGTGGCAGCAACTCCACACGCCCCCGCAGTGATCCTGGTGGAGGTCCTGATCTGTGAGAAACGTAGAGCTTCTGTTCATACTTCCCTTACTGAACAGACATGCAAAATGGCTTGTGCTTTAGCCCTTTCTCTGCAGCTGTTTATGGGGAGGAAGGAGATAGGATAGCATCAGATTAGAACCGCTGTAGAAAAAAGAAAGCAGCCAGCGTGCTGCAATTCTGCATCACTCAACCCGAGGGCAAGTTCTTGGTTCATTTTGTTAGTGGCTGGGTGGGAAGACCTCCTTGCCGGCTTTGCAAACCAAGGCTGGCTGGATACTGAGCTGCTGCTGCTGCTGCAGCCATATTCGGAGTTCTCCGCATTAAAAGCCCGTCTGGGCAGGCGGCAGGCCTCTCTGCAGAGACGGCGGCATCCCCTGTCTCTGATGTACCTTTCTTCTGAGCTGGGATTAGCAAGATCTGTCTAAAATGACCCACATAACTGGGTTTTTGGACTCGCGTCTCCCCAGCTCAGGAGAAAGCAACTAAGCTCTGTGGTTGCTGCACGTAAGTGCAGAATCAGAAGGCTAGTAATTCCTCATGTGTCATCAGCTAGAATGCCACTGGAAAGTAGTGCCATGAGAAAGAAGTAGACTCCTGAGGCCCCAAAGGGCTTGTTTATAGCAGAGATTGTTCTATGCTTGCATGGTTGATTGCTCTGGACCTGCCTGCAGCTGCGGGTTTGTGAGCAATACTGCCTCACCTCAGTATTTATCAGCCACAGTAAGCATTGGCTGATAAAGACAAATTAAAGGATTTCCCATCTCCCCTGGTCCTCCCCAAAAGATTGTCAGTCATCTGTGTGAGTGTTAATATGGGCTTTCTCGCTTCCAACCTGGAGCCATATCCAGACCTGTGACTTTCATAGGGTTGTATCTGGTGTTAGACCTACATGAAGCTGATCTGGTGAAATGAAGGAGGCTTTTACTCAGGTTGGATTCTAGCCATAGGGGGTGGGTGGACTTCCCTGCAGGCAGGTGTATCTTACCTTTTACAATGCCAAGGTAAACCTTTCTAGTTCAGTTGTAAGAGAGCATGGTGCCTTCCATTTTAGTTTAGAAAAAATGACCTCTCTCAGCTAATCAAAAACATAGGAAACGTTAAGTATTTCCCCAAGAGTCCCTGCACTAAAAAGCTGGATAGCCTAAGGATCTATTTTGAGTTCCGCAGCCCGCAAAATTGCTTGGAGTGAGTAATAATTGTATTATTAGAAGCAAGAATATCTACAATAAGTATCTTCGGAATGGCCTCATTGCAAGCAGATACCCCAAATTTATTCACTCATAAATTGTATGGGCTTGTCTGCCCACATGTACACATATTAATCAGGTTTTTATGTGTATGGCACACGCCAGTCCAAAGGCGGATCAGGGAAGAGGGATTCAGCCTGGGCTGGATGGGGTTACACTTTCTGCCAAAAACTCGGTCTTCCAGTTTTCCTGGATGGAGCCCTGAACTGAATGTCTGGGTTTCACGGCTGGCTAGGTGTGTGTTTGCACAGCTGAGGCTAGTATAGCAACCCCCGCTTCCTAGAGATGCCTAACCTGGCCATATTCACACATGGCTTGGCTACGCTCTGTTTGGACTGTTGTGATGCCCTCTGCAGGGCACTGCCTCTGAAAACTGTTTGGAAACTGCAGCAGGTGCAGCATGCTGGGCCTTGACTGTTGGCTGGGGCTGCGTACTGGAAGCACCCGGCTTCCTCAGCTACAGGTCTTTTTCCAGGCACCACTCTGCTCATTATGCTCATTGTGACCGATAAAGCTCTGTGCAGAGTTTAGGACCACACGTCTGAAAGACCATCTTCTCCCATGCAAGTTTGCCCCTTAAGATCTTTGGGAATGGCCATTCCTTTGCTTCCGGATGAGTGAACCTTTTCACTGGCCATTCCCAGGCTTGGAAAAGCAAAGTTTGCCCCCACTTTACTCTCCTTCTGCTTGCCAGCAAAGCCCTTTTTTATTCAAGCAGGACTTTGACATGTAAGCAGATCTGTTGGGTTGGATGCTCTTTTTATTTTGTTATTGTTTTGTTTTTAATTGTGATTGAATGCATTTGTTTTCTTATTGTTTTGATCAATTTTTATCTTTGCCTGTAAGCTGCCTCGAGTGCCATTTTTCTTGGTAGAAAGGGGGCTACGAATCAAATCAGGGAATAATAAAGAAAGAACAAAGCCTTTGAAAGGGAAAAGATGAGGGGCAGATTTCTCAGCCGGACTACCCAGAGGCTATTCTTGTTGCAGGTAACCAAATGTGGGGCTGTTACCGAGAGTTCTTTATGGTGAGGCTGGCAATTTAGATCCAGTTAGGTGTCTATATCAGCGACCTCAAAATCTCTGTAGTGTAAATGGGGAGAAAGAGGCCCTTAGCCTGCCACAGTCTTCTTTCGCAGACTTAGCTGAAGAATGCTTCTGCCCGACTCACCACTTACTACCCACTCTGTTTTCTCTAGTATGGGAAATGCTGTTGCTTCTGTTCATTTTGCAGCCACGCAGTTAAGATCTGTGGGGGTAATGTTCACGGCAGGCAGTGCAAGAGAGCTTCTAAATAAAACCTAGTCTGGTGTCTTCCTGATGTTTTAAACACTTGTTGAGCAAAGATACTCAAAGTACTTGACGTCAGACACGCACACATGCATCTCACTTCTGTATTAGTGTGAGCTGGATTTCCTGGAAGTAGAGGAACCCTAGGAAAATGTTAGATGAGCCCTAGGAAAATGGGCTCATTGTTGTAGGGGACGGGATAGAAAAGCTTTTAATAAATGAATAGGAAAATGCATTTGCCGCATCCTGCTGTATGGAATTACATCACAATGTTACGCCAAAGCCTACCACATTCTCGGGTTCCATTGTGCCACGTGTTATACAAAGGATCTGTCTCCATCATAAGGGAAAAAAGGGCTGCTTTTGTCTGGGTATCTTCAGAGTATTTGAGATTGAATGTAAATTTAGGGTTTGTGTGTGTGATGTTGATCATGGCTTAGGAAATAACTCAGGGTGGCCTGCAAACTGTAACATGCACCAGTATGCAGATATTATACAATCTTAAGTAATGTGGAAAAGACCTTGGCAATTCAAGGTGAAAGATCTGCTAGTATGATCTGCTGGAGCAGTACTACAAGAAGATAAATGCCTTAAAAGCAGTAACTGCAGCAACAATTTTGCATGTGGGACTGGATTGAGGGAGGTCTTTGAGTAGCACCTTTACACAATGTTGTTGGGACTTCTTTGAGTCTGTGGGTGGACCTGAAGTTACTCAAAACAGTATTGTTACTGCTACATCCTAATATTTTTTTACAGGTGGGGGAGAGATGCTAGATTTTTCTTGGGAGCCCCCAAGTGAGGAGGTCAGGTGCAATGCTTCCCACTCCAGCTATGATTTTACTGATAATAGCTCCCCACAGCTTCCACCCCCCCCCCACAAAGCCCCATAGCCACTTGGGGGGCAACTATAAAATAAGATGGTAGCTGGAGAAGTAAGGATCTGACCTCCCTCTACAAGGGTCCCAATCAACATTGCCCCCACAATTTCTGCTCTGCTGCAGAAGGAAAAGAAAGACTGCATAAGCCTCAACGAATATTTCGTCACTGGCGATGCCAGGGCAGGCCCCGTAGGCGGCTGCCTGGGGAACGGCCACGCTCTGCCTTGGCCTGCAGGCTGCTCAGCGGCTCTGGGAGCGGTGCAGCTGAGCTCTTGGAAGGGCTGGCCTTGCAGCAGCCTGGTTTTGGGAGAAGGGGGCCTTACACAGCCGCTTTGTAAAGACACCCCATGCTCATCTCTGCCCTGTAAAGCTCCTTCAGGAGGGGGAGGCATATTGCATCCCAAAAGGGATAGGAGGGATTGCCTAAAGTTCTTGACTTCTTCCCTCCTCCAGCAGTTTTTACCCTGCTAATATTCTGGGTCTTGATGGGGAGGGAGTGATTGACAGGGAAGGGTTAAATACTCCACACTTTTCCCACACAAGTTTCTTCCTGGAGGCTTCTTTGCTATCCTGTTTACCCTTCTGTGTATCCTTTCTTGTTGAACAATTGGATGACAGTTAAACCTATTTACATTTTTAAAATCAGCAACTTTCGTCCACCTTAAAGAAGCCTTGGACCTCTAATGTGACCCTCCTTGCTCATTTTGCTATTGATCTCCTTTTTCTATTTTCCTATTGCTAAGAAAAGAAACAGAGGGTGTCGGAGAAATGACCTTCCACATGCTTGGCTAGAGCTGATAGGAACTGTAATTCGAAACGTTGTGGTTTGCTCTTTTCTTGCTTGCTGTCCATCATGAGTTGATTAAATAATTTTGACTTCCTGGATTTGGGGGTGTATGCAGTAGCAGTGCTCATGACACCCCCCATGCACTCATACATGCACACAGATTGGACAGATAGCAGTGCCAGCAAAGGCATTTGCTTTTGTCAACTGCTCTAATTCTTCAGCTGGATCTACCCTTGCGCATAGCTAGTGCTCAATATTGTCAAGGCTTGCACTGCAGCGGAAACTTCCAAAAAACACAGTTCCTTCCTGCTACCTCAGAGCATCTGTGGTGGGAGAGACTGGTACAAGCACAGGACGAGAGTCCAGAAAATGCAGGCAGGGCTCCTTGAGTGCCCCTCTCATGTTACCGTGCGCTATCGGCAGTCAGCGCGGGGGTGCTGGTCTTTGCAGGCGGCTGATGTGAGAGCAGAGAGCTGGTCTGAAATCTCAACCGGGTTTCTTAACCTCTAAAGCCATGTCTCTGTACCGGCAGCTCTTCTTCATTTAGAAGGACAAACATATTGGCATTCTTTGGTCCCAGAACAAGCCCAGCAGATTTGGAAGCGGATCTGACCAATGCTCGCTTCCTGTCTCCTTGGTGAACAGTCTCCCGACCGAGCCAAAAGGGCAGGGCAGCAAGCCTTCCGCACTGCCATCAGGGTCCTGTATCAAGGCAGTACGTGCTTGGTTGGGTTATCCCATTGAACTGGCAGCCCACATCTGATGGGTAAATTAACCATATTGGGCTTTAGCTAGCCACAGGCATTTTCTGTCCACAGAAGGGGTTCTGATCCACATGACGTTTCTGCTGATGTTTTTGTCAATGCCTCCTCTCCCCTGCAGCCCCCATACCAATTGAGAACCTGCTTCAGCAGGTTGTGGGAATCTGCCGAACTGCACAGATGGTAAAAATTCCCACCCCCCACTTCCGTTAGAATGGACCTCGGCTGAATCAAAAGCTTGCCCCAGTGCAACCCATCACTCTCAGAAAACCTAGCATTGTAGATGTACAAATGGTTTAATTAATTTATTTATTTATAAAATTTGTATGCCGTCCAATTACTAACATCTCTGGACAGCTAACAGCATAAATAAATTGACGACTCACTCTGGCTGCAAATTAATAAAATACAATAATAAAATTCAATATTAAAACATATTAAAATATTGATTAAATAAAAAGGTCTTAACCTGGTGCCGAATAACATATAATGACGGTGCCAGGTGGACCTCTCTGGGGAGCGCTTTCCATAGACGGGGTGCCACCGCAGAGAAGGCCCTCCTCCAGGTACTCTGTCTCCTAACTTCTTTCACAGAGGGTTCCTGGAGGAGGACATCTGCTGCCAATCTCAGGGGGTGGGAGGGCAAATAGGGAAAAAGGCATTCCTTTATGTATCCTGGTCCCAAGCCATTTAGGACTTTATAGGTAATAACCAGCACCTTGAATTGAGCCTGGACTTGGATGGGAAGCCAATGGAGCTGATAGAGGACTGAGGTTATATGAGAATAACGCCCAGTCCCCGACAGCATCCTGGCAGCTCCATTTTGAACCATCTGAAGTATCCGGACTGTCTACAAGGGCAGCCCCACATAAAGCGCGTTACAGAAATCCAACCGAGAAGTAACCAATGCATGTGTTACTGTTGCCAGGCAATCTTCCTCCAGGTGGGGACACAGCTGATAGATTAGCCGAAGCTGAAGGAAAGTGCTCCT